>NC_062969.1:14408755-14445828 GCF_023119035.1 Salvia hispanica
CTTATGCTTACTGGCGGAAAGTCTTGGTGGTGTACAATGAATTCAAACCGTCGGGGAGCGTCGACCGTACACCCGATCAGATTCGGAAGAAGTTCGGTAGGATCACTACAGCTCTTCGGAAGTTCATTGGTATATACGAGAACCAACTACGCACTGCTGAGAGTGGCCGCAGCGAAGCCGACGTCAAATCCCTGTCGCTGCAGTTGTTCAATGTGCAAGTAGGCAAGAAGTTTACCTACTGGGCAGAATTCCTCGTTCTGCGGGACTCCCCAAAATTCCGAGCCATCTGCGAGAACGCGTCTGATTCCGGGCATAGCCGTACAAGACGGGGCAGGGGCGGCAACTACAGCAGTAGTAGCGGCGGTTCAAGGACCTTCGACCTCAACGACGAGGTCATGGAGGAGCCCCCCCGTCACTATCCCGGCGTCCACGGCCCCTGGGTCAACAGTCCGCCATCCGAGCCGCTAGATCCGCCTCCGCCGCTGCCTCACAACACTCTGCTGCGGGCCCGTCTGCACCCCCTCCCGGATCGGCCCGAGCGGCGTTGCAAAACACCCTAGCCGTGCAGATGATAAAGGAACTCAAGGACACTCTGGCCTTGTATGAGAAGTCGACCGACCCGACTACCAAGGTGATGTACTACGACCTCATAGTGAGGCTGAGGTCGTTGTTGGGGTGGGAGGACACGGCGGCGGCGGCGACGGGACCTCAGAGCGGTGGCGGTGGTGGTGACGATGATGACGTTGGCGGTGACGATGCAACGGGTGAAGATGAAGTGGCGGATTCTGATGATGAGACCGAGTAGTCGGCGATGGCGGTGTTTTTTTATGTTTTTGTTTGCGTGTTCCTAAACAATTTTCGTTGTATAATTTTACCCCGTTCTATAATACAACGAAGATTTGGTTTTCGAGTTAGTTTTCATTAAATTATGCATTTTATTTAATTATTGTAGTCTAACAATTTTAATTGTAGTAGAATTAAAATATAGACAAAATGGATAAAATAAAATTTTTGGTGGCTTGGCCATGTCCACTATAGTGGGAAACATGGGCATTGGTGGCCCGACCACGATTTTGTGGCCTGACCACACTTTGTGGCTTGGCCCGGCTATGTATAGTGGACACCCTTAGACTTATATAAGATGCCACACTTGGCTAATGGCACATGATTTTTAAAAAACGTTGTTCCGTTTGTTATGTATATATTGATATGAGAAACTTTTTTCCAAAAAAAATGTTATACACCATTTTTTAGGAAACAAACTAAAAAGAAAAGTGTGACATCTTTTTCAGGACAGAGGGAATATTTAATTAGCATCATATCATATATAGATCTAATACCGATGGTTGTTTATTGCTATTGCATGTTGGCCCAAAACAATACTCCATCCGTCCCATATAAATATGGTAACTAGGGATGACACGAGTTTTAATGCGTAATTGATAAAGTAAGAGATGATGAGAAAAAGTTGTGGAAATATTGTAGTGGATGGTGAGACCCATAAATTTCCAAATGGATATGGACTATTTCTATGAGATAGATGAAAAAACAAATTCAATCTATTTGGTCGGAGCGAGTATTTAAATTAGTATAATGTGGAATAGGTAGACGAAGGTGATTGATTGATGCAGGTGGAACCTTTTGAATAATAAATTCAAGTGGTGATGAACATTTTAAGAAAGCGAGTGAATGTTACGTTGCAAATGTGCAAATTGTCTGTGAAAAGTCGCTTCTATTTTTATTTTTTAGGATTACAAAGTCGCGTCTAATTTGACAAAGTGAGTGGCGTTGATCTGTGCCACAATTCCGTCATCCGCCCGACTTTACTGTGGGTGAGGCATGATTTCTAGCCATTGCCTTGCCTGCTTTCTACACGATTTTTACAGTTTTCCATTTTTTATACAGTATATGATTATCGGATTTTATGTGACCTATGTTAGTGTTGTCCCTGCGGACTTCTTTCTACTACTTGATTTTACATGTTTCTTTTTTATTATTTTTTTATGATTATCGTATATTAGGCAAAATATATTGATGCGTATATATGTTTGCTGCTTTTCACGATGATAATATATTTGTAACATAGGAGTAATAATTATCTATCAAAAGTAATGTTTCACACTTCACCCACCAATTGTGGTATTGAAAACAAAGACTATATCTTGTGTTAGTTGGTAAAAGAAAGCAAAAGCAAACACAATTTTCAATTTGTAATTAAAGAATATAAGTCCACCACTTAAATGTCTTAGGAGACGTGTGTAGCATTTATCGTAATAAATAGTACTAAACCAGATAAAAGTCAAAGTTGACGGAAAAAGATCATTAGAAGTAAAATGGATAGGGATTGAGAAAAAAGCAAGCAATAAATTAAATGCAACACCTTTAAAACACACACATAAAACTATGGGTTTCCAATTCACAATCAATTAATTTTGTTTTGCGCCCACTTGGGGTTGTACACTTGTGCCATGAAACAAATAAGTGCTTTTTTAAGTTGACTTGCTTGCTGGCTATATAATACACACAAATTAGGCCACTAAACACAGCTGATAAATTTTGCTACATATCTTTTGCCCTATTGATTTCATTTCATTAGAAAAAGTAGATAGACCCAAATCTCGATGTTCGACCTAGACGCTGCGTTGACGATGGCCGTTGATGCAACCGATAGCCGCGAAGAACGAGAGGAGGAAAGTGATGAATCCAAGGCCTGGCGGTTGCTTGAGCAAGTGCCAACGGTGGAAGGTGGAGGCGGCGACAGCTCCTGTGCAGTTTGCTCGGAGGGGCTCCGCTTTGGCGGGGTAGCGAAGCGGATCCCATGCGGCCATGTTTTCCATCAAGACTGCATTTTGCGGTGGCTCACCCTCATCTATTCCTGTCCCTTGTGCCGCCA
Source organism: Salvia hispanica (assembly GCF_023119035.1). Lineage (NCBI taxonomy): Eukaryota > Viridiplantae > Streptophyta > Magnoliopsida > Lamiales > Lamiaceae > Salvia > Salvia hispanica. The sequence continues at coordinate 14,411,649 of NC_062969.1, forward strand.
AAGCTGTCCGCCGCCGCCGGGCACTACTTCTTCTCATTGACTTCCGGCTACATCTCACTTGGTTTTAACACTATATCTTTAATTAGCCCTTTTTCTTCTCTAGAATTTTGCTTTATAAAGTGTCTAACAATGGATGTATCATGCATGTGTTAGAGTTCTTTTTTTTTTGGAAGCATTTCTTGGTTAATGTATTGGATATTGAGACCCATACAACTATATATAGCTCTTACTACATCATATATCTCTACCTATTTATTTCTTAATTTGGTTGTATTAGTGTAAAAGATCGATGGAGTACTACTTTTTGTTGATAGTTTACCTTTTAAATTTTAAATTTCAAATTTCTTACAACTTTTATTGTACATTGTATAGTGGTGTAAACCTTTAAATATGAGGGAGTATTACTTGTAGCCGCATCGATTTTTCGTCACCGAAATATTAACATGGCTACTCAGATTGTCATGTCATACGTATAAGTCTTATAAAAACACTTTATATATAACCCTCAAACTAATTTTATATGATCAATTATTCCCTCAGTTCCATGTTAATAAAAGCATTTCTTTTCGGCATGTGAATTAAAAAATAGTACTCCCTCCGTCCCAAGATATTAGACTCATTTCTTTTGGCACAAGAATTTAGGAGGTGTTATTTAGTGGTGTAAGTGGAGGTGGTGATAAAGTAAATTTTTACCATAAATAAAAATGACTCAAATATGTTGGGATACCCCAAAGTGGTATATGAGTCTAATATCTTGGGACAGAAGGAGTAGTAGATATTTAGTATGTGAAGTGAAGAGAATAAAGTAAGAGAGATGAAAATATATCAAAGTAAGAGAGAAGATAAGTATGGGAGAGGGCAAGGGCAGACGCAGAAAATTTGGTTAGTAAGGGCTATACTGTTAACGATACCCACTCTGTCCTTTATGGCCTTGACCCTTTAGCATATTTTTGTCCTCAAAAAATTTAAAATAGTGAAAAAGTGGATAATATGATAGTAAGTCAGAGTTGACGGACCTCAAAAGATATTTTTAAAATCTACGGACCAAAATTAATAGTTTGGTAAAGTCCGCGGACTAAAAAATTATTCTCTCTATTAAATCACAACAACTAAACGCTCTGAATTTGTTAGGTATCAATCATCTGAAAAACTTTCTATCTAAACGACTCAAACTCAAATCAATAATTTTCGATGAATAAAAATATCCTATAAATTAAACTTTCTTATTATTAATTTCACTTAGTAAAGTAAATATGAATAATTTTAGACATACAAACTTATGTATAATTAAATTAAAAAATAAACAAAAAAATAATTAAAATTACCTAGCAAAGTCAGCCATGAATAAGCTGAATAATCAATTATTGAGTATTTGCATAGTTCTAATCCAAGAAAATTTTAAAATAATAGAACAATTTATAGTTCTACTAAATCAATTTTATACTCTCTCCCTCCCATAGTAGATGTCATACTTTCCTTTTAAGTTTGTCCCAAAAAAAATGTCATATTTCTTTTTTGAAAAAAGCTATCTCTCACATTAATATAAATGTACTATTTTCTCTCTTCACCTAACATACAAAACAATACCACCTAAAATCTCATGTCAATCCCCAAGTGTGACATCTACTATAGGACAGAGGGAGTAATATATAAAAGCTAATTCTCCTACACAAGAACTCTATAGGAAATTCTGAATATTTTAATCTAACCAAACAGTATATGCACGTTAGAGCATCCACAATAAGACGGACTAACCAATAGACCAGCACTAGAACTAACCACAAACACCTCCTGCCACATCACTAGGACTAACCACAGTCTGCCACATCATTAAAACTAACCACAACACAATAATACCCTAGCACTAGGACAAGCCGACGCCCTAGCCAATAAAACAAATTCACAAGTACAAAATTAAAAATTTGTCACGAATAGGAACAGAGAAAGTGCATAATTTCATTAAATAAAAAAATTAACATAGTAAAATTCAACGAAAAAAAAAACAATGATTAAAACAAATTACATTATAGATATCAATGTGTACTCCTCCGCGCCCATAACTCTTCAATTATATCTTGTTGGAGTCGAATATGAGCTTCTTGTTGTTGAAGATCGGCAAATGCTTGGACCCTTTCGGCGTCCCCTCGAGATATACCCATTCGTACATTGGCGGTGGCCGCGCCATGCTTAGACCGGCAGCATCTTCATTGGCCCAATCAGTTAGTTCTGGATCTTCATTTTCGACAATCATGTTGTGCATGATAATACACGCATACATGACATCAGCAATGCAGTCGTCATACCACAACCATGTTGGACCCTTCACCGCCGCCCATCGAGCCTGGAGCACACCAAATGCCCGCTCCACATCCTTGCGTGCTGCCTCTTGTCGTTGCGCAAAGTAGATCTTCTTTGGATATGTTGGGCATCTGATCGTCTTCACAAAGATGGGCCACCTAGGGTATATCTCATCTACCAAATAGTAGCTCATATTGTGCTGGTTGTCGTTGGCGACGAAACTGATGGCTGGACCAACACCATGCGCTGCTCGTTGAATAGGGGCGACGACTGGAGGACGTTGACGTCGTTGTTCGACCCGGCTACCCCAAAATATGCATGCCAAATCCATAGCCGGAAGTCAGCTACGGCTTCGAAGATCATAGTGGGATTCTTGCCTTTGAAGCCGGTCGTGTACATCCCTTTCCAGGCGATGGGGCAGTTTTTCCAATCCCAATGCATACAATCTATGTTGTCCAATATTCCGGGAAACCCGTGCACCCTCCCGTGCATATCCATCAGACCTTGGCAGTCTTCCGGGGTAGGCTTTCGAAGAAACCTCTCCCCGAATATGTGAATGATGTCCCAACAAAAATACTGCAGACACTTGCGGGCAGCCGCTTCGCCTATGTGAAGGTACAAGTTGAACATGTTGGTCGCACCTCCGTAGGCCAACTGTCTGATTGCGGTAGTGCACTTCTGTATAGGCGAGTGACAGGGTATACCACTCGCATCCTCCCTGAACCGGAAATACTTGTACCGCCGGCTGCTGCTGGCGCAAGTGCTCTTCACTAACCGATTTATCTCTGCGGACGTATAGGCCCACGACTCTTCGTTAAATCGCCGCAAGTGCTCTTACACCAACCGATTTATCTCCGCGGATGTATAGGCCCACAACTCTTTGTTAAATCGCCGCAAGTGCTCTTGCACCAACCGATTTATCTCCGCGGACGTATATGCCCGCAACTCTTCTTTAACTCAGCGCGAGTCGTCACCATCCCACCACTAGCCATTTTTTAATCTACAGATTAAATGAGAAATGAAGAGAGAATGAAGAGAAACTCAATAACACAAGTGGTGCGAATGAAATGAAGTGCAACGAAACGTATATAGAGTTTTTTAAAAAAATAATTTTAAAAATGCGTTAGCCGATCGCGTCACCATAATAGCGGGCGAGCGATCGGCTAACCGCCCCCACCGACCCCCAACCGCTCGTCCATCTCGTTCGTCCATCGCCTGTTTGCCATCTCCAATAGTGGACATCCCCACACCCTAACCGCTAGTCCGTGCTTTAGTCCGCTATTACGAATGCTCTTAAAAGAGGCTAGAATCAAGTCCATATCTTTTAAGTATATCATTATTATATTATTTAATATTTAATTATTTTCTTCCTCCTCAAACCATTACCACCATTATTGCTTTTCTTTAACTATTTCAGAATTTTAAATTCAGCCCCACTTAGTCTTCAGAGATACTGATTTAAGTGGATGGTTTTCAAAAATTTCAAAAAAATTACAAACTGAATGTGACATCCCTAACCCGAAACATGCATCATTTTGCATATTAGCATATGGTATTTTTATTTATGTTCCAAATATATTTAGTGGGTACCATAAAATTATATTTAGTGGTACGATGGTTTCAACATATTATAGTTTTAATTTTTAAAGAGATTTAAAAGTAAATAAAAATATATTATGTGTGCATGGAATTTTACATATCCATTATATATATAGCATAACTAAATAATGAAAAGTGATGGAATGGCAGATAAAAGCTGACTTATGTTGGTCTTCGGGTGCTATATGGATTTGGTTATACCCCGAGTACTCATCTAAGAAACAGTAGAACTCATGCCCAACCAACCTATCTAACATTTGGTCAATAAAGGGTAGTGGGAAATGGTCTTTCCTAGTTGCTGCGTTTAAGGCACGGTAGTCAATACACACTCTCCACCCAGTGACCGTCCTAGTGGCTATCAACTCATCGTTCTCTCCCTTTACTACAGTCGTACCCCCATGTTCAATTGCCTCACCGCCCAATACGATGACTGATCCATCTCAACCGGGAGGTGGCACGACTTCCCAAACACCAATTGATAAGGTGACATACCGATGGGAGTCTTGTAGGCCATCCTATACGCCCATAAAGCATAATCAAGCTTGAGCGCCCAATCCTTGCGATTTTCCTTGACACTCTTTTGAAGAACTTGCTTGATCTCTCTATTGGCCAAATCGGTTTGGCCATTAGCTTGAGGGTGATCCGAGTTGTCACCCGATGCTTTATTCCATATCTTGCTAACACCGCCTCTAGCCACCTATTGCGAAAGTGGGAACCTCCATCACTAATAATAGCTCGTGGTGCGTCAAATCGCGTAGAAATGTTCTTTTGAACAAACTTCGTCACCACCTTCGAATAATTGGTTGAGGTAGGAATGGCCTCCACCCACCTTGATACATAGTCCACGGCTAAGAGGATGTATTGGAACCCATTAGATGGAGGGAAGGGCCCCATGAAGTCGATGCCCCACACATCAAAGAGCTCAACTTCCACAATTGTCGTCATTGGCATCTCCTTCTTCTTAGAAATGCCCCCCATTCTCTGACATTCATCCAATTCTTCACATACTCTTGACAGTCTTTGGTCGTCATCACAACTCTTCACATACTTTTTGCAGCAGGATTTCATGACCGCCTGACGACCACCTCATCACCCGTCGAATCAGTAGAGGTCCGCCCCAATTCCACTTTCTTTCAAGCTTATCCTTGCCTTGGCTTGGAATAAGTTTGGGGGGGTTTCTAGTGAAATTAGGCCTTTTTCTCCTTCCCCTCTCTCTAATTTGTGTTTCCTCGTGATGTAATTTAAGGTGATTTGAGTGATTCCGGCATGTACCCTAATTTAATATGATGACATCTTATATGGTGATAGTAGGATAGTTTCTTTTCTTTTATTTGATTTTTATCTTTTGGTGTCTCTCTTTTGTGTGTTTTTATCGGTCGAGTCTTTCCTTGGATGAAATTGAAATGAGAAATGGGTGAGTTGGCAAGATGAACTAAGCATGTTTGTTGGATAAGTTGCCTGTGATGATTATGGTTAATATATTTGCGAAAACTTGTTGATTTAGCTAAGTGACCTGTGTTTCCTATTTGTGATTTTCCTAAAGTGAATTACTCGTTGCCTTGTCTATTACCAAAAATTACCTTGTGAGGATTGAGACCACCTCCATTTCTAAAAAATATGTGATTTTTCATCAACTATGTTATGTTTCTAGAACTTGCTCGCGGTTTGTTTGAATCTGCAAAGTGGTTATAGTGATCGGAGAGGACGTTAGGCCATCCTTTGGAACTTTTTCTTAATCTTGAATCAAATTGCGAATCATAATCCTTTGCTAGCCTATTTTGAGCTTAAGCCTTTTTCTTTGATAGCCAAAAATATGGGTTGAATCTTTGTTGGGTCATAGGAAAAGATATTTTTGGAAAAGGATATTGTCGTAGCAAGAAAGGATTGAAAAAAAAAGAAAAAAAATGAAATAAAAGACATGCAAAGCATGTAAAAATTAAAAAAAAGAAAGAAATAAATAAAGAAAGAAAGAAAGAAAAGGAAAAAGTATGGGTTCGATTGAATAAGAGTTGCTAAAGAAAAAAAAATATGAGGATTGGGAAGTTGAGAAGAGTTTTGGCAAAGCCTAGTCTACTGAGAGTTGTAATACACATGGGCAGAGTAGTCGTAGTTTCATTTTTGGGGTTATAAGTCACTTTGGCCAAATGTTCCTCACCTAACCAAAAAGCCTTACATTACAACCTTAAGAAAAGACCTTTCGGATCTTAGATCTATAGTCACAACATAGCAGAGGAGAGTCTAAACTTCGAGCAAGCCTATGGTAAACTATACATTTTTGATTGACTTGAGAGTTACATACTTTACCCATACACTTTGAGCGTGAGAGCATATTGAAAAAAAATTACACTATATACATCCGGTGAGGGTAATTGACAAGGTGGAATACGTGCTAGTAGCTTGAAGCAATGTTCGATATGGTTCTACTTGTTTGCGAAGTTAATGATGCATGATGACTTGTTTTCTTTTACTGAGGCAATGATGAAAATCCAACACACTTGCAAGAGTTTATTTTTCTTTGTTTTCTTCTTGTTCGAGGACAAACAAGTGTTTAAGTTTGGGGGAGTTGATAAACTCGTAGTTTAGCAAGTGTTTAGTTTGTTTGAAAGTGCTTAATTGAGTGTTTTGTGTCACATTAGTTGAGTTTTCATCTATGATCCCATACTTTAGTGTTTTGATAAGTTTGTCGAGTTTTTGTAGTCAAAACAGGTGGAAACGGACGAAAATGGCACCAAAACAGGGGGGTCGGGCGTTTCAGTACATGAGACCGGGCATTCCATTGAAGAAGGCCGAGCATTTTGCCTCTCAGGCCGGGCATATGCACTGTCCCCGGGCGTTTTTCATTCAGAAATCGCCCGGGTCGGGCGTTTGTGCAATGCCGCCGTTTAAGAAGAACGCCCGGTCGGGCGTTTTGTTACTTAAAAATCGCCCGGCCGGGCGATTTACTCGTAATGCTGATTTTCTTCATTTTTCGCTTCGGGTATAAATAGGACCTAGGGTTCAACTCCGGCATACTTTCCACATGCCTCAGAAGCAGTTTCCACATTTGAGAGCAGATTGAAGCGACAAAGAGTCCGATTCATCAACAAGTTTGAAGACGAAGACGATTTGCCCATTCAATTCACCTTTGGGAGTATATTTATTAGTTTTCCTATGTTCAATTCACTTTCGATGGATTTCTCTTATGAATTTGTGTTGAATATGAGTAGCTAAATCTATTGTAGAGTTTTGGTGAAGACTACAATGAATGCTTTTGATTAATTCAAGGACTTTTGATTACCTTTTCTCTTGTGATTTCTTTGTTTCATTCTTGTGCTTTTTCAATTCAAATGCTTAGCTACCAATTGAGTTTGTTGACCAAGTTTTGAGTAATCGAGAGATACCTAATTAGGATTGATAAAAGAATGAACAACACCTAGATAATTTGCATTCGAGAGAAGGAATTCTAGAGTGAGGGCTTGAGCCTTTTGTTTTAAGGAGTTAATTGTGAAGTATTAGAAGGAGACTTCGATATTAATGATTAATCAACTGGTTAAGTGTACTCGAGAGAGGGCTTAGTCTAGACTAGCGGCTTTCCTAGTAATCCTAGAGACTTCCATTGGGTAATCGAAGTTGTTGAATTATTCGCATTATGTTCGTTGTAGTTGGATCCAAGGCTCTACCTTGTTCTCTTATTTGAAAATCATCTTTCGTTGCGTGCTTTTATCTTGTTTATGTTTAATTTTTTTTCAAAATCAAAATCAACATTTTCGGATTCTCTAGATAGTAATCAAAATGGATTTGTGGTACTTGAGTTGCACACTTTGTCTCCGTGTATACGATACTCGTACTTGTTTATTGCTACACTAGCCCCGTACACTTGCGGGTAATTCTCGTGTTTAAAATAAATCGAGTCAAGCTTTTGGCGTCACATATCCGGGTGGGTTACTTGATGTGATTTGGTGGTGGGCTGGACTATTCATTAACCAGTTCTCCCTTTGCTCCGGCCCGTGGACACGAGTGGTGTCGGAGTTGGAGAGTGGGAAGTGATCGCCGGCCTTTTGCTTTAAGTAGACTTGTCCATGTTTGTCAGAGGCGATCACAACCGTTCTCTCTAAGAACGTGATGTCCAACACCGGGCTCGGCGATTCACCAACGTCTGCTATCATGCCATTCAGTGGCACCTCGAGATGGAGGGCAATGGCGGCTACCACCGCACCAACACACAACGTCCTGTTCTTCTTCTTCGTGGCCCGTTCTAGATGTTTAATCATAAAGTGGCCCAGGTTCAGAGCTGGTTGTCTATACAAAATCTGCCACAACAGAAACAGCTCGTCTCTAGTGATGCTCCCATGCTCCACTCGGGCGAAGGGAAAGCAGACGCATGCCTTCTGGAGGATGCGTAAGACGGGGTTCCGGATGGAAGAGCTTTTTTCCGCGTTGGCAGAAAACTTCCTTTCGCCCGTGATCTCCTGCCAGAACCTGTCTGTACTGTGGCTGAACTCATAGGGCATCTTGGACACTATCCCCGTGATTCCAATTATCTCATTAAACTGTGCTAACGGCATATTGTGTACGGTATTCTGCAGCTGAAAAGTGATGGACTCGATTGCGTGCCGAGTCTTGTTCACCGTTAGCGTCGAAAGGAACTCCAGGGTGAGACGATGGTATGATGGATGACCTTGTGCAAGGAACAAGCCCGAAAGTTGTTCGACCTCACACAACTCCAAGAAGGATTGCTCGATCCCGAGCTGACGGAGTGTGAAGAGGCATGGGAGCCTAGCTACTTGGTAAGACAGCTTGGCGAGGGCTTTCCACGTCTTTTTCTGGTCGGAAGTGAGGTTGACACCGGCGGGACTGGGAACCATGATGATAAGCAAGTGGTACCCAGAAATTGGAAGTATTAGATCCGTTCTACGATAAACCACATATATATCCACAAGCTACCCAACTCCCCCAAACTTTATTCAAACCAAAGTCTTGCACATATTTCACTACATTAGGAAGATAGACTCGATTCCTATATGTTTCACCAAGCAAATCATGTAAAGTGTGCAGACAAACGAGCAATTAGGACGATAAACTCAAGTCCTAAAATCACAAAATCACGATCAAAACAAGCATGCACCCCCCATTATACAACATACTCAACAATTCCACAAGAAATCATAATTGGGAGATAGACTCAATCCCTTTATCATTTAATCCATGGGAAACAACCAAGTTCATGCTCAAGACACAACCATTCACCAAAATTGATATTCACACTAGCAATTCACCACCAAAAATCATCACAACACAAAACATGCTAGAATTCAAGACATAATACCACAAGCCCATGAGATAAATCAACCAATTTCAAGCTCAAAGCAACCATTCACACCAAATCCTCTTGGAACTAGCAATTTAACACTAAATTCCTCACAAATTCGAAAATTAAGCTAGGCCAAGCAACAAACCATCAATGTCCATCCAAATACCAAGTAAAATCAAGAGAAGAAGAGGAAAATTCGTACCTTTGTAGCTTAAGAAGTCAAAATTTCAAAATTTCCAAAATTTACCTTGTTCTTGAGCAAATCCACCAATTGCTTGGTTCACAACTTAAATTGGGAGGATAGAATGGATGGGGTGTGTGCTAGAGTGATGTTTATGGAAGAAATTTGAGAGTGGAGAGTGTTTGAGGGAGAAAAACGAGAGAGAGGCGAGAAATTAGGGTTAGAAAAACCATACCTGCGTCGCCCTTTATACACGAGAGGAATGCCCGCCCGGGCGAGGAGACCGGGCGTTTTGCTCCAAAGCCGGGCGTTCTCACTGTGACCGGGCGATTTGAAGGCGAAAAACGCCCGCCCGTGCTCAAACACACCAAAATAAAAACCAAAACACACAAGCACACAAAAGCAACAAATGTACATACTAGGGCTTGCCTCCCCTATAGCGCAACTTTTTACCGTCGTATGCTCGACGCACTTCTAGCTCCACCTACTCGATCAAGCCAACAACAAAGACTTCGTCATGTTGCTCCCTAGTATAAAATTTCTTCAAGTTTTGACCATTGGCCTTGAATGTGCTTCCATCGGGTCCAAAGAGCTCTATCGTGCCATTGCTCATAACTTCCTTAATAGTGAAGGGGCCGGACCACTTAGATTTCAGATTGCCCGGGAAGAACCTCAACTTGTGGTTGAAAAGCAAAACGGCGTCTCTCAGGTAGAACTCACGCCTCTCGATCATCTTGTCGTGGTGAGCTTTCATCCTCGCCTTGTAGATGGAGGAATTAGCGTATGCTTCATTCCTAAACTCATCAAGCAAGTTAAGGTGAAGTATCCTCTCCTTGTCGGCCTTAGTGAAGTCCATGTTCAATTGCCTCACCGCCCAATACGATGAGTGCTCCATCTCAACCGGGAGGTGGCATGACTTCCCAAACACCAATTGATAAGGTGACATACCGATGGGAGTCTTGTAGGCCGTCCTATTGATGCACTTTTTATTAGCACTAAATAAACCTACAAGTATACAGAGTATATATAGTATAGCCAAAGGTCAGTACCGGATATCGAACACGGGGAAGGCAAACACAAAGTGTCTATCCTCTACTAAGACTCAATTACTATCTGGAAAAGCAAATAGGTTTTGAAAAACTTATAAAAACTAAAAACAATAAAAAAACATATAACAACTAAATGCAAATAAAACGCGGAGATAAGCGAAAGAGATAAGGGAATCCCAGGGATGTGCGTTTACAGTTATGGTTATACAAATTCCAACTACAATACCCTAGCACACTTTATACTTTGAAAGGACGAGTCACCTAGCTTATGCTCATGCGATACAAACGTTGATTACAAAATTAGGGTTTTCAATCCTAACACGTAACTCCAAAAAGCTCCTAAGACCCTTGAAAAGTCCTCACTCTCAATTAACAAGTGTCGTTTTAAGGGAAGTTAACTGTAGCGTCTACTAAGTGAATCTAACTCGCTAGAACTCTGTCACAGTTATGAAGCAAGCTTGTGTCACTCAATCATGCAGCATCAGAACTACTAAGGGGAGAAACAAAGTAAAAACAAAACGGATATTAAATAGAAAAAGGAATTTGTATAACCAAAGTCGTTACTAACACACAGATTGAAGGGAAGACAATTTGAACATAAAACTAAAGCAAATAAAACTCGTTGGTTGAATCCTTGTCGTTCTTGATGTTCTTGAAATCCTTCTCCAACTCCTTGTACAAGTGAAGTACTCTAGCTCTTGATCTTTGTGAATTATTTTGCAAGTAGAAGCTTTCTCATTTGATGAAGCTTGAGGTCTTATTTATAGAGGAAAGTCAATCTTTGTTGTAGAAGGAAAAGATTTCCAAAATATGGTAAATCAGGACGCAAATCTAGGACTTCTCGGATTCGTCGCCTTTCTCCGGCGGTCCGCCGCACCTTGGCCGGCGGTCTCCGCGTTGGACTCCAGAGAGTCTGTTCCCTCGGCGGCGGACCGCCGCACGACTTCTGGCGGTCGCCGGACGAGACTTCTCTGCCAAGCGTATTTTTCCGAGGTGGACCGCTGCATTGATCTGCCCGCCGGGCGCCGGCGGTCGCCGCAAACATCCGCGGTCGCCGGTCGCCGTCTGACTCCAGATTTCCAGACTTTGCGTTTTGGCTCCCTTTTTCGGCTCAATTATGCACGTTTCTCACAAAACACATCAAAATACCAAAATAGACAAAATATGCAAATAGTGGACGTGTAGAGTGACTTTGACATAAAAACCGGACCAAATAATGGCCTTAAATAGTGCAAAATCCGAGCATATCAACTCCCCCAAACTTACATTTTTGTTTGTCCTCGAACAAAACAATAAAGACACAAAAATAGGCGCACGGATTGCACAAGGACTAGACGTCATAATTGCCTCAAAAGATGAAAGAACAGATTAAACATGTATTAACGCAATCAAATCAAGCAAGGCTTATTAGTGCACTTTCATTACTAACTTGTGAAACACCTTGAATTCAAGCCCTCACATGTGGTAAACTTCCAAAGATGGGAAGTGTTCTATCACTCTCGAAGTGTATGAAGGTAATATGTATATAAGCACTCAAATCATGCATCATGCAATGTTTACCATAGGCTTGCTCAAAGTCTAATCCCTCCTCTACTAGATGTGATTAAGCATCAAAAGTCCGAAAGGTCTTTATCTTTGGTTGTAATGTAGACTCTTTGGTAGGTGAAGAATATTTGGCTAAAAAGTGACTAAAAATAAAAATATCCCAAGTAGAGTAAAGATAACTCCACTTTTCTAAACCCAAGACACTTTTAATACTTTATCTATTTTTTCTCCTTCAACTCATTTTCCAATCCTTTGATTATTTTCTTTTCTTCTTTTCACAACCTTTCACACTTTTTCTTCTTTTCTTTTTTTTTCTTTTTTCTTTCTTACACATCCTTTCTTTTCTTTTCTAAAATCAACCACGTATTTGGAATTTTTCTCAATTTCAAAACTTGTACTTTCTTTACATTAAGCACACTACTTTTATACTTTCACCTTATCTCTCCAATTCATTTAAAAAATAAGATAGTAAAATCTAACTAACCCAAGGAATTGTCCTCATTATGTTGGCTTCCAAAGAAAAGGCTTAAAGGCTCAAAATTGGCTCCAAAGGGAAAAAATATTTAATTTTTTTTTGAGATGGTCGAAAATTTTTGGATAAAAGTAGGCTAGAAAAGATGGTCAATCATCCTCCTAAATCAACTTAAACACTATGTAAACTTAGGCAAAACTGGAAGCAAGTTCTAGAAACAAATACATTAATGCATATAAATCACACAAGAATGAAATTTAGGCTCAAATTCTCACGAGGTATAGAGCATGATTCAAGGAGAACAAGTTCTTCATGTTAAGTTCACGACATGGATTCAAGAAAACATTTTTAGAACACAAAATTCTCCTACGGGGTTTTGAAAAACAAAAGCAAAAACTTTAAAACTAAAACCTAAACTCACGGTCCACCACTTCATCCCCCCAAACGTATTTACAACAAAGTGTAAAATAAGTTTGTAGAGTTGGTAGGGACGTGAGTGAGTGGCAGCCCGCCGCGGCATGGCCGCCGGTCGCCACGCAACAACAGATTGTTCCAGCGAGCAGGTGGCGGACCGCCGCAGCAGATGCGGCGGTCGCCACGAAGAGGTCAGAACCTGCGAAAAATTTTCAACGCACAAAAATTAAACTAAAACCAAAAATACTTAAAATTAAAACAAAAATTATCAAAAACATAAAAAGAAACTTTCTTAAAATATCCAAAAACATGGTACAAATGCTCATTTAAAGTCATTGAGCTTGACTTCTTCAATCTTGAGGAGGAGGAGGGAAACGGGCGTAGAGGTCGTCGAATGCACCAATAAAATAGGCGATGTCGCCACTCATTGTTTGGCGCTTTTGTCGAGCCTCGGTGGCCATCCGTTGGAGCTCTTCAATCTCACGACGGCGATGCACGTCTTCAAGCCTTGCCGTTTTATCTTTGGGGACGAAATACCAATCCGAAGAGCACTACCAGGGTGTATCTCGTCTTGTGGAAAGAGGCCTCCTCGACTCGGCTATTTCCTTTTTTTCCTACGATTTATAGTTTCGATCTCCTTGTAATTCAGTTTCAGTTATTTCTCTTGTATTCCTTTTGGGTTGTATTACGCCCGACTTTTTATCTCTTGTAATCCAGAAACCAACAGAGCCGTCCATCCTTGGCGGTTGTAGGCGTTCTCCCTTTGTTGTTCCGCCCAACGGGTGTCCCAAGTGCTGGACACATTTTGTATGTAGGAGTAGATATCTCCTAGTTGGGTGGAGGTGTTTGCTTGAAACTCCTCATCGGGGTTCGGCCTTCCGCGGCGGCGGTTTGCTCTAGTCCGGCGGCGATGTCCCTCTACTTCCTCCTCTTCTTCTTCTTCTTGGCGACGTTGGGGCGGCGGTGGCGGCAGCACTTGACTCTCTTGGGCGTGCGAGTGCTCCCCTTCTTCGGTGTAGTGATCGATAGCATCGAAGGCGGAGTCATCATCGGCCTCAAAGATGGGGATGCGAGCCGGTATATTCCTCTTCCTAAACTCCCCGTTGATGGGGTTAGCCTCAATGGCTCTTTGGTGTGCCGAGGTGTTGAGCTTCCAATTGACTTGGTTAGCCCAAACATCGACCTTAGTCAACTGCGGGATGGGAACGGGGAAGTGATCCCCGGCCACTTGTAGGAAAAATCCTTGACCCCAATAGTCGGTCTTCAATAGCCCCACCGAGAAGAGCACCTCATAGGTGATAAAGCGCTCACTGCCATCTTCCGTCAATCCCACAAAAGAAACCTCCAAGGTTGAGGAGACACCATATCACATTCAACTCCGTTTGGGATACACTTCCCCCATCGACCCTAGCAAACATAAGTTGGGTCATAGCTCGGTGGAGGTACCTCAACACCGGGTTGCGGATTGAAGAAGACTTGGCATAGCCCGCGGCGTGCTCGTGCTCATTCGTCATCGCACCCCAAACCTCATCAAAGTCATAATCATTATCGGTCTCGGGGTTGGGGTCGAAGCAATGGAAGATTCCGCAAAGATCCTCCATGGTGAGCGAGTGCCATCGGTTGCCTAAGCGGAAATCGATGCTAAGCGGGATGTTTTGCCGGCGGTCCTTGGTGACCTTCAACGAGCTTAGGAACTCAAGAGTATACTTCCTAAAAGACGGCCACTTCCTCTCGAACATGTATCGAAGGCCGTTCCCGTCACCCACGTCACACAACGCCCAAAAGTCCTCCGCGATCCCCAAAGTTTGGAGAGGGAAATCGTGGGGGTACCTCGAGGGCGCCGTCTCTCGCGCCGACAACTTCTTCCACATAGCCTTTTGCTCGTCTGAGGCAAGGCTAATGCCATAGTTCTTCGCATTTTCGGGCTTTCCCTTTGATCCCATTTTCCTACAAAAGAAAAGTACAATACTTAAAAAGTATACCAACAATGGGAAATCAAAGGTTCCCCCAAACTTGCACTCTTATAAGCAATACCAAAGAATCAACATATAAGTGCAAGCTTAGGTGTTCAAAACTTCCTAGATGGTAGCATGGAAACATGTAGAACATAAACATCCAAACTAGGAAACACAAATCCATCCCCCAACGTGAATTCATCCCCCATGCAGAGACGTATCAACAATAAATCAATACATATCAACAATCTCTATAGGATACTCAAGTATTGCAATTCATGGAAATAATAATAGCCTCACAATGCTATGAACATGATTGCAACATATGAACAAGTATAAACAAGAAGGAATCACTATTCACAAAGCTTCAAACTATCACCAAAACACAATATCACCATGGAAATCCACAAATAAGTATACACAATCATCCCCCATCGTAAAATAAGAGTTTTCACCGAACAATTCATCCAAAACATGCCCAAATCCATGAAAGAAGTGAAACAAAACTCAGAAATTTAGTTAGGATTCATACCTTGTGTTGATTGAGAATTGGAGAAGAAGAACTCTAAACTTGGAGAGAATTGAGAGAATGATAGTGTGGGTGTGTGAAATTGGTGATTTATAAAGGTGGGGGTAGTGTGCAAGGAAGGAATTTGAGAAGGAATGGGAAAAAGAATGGAAAACTTACCTTTTAAAATTGCATTCCCGTCTCTGGACTGCGCGCGGCGGGCCGCCGCACGGGGCGTTTAAAACAGCGATTCCTGGCGGGCCGCCGCGGCCCGTTCAGCGGTTCCTTCGGCCCGCCCTAAGCCTGCCCTAAGCCCGACCTATCCTGCACATGTGAATACACGTGTGGCGACCGCCGTGTTAAGTGCGGCGACCGCCACGCGTTAATTATTTATTTTTTTTATAAAAAGAACGAAAATAAAGAAAAGAGCAAAATTAAAGAGATTGGGTTGCCTCCCAACAAGCGCTTTTGTTTTTAGTCGTTAGCTCGACTTGAAGTGGCCCACTAATTGGGTGGATCAGCGACCCGAGTGTTGAAAATGGGCATAGGGAGCAACTTGGTCCCTAGCTTCTTCCACCACTTGTACTTCCCCTTATTGGTCTTGATAACATAAATCTCGGGGTCCTCCTTGGGTGCTTTCTTCCTCTTTTGCTTCTTTTTCTGCGGGATAGAGGTAGATGGATTAGTATCGTCCTTTTTGGGAGAACGTCTTACCTCGTTTACAATGTAGATAGTGGAGGTAGTAGGATCCTCCACTTCAAAGGGGTCTTGGGGTTTGGTCAAATCCGTGACCATGATTGCCCTACACTGCCGTTCCATCTTCGCCCGCTTTGCTTCCTCAAACTTGAGCATCTCGCTCTCGATCTTATAGGTGGATTGGCTATAGTTATCGCTAATTGTGATCTCGCCACGACCTACATCAATCAAAGCTTTGCAAGTAGCAAGAAAATCTCTCCCTAAGATTAGAGGGACGTTCTTGTCTACTTTCATGTCAAGCACAATAAAATCGGCGGGGAAAATAAAATCATCGACTTTTACTAAGACATCCTCAATCATACCTACAGTTTTTATGGACGAGTTATCGGCCAACCTGAGTGTTACGTCTGAAGTTTTGAGTGGCCCAATGTTGAGCTTTTCGTAGTACTTCAGTGGCATGAGATTGATGGAAGATCCTAGATCGCATAGGGCCTTGTCAACCTTTCCCTCTCCAATCCGGCATCGGATAATGAATTGGCCCGGATCTCTCTGTTTCACTGCCTTTTCCTTTTGGATGATCTCGCTGCAATGATGTGGTAGCTTAAGGTCGGCTTTTGTCGGCTTTCTCTTCCTCATCACCGCCTCCCTTAGTAGCTTCGCATATTTAGGTATTTCCTGCAACGATTCAACTAGAGGAATGTTAGTATGAACCTTACAAAACATGTTCAAAAAATGTTTGAACTGCTCTTCGAGCTTAAACTTCCTCTTTGGTTGGAAAGGTAGCACAATCCCATTGTGCCGCACGAGTCCTTGCTGAGTGGGTGCTTCTGCCTTGTCTGTGGCGGCCCGCCGCGGGGTGTGCGGCGGTCCGCCGGCGGCTGGGCAGACTCCATTCGGTGCTTCAGCGGCGGCCCGCTGCAGTGGTTGCGGCGGTCCGCCGGCGGCTGGGCAGTCCCCAGTTTTCTGCTTTGCCACCCACTTCTTGTTGATGTCATCCACTCGTGCGGCTGCCTTTGCCCTGTCCTCATCCAACTTCTTTTGGATTTGCTCCATTTGAGTGTTGATGTTGGCTATGGCAGTTGAGATCGTGTTCATTCCTTGCTCGAGGTTGTTTATTCTAGCTTCTACCACTCCGATCTTGGTGTCATTAACCTTCCTATCTTGCGTGATTACTTCCAAGATCCTTGTGATCCCTTGGTCATACTTTTCCTCCTTCTTGGTTGTCTCAACTACTCCTCCCTTGCTAACATTAAATCCTGCGGGGGGTTGCAAGTAATTATTGTTAGAATAAGAGAGATTAGGATGAGGTCGGTTTCCATTATAATTATTGAAATTACCGCCCCCCTGATTAGGGCGATAATTGTTGTTGTAATTTCTGTTGGAACCGCCTCCTTGCATGTAGTTGATTTCCTCCACTATCGGGGCAGGAGTTTCGGGTTTAGAGACCGCTATGATGGAGGTCGGTGGAATCGGATCCTCCTTCCTTGATGTATCCATTTGGTCCACCCTAACTCTGAGCTCGGCCAATTCCTTCGCAAAAGAATTTTCCTCTGCCTCTTCAATTGCAGCTATCCTCTTCATGTTATGCCTTTCTTTCGACCACCCCCTGCTGTTGGTGGCGAATTCCTCTATTACCGCCATGGCTTCTTCACCTGACTTCCTTAAGAATCCTCCGTTTGCACCTGAATCAAGCATAGCACAAATCTTCTCGTTAAATCCATTATAGAGGATTCCTACCTGATGATCCACGGTGAAACCATGGTTAGGGCACTTTCGGAGAAGAGCTTTGAAACGAGCAAACGCCTCGTAGAGGGGCTCGTCATGGCCTTGGATGAACTGGAAGATCTCGCTTTTGAGCTTCAAGATTGTGCCCGGCGGATAGTACTTGTCGAGGAAGGCAGCTACAATGTCCTTCCATGTGGAGACCTTTTCTATGGGCATGCATTCAAACCACTCTTTAGCAGAATCAGTTAATGAAAAGGGGAAGAGTCTTACCCTTATGGCATCGTCATCGACACCGTTTAACTTGAGAGTGTTTGAGATCTCCACAAATTTGGAGAGATGGCGATTGGCATCCTCTGTAGCCCTACCTGCAAAAGGAGTTTGCTCGACCCTTTGAATAAGGGGCATGCGTAACTCGAAATTGTTAGCGTCAATACGAGGTCCTTCGGGAAAAGTAATCATATTCCCATGATTGAACATGTTCATCACGGGTTGTATTTCCTTGATTCTTCTTCTCCAAAGCCTCGCGGGCTGCCCTTTCCGCATCTCTCTCGTCCATTAACATCTTCACCATTTCTTGCAGCTTCTCGAGTTCTGTTTCGGTCACCCATTGTTTTCCTGATCCTTTTTCACTTCTTATTTTCCTACGAGTTCTTTCAAGTTCTAAATCGAGCGGTTCTAGGTTGTCCTTCCCAGAGCGCGTTCGCATACAAAACCTGCAAGAATCAAAAATAAAAACAAATTAGAAATTAAAAATAAAAACTGAAAGCAATTAAATTCCAAAGTAGTAATATTATCCGTTTGAAGATATCACTCCAAAGTGAATTGTCTTCCCCGGCAACGGTGCCAAAAACTTGATGCACTTTTTATTAGCACTAAATAAACCTGCAAGTATACAGAGTATATATAGTATAGCCAAAGGTCAGTACCGGATATCGAACACGGGGAAGGCAAACACAAAGTGTCTATCCTCTACTAAGACTCAATTACTATCTGGAAAAACAAATAGGTTTTGAAAAACTTTTGAAAACTAAAAACAATAAAAATCATATAACAACTAAATGCAAATAAAACACGGAGATAATCGATAGAGATAAGGGAATCCCAGGGATGTGCGTTCACAGTTATGGTTATACAAATTCCAACTACAATACCCTAGCACAGTTTATACTTTGAAAGGACGAGTCACCTAGCTTATGCTCATGCGATACAAACGTTGATTACAAAATTAGGGTTGTCAATCCTAACACGTAACTCCAAAAAGCTCCTAAGACCCTTGAAAAGTCCTCACTCTCAATTAACAAAGTGCCGTTTTAAGGGAAGCTAACTGTAGCGTCTACTAAGTGAATCTAACTCGCTAGAACTCTGTCACAGTTATGAAGCAAGCTATATTAAATCATACAAGATTGTGTCACTCAATCATGCAGCATCAGAACTACTTAGGGAAGAAACAAAGTAAAAACAAAATGGATATTAAATAGAAAAAAGAATTTGTATAACCAAAGTCGTTACTAACACATCCCTAGAATCCTATGAGTTTAGTTACACATGATGAAATAAGCTAAACACATAGATTGAAGGGAAGACAATTTAAACATAAAACTAAAGCAAATAAAACCCGTAGGTTGAATCCTTGTCGTTCTTGATGTTCTTGAAATCCTTCTCCAACTCCTTGCACAAGTGAAGTACTCTATCTCTTGATCTTTGTGAATTATTTTGCAAGTAGAAGCTCTCTCATTTGATGAAGCTTGAGGTCTTATTTATAGGGGAAAGCCAATCTTTGTTGTAGAAGGAAAAGATCTCCAAAATATGGTAAATCTGGGCGCAAATCTAGGGCTTCTCGGATTCGCCGCCTTTCTCCGGCGGGCCGCCGCACCTTGGCCGGCGGTCTCCGCGTTGGAGTCCAGAGAGTCTGTTCCCTCGGCGGCGGACCGCCGCACGACTTCCGGCGGTCGCCGGACGAGACTTCTCTTCCAAGCGTATTTTTCCGAGGCGGACCGCTGCATTGATCTGCCCGCCGGGCGCCGGCGGTCGCCGCACACATCCGCGGCGGTCGGCGGGTCGCCGTCTCGACTTCAGATTTCCCGACTTTGCGTTTTGGCTCCCTTTTTCGGCTCAATTATGCACGTTTCTCACAAAACACGTCAATATACCAAAATAGACAAAATATGCAAATAATGGACGTGTAGAGTGACTTTGACATAAAAACGGACCAAATAATGGCCTTAAAATAGTGCAAAATCCGAGCGTATCACCTATACGCCCATAAAGCATCATCAAGCTTGAGCGTCCAATCCTTGCGATTTGCTTTGACACTCTTTTGATGAACTTGCTTGATATCTCTATTGGCCAACTCGGTTTGGCCATTAGCTTGAGGGTAATACGGAGTTGTCACTCGATGCTTTACTCCATATCTTGCTAACACCGCCTCTAGCCACCTATTGCGAAAGTGGGAACCTCCATCACTAATAATAGCTCGTGGTGCGCCAAATCGCGTAAAAATGTTCTTTTGAACAAACTTCGTCACCACCTTCGAATCATTGGTTGAGGTAGGAATGGCCTCCACCCACCTTGATACATAGTCCACGGCTAAGAGGATGTATTGGAACCCATTAGATGGAGGAAAGGGCCCCATGAAGTCGATGCCCCACACATCAAAGAGCTCAACTTCCACAATTGTCGTCATTGGCATCTCCTTCTTCTTAGAAATGCCCCCTATTCTCCGACATTCATCACAATTCTTCACATACTCTTGACAATCTTTGGTGATGCTTGGCCAAAATAGGCCACTTTGTAGCACTTTCATGGCAGTCCGGTTGGCTCCAAAATGCCCCCAGCTAGATGCGGCGTGGCAATGCATAATGACGGACTCCCATTCCTCTTGAGGGACGCATCTTCTAATTACCATATCGGCACACCTCCTAAATAAGCACGTGTCATCCCAAAATTAGAACTTCGCGTCATGGAAAAATTTCTTCTTTTGGTAATCTTCAAGTCCTTCGGGAATCACCTTAGCAACGTGGTAGTTCACAATGTTGGCATACCATGCCACTTTCCCTTTAGCCACGAAGAATAGATGCTCATCCGGAAACTCTTCGTTGATGGCTAACTTCAACTTCTCCTCTTCATTCATATGCTCCATCCTTGACAAGTGGTCTGCCACCACATTTTCACATCCTCTTCGGTCTCGGATCTTCAAGTCAAACTCCTGTAGGAGTAAGATCCACCTAATAAGCCTTGGCTTCGCGTCTTGCTTTGCAAAGAGGTGCCGGATTGCGGCATGATCGGTGAAAACGATGGTCTTGGCCCCAATTAGATAGGGGCGGAACTTATCAAATGAGTAGACCACTGCTAGCATCTCCTTCTCGGTGGTAGTGTAATTGACTTGGGCAGGGTCCAAAGTTCGACTTGCATAGTAGATCACACGGAATATCTTATCCATCTTCTGTCCCAGAGCCGAGCCTATAGCCACGTCACTCGCATCGCACATAATCTCGAACGGTTGAGACCAATCCGGCGAGATAAGGATAGGAGCGCTCACCAATGCCTCCTTCAGCTTCTCAAAAGCCTGCAAACAATCAGGGGAAAAATTAAACTTCACATCCTTAGCTAACAAATTGCAAAGAGGTTTAGCAATTCTCGAGAATTCCCTGATAAATCTCCTATAGAAACCGGCATGCCCCAAGAAGCTTCTTACTGCCTTCTCATTTGTGGGTGGAGGCAGTTGCTCAATAGCAACGATTTTGGCTCTATCGACCTCCAAGCCACCTGCAGAAATTTTGTGCCCAAGCACAATGCCATCCCTAACCATAAAATGACATTTCTCCCAATTGAGCACGAGGTTAGTCTCCTCACATCGCTGCAACACTTGAGATAAATTGTCAAGGCAGTTATCAAATAAATCACCAAATACAGAAAAGTCATCCATAAACACTTCCATAATATTTTCAATCAAATCGTGAAATATGGACATCATGCATCTTTGGAACGTGGCGGGAGCATTACGCAAACCGAAAGACATTCTCCTATAGGCATAAACACCATAAGGTCAGATAAAAGCTGACTTATGTTGGTCTTCGGGTGCTATATGGATTTGGTTATACCCCGAGTACCCATCTAAGAAACAGTAGAACTCATGCCCAGCCAACCTATCTAACATTTGACGGTCTCATGATGCTCCCACTTCTTCTTTTTGGCGATAGCTTCCTTCATAAACTTAACATATCCGGGCATTTGCTGCAGTGCCTCAATCAGCGGAATATTAATCTGCACCTTCTTGAAGATCTCCCAAAATTTGGCAAACGGATCATTTTTCTTCTTCCTCTGACCTCTGCTGGCTTGACTAGTGTGTTCACCTTAGGGTGAACTGCAGGAGATGATGTCTCAAGTTTCTCCTTTTCTACCTCGGCCTCTGTTTCTTTCTCTGGCTCAGCTACAAGCTTTGGTGGGGTCTCTGGCATAGAAGGACCCTCATAACTTGTCCCACTCCTCAAGTGAATCACCTTGCAATCCTTGGGATTTATAGTTGGCTGCCCTGGGAATTGCCCTAGCTTATGTTGGCCGCTCACAGATTGAGCTATTTGACTCATCTGCACCTCTAAGTTATTCATATGTGTTTCCATGCTGGGCACATCATTATCTACCTTCTCGAGCCTCTTGTTTGAATGCTCCATATTCTTCTGTGACTGTGTCATGAAGGCATTCAGTATGTCCTCTGAATTCCTCTTCTGCGGCTCATTGATCATTCCTTGAGAAACTGTGAACCCCGGAGGTGGCTGTAAAGCATTGTTGGGGTTCCCATATGAGAGGTTGGGATGTGGCTTATTCGCAAAGTGGTTGAAACCTCCGCCCCCTTGATTGGGGCGAGAGTTGTTATAGTCTTTGTTGCCCCCTTGGTATATGTAGTTGACATCTTCTATACCTTCTAGATTCTCTTGCACCGATGATCCCACTCGCATAAGGTCTAGCTTCTTGTTGATGAGCTCCAATTGTTTTGTCAAACTGCTGTCGGGACTGACCTCTGAGGCAGAAGCTATTCTGTGCACCTTGCTCCTCTCATTCGTCCAACCTCCATCATTCGAGGCAACTCTCTCAATCACCTCCATTGTTGCCGCTTCACCGATCTTTATTAGTGATCCCCCAGCGCTCCAGTTAAGCTCGCTCTTTGCATCAGGTAAACACCCCTTCTAGAATGCGAGGACTTGATTGGTTTGGAGTTAAACCATGATTAGGACACCGCTTCAAAAGGGTCTTGAACCTTTCCCAGGCTCCTCGGATACTCTCTTGAGGAGTCATCTCAAATGCTAAAATTGTTGATTGCATATTCAAAGCTTCACTCGGAGGGTAGTATTTTGCTAAGAATTTGGCCACCAATGCATCCCACGTACGGATGAAGTTGGGCTCCAGACTGTCCACCCAATCCCGGGCGTCATCCTCTAGAGAGAAAGGAAATGCCCTCAATCTGATCTGTTCATCTGAGACTCCATTGATTTTCGTCGTGTTGCAGATCTGGATGTACTTGGTGAGATGTTTGTTAGGATCCTTCGTGGATCGGCCTCTAAAAACATTGTTCTCTACCAACTGAAGGAGCCCCCTCCTGAGCTCAAAGTTGTTAGCATCCACGTTGTTGCCAACAATTGTTGGATTTGACACCCCATTATAGGCAAACATATTTTGCACTGTTATCCCATTTTGCCCTTGATCTAACCGCCTCTGCAATGCTGTGAGTTGCTCTTGAAGTTGAGCATTCGTTAGAGGAGGTGGTGGATTGTTATTCCCATTGTTCCCCCCATTTCCTCCGTCCATCAAAAAAGGAGGATGTGGCTCAAACTGAACAGGAGAGTGAACTGGTGACGGAGTAGGTGACGGTGTTTCTTGAACTGGTGAAGGTGACCGTCTCTGGACTGGAGAAGAAACTCGGATCCGCTGGTTTAGCCTCTTCAAAGCGTTTCTCCTTCTGTTGGATGCTTCGATCTCAAGATCGATAAGCTCTAAAGGTAAACCCTTAGAGCGTGTTTACATACAACCTGAAAAAGACAACACAGATCTGAGAGCTCAAAAATAAAAATAAAAATTAAAGCAATAAAATCTAGAGTAGTAATCTCTATCTTTACCACGATATTAAGCTAAAAAGACAAATTGTCCCCGGCAACGGCGCCAAAAACTTGACTCGATTTATTTTAAACACAAGAATTACCCGCAAGTGTACCGGGCTAGTGTAGCAATAAACAAGTACGAGTATCGTATCCATGGAGACAAAGTGTGCAACTCAAGTACCACGAATCGATTTTGACTACAATCTAGAGAATCCGGAAATGTTGATTTTAATTTTGAAAAACAATTAAACATAAACAAGATAAAAGCACGCAACAAAAGATGATTTTCAAATAAGAGAACAAGGTAGAGCCTTGGATCCAACTACAACGAACACAATGCGAATAATTCAACAACTTCGATTACCCAATGGAAGTCTCTAGGATTACTAGGAAAGCCGCTAGTCTAGTCTAAGCCCTCTCTCGAGTGCACTTAACCAATTGATTAATCATTAATATCGAAGTTTCCTTCTAATACTTCACAATTAACTCCTTAAAACAAAAGGCTCAAGCCCTCACTCTAGATTTCCTTCTCTCGAATGCAAATTATGTAGGTGTTGTTCATTCTTTTATCAATCCTAATTAGGTATCTCTCGATTACTCAAAACTAGGTCAACAAACCCAATTGGTAGCTAAGCAAGTGAATTCAAAAAGTACAGGAATGAAACAAAGAAATCACAAGAGCAAAGGTAATCAAAAGTCCTTGAATTAATCAAAAGCATTCATTGTAGTCTTCACCAAAACTCTACAATAGATTTAGCTACTCATATTCAACACAAATTCACAAGAGAAATCCATAGAAAGTGAATTGAACATAGGAAAACTAATAAAGATACTCCCAAAGGTGAATTGAATGGGCAAATCGTCTTCGTCTTCAAACTTGTTGATGAATCGGACTCTTTGTCGCTTCAATCTGCTCTCAAATGTGGAAACTGCTTCTGGGGCGTGTGGAAAGTATGTTGGAGTCGAACCCTAGGTCCTATTTATTCCCGGAGTGAAAATAGAAGAAAATCAGCATTACGAGTAAATCGCCCGGCCGGGTGATTTTTAAGTAACAAAACGCCCGATCGGACGTTCTTCTTAAACGGCGGCTTGCACAAATGCCCGACCCGAGCGATTTCTGAATGAAAAAAGCCCAGGGACAGTGCATATGCCCAGCTTGAGAAGCAAAACCCCCGGCCTTCTTCAATGGAACGCCCGATCTCGTGTACTGAAACGCCCGACCCCCCTGTTTTGGTGCCATTTTCATCCGTTTCCACCTGTTTTGACTACAAAAACTCGACAAACTTATCAAAACACTAAAGTATGGGATCATAGATGAAAACTCAAGTAATGTGACACAAAAACACTCAATTAAGCACTTTCAAACATCCTAAACACTTGCTAAACTACGAGTTTATCAAATGGTGTGTATAAAATAGTAACGAAAAGTGATGGAATTGCGTGTATAAATTTAGTGAACTACACGTACATAGAACAGAATGCATGCACGTCATTAATCTTACACTATTATTATATTGACTACAACTCCCTTTTGGTCCAAAACATATAGTCAAATTACGAATTTGGTCCATTACATTTATTTTCTGATTTTCAGGTCCATAACATACGAAAATTGCTCTCAGTTTGGTCCTTTTTGGACGGCACGGTTAAAGTTCGGAAGTCAAATGTTAATTAGCTAAAGTTTGACTAAATTAAGCTTAAAATTAGATTATTAGTGACTAAATAATTTGCTAATTATTTTCTTAAAAAAATACTAAATATTTATTTTCTTTAAAATACCAATTATTTAGTTTAACACATTACGTCAAAACACACCTCTTCTTTTCTTCTGTCGTTTCTTTCTTCCCCACGCAGTAGCAAAGAACCCACCAAAACTTCATCCTTAATTAGGAACACTGAGCGAACAAATTTGAAATCAAGAGGTTAGGGTTTTCGTTCTCTTGTTTCTGTTTTCTACAATTATTGCTTCAATTCTCTCTCGCGAATATAAGGTATTCTCTCTCCAACCATGAGTGGAGTCGCCGTTGCCAAAACCACCTGAAAATGAAGGTGAGAAGGGCCCTGGTTCGCCGGTAGCTAACCCTAGTCCCGAAGGTGGGTTGGTGTTGTCAAACCCTAGCCCCACTGTGGAAGTCGAAGTACAGCTACATTCTGGTAATGACGAGTCAAAGTCAAACCATAAATCTTACAAGGGTGACCGACGACCTCCGATTGACGTTGATGACCCCGAATTAGAAAGGAGGACGAAGATTAGACGCGACCGCTCGGTTTCTCATAAGCCGCCACTTCATCCTAAGGAAAAGATTGCTGCTTCTTCTTCTTCGAAATCCATTTGATTTCGCCAGTTGAAATCTTCCGAGATAAGCCGCCATTTGAAATTCCAGCTCCATGCCCTCGAAATCCATTTCGAGAAGGTTAGTTCGAACTGAGCATATGAGTTATCCTTTTCATGTAAAAAACTAGGGTTTGCAATAATTGGTTATATATGAATTCGTCTTGAGACTAACATTGAATTGTGGTCCTATAGAATATGTATGTAAGTGGTCCCACCGAATATATATTGAACTGATGGTGGGGAAAACTAGTGGATGGTCTGGTTGTATTTTATTTATCTACATCCAATGATTTATTTTATGTGTTGTTGGGTGGTTGATGGTGGGGGATAAAAGTGGATGGTCTGTTGCAGGGAAACCAGTTGACATGGATAATTATTTTTGTTTGAATATGTGTTGGACTAATAGGTTTTGTTTTGTAGAGTATCGTATCCACAGAGACTAATTAAGTGCTTAAGTACCTCGAATCAAGATCATTCGCTATTTAGACAACCGAAGATTGGGTTTTTGTATCTAAATCCTAAGAACAATGAATCAAAACAAAGTAAATAAAATGAAGATGAGTGAATTGAAGAGAAAGTGGAGAAAGAGTAGAGCTTTGGGATCCAACTACAATGTTATAGTCTTGATTAATCTCACTAAACCTCTAAATCAATCTTCGAGCTATGCCGACTGGGGTCTCAAGAGTTACTAAGCTATCACGAAGGTAAGATCATGCCTTCTCTCGAATGCACATGACTTGTAGGTTGCATGCTAGGCCCAAAGTCTCCTTATAGTGTAAGCACACAACTCCAAAAGACTCCTAAGATTTATATCCTCACACAAAACCTCACTCCTCTCGGATGATATTGATTAAGGTGTTGTCCACTCCCAAATCACACATTTGTTAATCAACTCTCGTATATTGTAACAATGTAAAGATGCATTCAAACGGGTAGCTAATCCAATGGATGTAAAGGCGCGGGAATGAAAAAATAACTACATGAGCCAAGAATAACATTAAAAGATCGATTCACTTATTTGTGTCTATAGGATTATTAGGAAAGTCGTTACCATAGTATAAGCCCTCTCTCGAGTGCACCTACCCAGTTGATTAGATTCTAACTATCAAAGTCTCCTTCCAATAGATTAGATTCTAATTCCTTAAGTTCCCAAGACTCAAGCCCTCACATAGGGTCCCCTCTCTCGAGTGTAGATAAACCATGTGTTGTACTCATTCCTTTTACCACATAAAACTAGCTATCTCTCGATTAATCTAGTTAAATGGACATGGTTCTAAAGTTGGCCAAACAAAAGAACAATAAAAGCACAAAAACAAGCAAAATAACCACAAGAGTTAGGCGAAGGTTCAATTCAATTAAATCAAAACATATTCAAAGTAATCTTCACCCAAAGCTCCACAAATGTATCTAGCTACTCATCCAAGGATGAGCTTGGAGAATGGATTGGTGCGGCTGTTTGACAACCAATCCGCAATTGACATGGAAAAGTTAGGAGTCTATTATGGAGTCGTGGATGTTTATGCAGTTCAGGTTGGGGGTATGGTGATTGATGATGTTGAGGGGCCAGAGATGTCTATGAGTCAGTTAACACAAGGGGAAGTGCAAAATCCAATGGAAGAGGAGAAATGAGACTACAACAATAATTTGTTTCTGGATAGGGCTACAACAACAAGAATGGAAGATGCAACAGCAAGAATGGAAGATGGTGTTACTGTAAGTTCTTCAAGTGAAGTGGAGGATGGGGGTCAGGAAGATGGTGAAGGTGCTGATGAGCCTGGTGAGGGATTAGGGTTTAGGGTACATGTTTTTTGATGATGGTCTGGGCAGGATTCAGCAAGTGAGTATGTGGTAGTGGGTGAGTTAGAGGTTGAGGGTGGGGGTGGTTGGATCTTGACATGGACAGTGAGGAGTTTGAAGATGAGGTTGTGGCCACGAAGAAGGGAAAGAGAAAGGTTGATGAGGTTTAAGAGTCTAAGAGAAGGTCTAAGGCAAAGGGAAAGGAAAAGGTTGATGATGATGGTCCTACATTTTTCGACAGCGACTATGAATTAAGCGACAAGGATGAGGACGAAATCATGGCGGCACAAGTCAAGGGATGGAAGAATGTGGTGGAATCAATGTGAGTCATAGATGATGGGGATGAGGTGACTTCAAGTGACAACCTACCGAGTGATTCACCTAGTGAGGATGGGAGTAAGGATGAGAGTTTGGGTGGTGAAGGTGACCCAGCTATGCCCCAGGTTGTGAGCCGAAGATTCAAGTCGGCCACAGAATTGAATGATCCAAGATTGGAAGTAGGTCTGCGCTTCAACTCAAAAGATGATTTCAATGAAGTTATCCGGCATGAAGGTGTAAAGGCGGGTAAGAAGTTGAGGCTGTCGAAGAACGATACAATACGTTGCATTGTCGTGTGTCGTGGGTTGTAAAGGATTAAGGAGAATAAAACGGGTTGTCCTTGGAAGATTACCCTTACCCACGGGCCTTCTCTTGGCTGCTGGCAGATTTCATCGTTGCAGCCAACACACAAGTGTGGAGGTGCTTCTTACGCCTACGGTTGCGCTAATGCCCGGTACTTAGTCTAATAATTTCTTGATTTATTTCAGTTAGTTAATTTTCAGTTGATTAATGTCATTATTTATATAAATTTCAGGCTCTTATCTAAGTACTTCAAAGAGGATATGAGGATCTTCCCGGGAATGACAGTTATTTAATTTATTGATAAAGTCAAATACGAGTTGAAGATTAACATTTCCTTCGGAAAGGCATAGCGTGCAATGGCACTAGCGAGGAGGATGATCGAGGGCGATGTAATCAGGCAGTACAAGAGGCTGCATGATTACAAGGCAGAGATTATTAGGGCTAATCCAGGGAGCACCGTCGTGCTAGCTACGAGGCGGCTTTCAAATGGGAATGAGAAGTTCGCTGGAATTTATGTTTGCTATGAAGCATGCAAAACATCATTCAAGCAATACTGCAGACGTATTGTGGTACTGGATGGATGCCACTTGCGAGGGCAAGGGAAGGGCATACTATTGACAGCCATTGGATTAGACCCGAACGATCAGATATTTCCCATTGAATTTGCCGTTGTAGTCGTCGAGAGTACTGAGACGTGGAGCTGGTTCCTGAAACTTTTAGTCAAAGATTTGGAAATCAATGACTCAAGCAAGTGGACCTTCATATCGGATAGACAGAAGGTATATATACTCTGAAAGTTTCTTTTTTTTTAAATTTTTTTATATATACTCTGAAAGTTATCAGGATGACAAATGCTAATTATGGACTTGTGCATAATTTACTATGTTGGCAGGGGTTTATCAATGCGGTACGGAGTTGCTGCCATATGGCCGAGCACCGATTCTGTGTGTGGCATATGCATAATAACTTCCAGAAGGTGTTCACCTCGACAACATTGAAGGACAAGATTTGGGAAGTCGCTCATGCGACGAATGAATATGCCTTCAATAGGGTCATGGATGAAATCAAGCAACTGAACTGTGGAGCACACAAGTGGCTGACCACACATCTTCAAAGGAGAATTGGAGCCGAGCCTTCTTCGATTTTGAGGCCAAATGTGACATACTCGTGAATAATATTTCAGAATGCTATAACCGGGTTTTACTTTTTGCAAGTGATAAGCCCTTATATGGTATGCTGAAATGCATTCGTATGTATTTGATGGACAGATTCACAACCCGGCGGAAGATGGCTCAAAGGCTCGATGACTGTGTCGGCCCCAAGATACGGAAGAAGATCGAGAAGTTGAAGGCCAAAGTTAGAGACTGTATGGTGAGGGAGGCCGGTGAATGGTTTTATCAAGTGAACACTAAATTCAATGAACAATTTGTGGTCGATCTAAGGGACCGGACGTGCAGTTGTAGGCGTTGGATGCTGACGGCGCTGCCATGCCCACACACATGTGCTGCCATCCAGTTATCATCAGAGACCGTAGAGTCTTTCATACCTACTTGCTACTCAACGGAGACGTTCCGATAGGTCTATGCAGGTGTGATCTACCCGGTACATGGACCGGATTTGTGGCCGAAGAATCCCCATCCAGATGTTGTTCCACCAGACCTTAGACGACTACTGGGACGGCCTAGGGGATCAAGGATGAAGTCGGTTCAAGAGCAGGCCGAGATACGCAAAGTCAAAGCAAAGACAACGAGATTAGCTCGTCGCCTTGTTAACTTCCGAGAGGTGGATGATGGAGGAAGAAAATGTCTAGGAAGGGCCTGATGGCAGATTACAGTTGCCATCTTTGTGGTGAAAAAGGACATAACAAGAGGAGATGTCCCCAAGGCACTCAAGCTGCCAAACTGCCTAAAGGCATGCCTCTTGTTGAATTCTGAGTACTTATTTGTTGTGCTACAATCTGTTCACAAAATTAGTTTGATTCATTGATTATTGTTTTGTAGAGCCAACTGTAAGAAAGAAACGGAATCGTGCCGAGGAACAACCAAAGTGCAGTTTGTGCCGCCAGCCGGGACACAATAAGGCACGTTGTGAAAGTACAATTGCGAAGATGTTTGCGGAAGGCGGTGCCTCGTCCTCTAACCCTCTCATGAAGAAACATGGCTCATCCTCACTCACTCCGAAGAAGAAATGGGGGTCGTCCTCGGTCCCTTCAAAGAAGAAAACACCTTGATTTAGTGATCGATTTTTTGGCATGTACAATGAATACTTGTTGGTTTTCTTGACTATTACTGGATTGTTGGTTTTTTGGTTTTGGGTGTGGTTTGTTTTGGCATGTGAAGATGCAACCAGCTTCAAGTAACGAGTATGGAGGACGTGTATTTTATTTTGCTGGATTATTGCGTGATGCAAAACATATTTTCTTGGTTTGTTTTAGTGCTAATGCTGAATTATTGCTGATTTTATTTTAATGATAAAGCTCTTGTGTTTAGGTTAATTGAATGAGGCATCTTTTGTTTTTCTTGGTTAATTGAATAAATTGGAAGGCTTTGTGAATGTCTATCGATGAAATTAGATGCACTTTTGATAGGAAAGGATTAGGCAGATTATCTGCAATGCGTTTTGAATGTTGATTTGAATCTTGATTTGATATGTGTAGTTTCTGATGTCAATGTTGAGATTCTGGAGAAGCAATTCGTTGATGATAAGATGGCGTGATGCAAAACATATTTTCTTGGTTTGTTTTAGTGCTAATGCTGAATTATTGCTGATTTTATTTTAATGATAAAGCTCTTGTGTTTAGGTTAATTGAATGAGGCATCTTTTGTTTTTCTTGGTTAATTGAATAAATTGGAAGGCTTTGTGAATGTCTATCGATGAAATTAGATGCACTTTTGATAGGAAAGGATTAGGCAGATTATCTGCAATGCGTTTTGAATGTTGATTTGAATCTTGATTTGATATGTGTAGTTTCTGATGTCAATGTTGAGATTCTGGAGAAGCAATTCGTTGATGATAAGATGTTGATGATAAGAAGTTGCAGGAAATTGGAATTGATGGAAGTTCGTGCAAGCCGGGGACAATACAATGGTTTAGTTTGTCCAAGTGTATGTGATTTTTTATGGAAGTTCGTTGTTTTCATCGATGTAAAAAGCTTATTGGAGCTAACTTAAATGCAGAAAATATGCAGCTGTGCATCTCTGCATCTTTTCTCCTTTTAGCTCGTCAGCTTCACGCCAACACACTCTCTCTATGTACACACACAAACACGCACACAAATACATATATCAATCAAACATCTCTGCTTCGGTGAATCGTACTATCTTCCGATTTTCAAGCAGGGAAGCATTCCTTCGGATTGAAGTGATGTCGAAAGGTGAGCGAGCACGTCTAAATTCTTTCAAATACTGCATTTGATTTAATTTTCAAATAAAACTAGAATGAACTAATATATACTACTCTGTCTGATAATTATTGTTGGTAAACTGTGTGGTTGTGTAATCGATACTATATAATGCCCGTTTGGATAGAAAAAATGTCGAAAAGTGAGCACGCCTAAATTCGATAATGTATAATGCTCTTTTGACGTTGGTCATATATTTGTGCGTAGGAATTTCAGCTGATTTAGTTCATTTTTTTGGTGATTATTCATTTCTTATGTAAATAAAGATGGAAATGAATCGGTAGATACTATGCCGTGTCCATACGACAAGGCGATGGAGGCTCTGTCTTCACTGATAACGAAGCGCAGCCATGCAGATAACAATAACAATGGGGATCGGTTTGACATATTGTTTGATTACATTAAGGTATCTCTGTTCATTTAAGTGTTTGTTGGATATGACTTATTTTTTTAATTAATTCAAATTTGTGCATATGATGTAAAAAACTTATTGGATCTCACTTAAACATTCCATCAAACAATTGGTGTGCACTACGCTTTAACACAAAATTCAGCATAGCAGCAACGTGAATCTTGTCGGAGACCCGCCAGAAATGCACGCCCAATGCTCCGAACAGAACCACTATTTTCCATTTCACACAACAAAGCTATTTACCCGCCCGGGCATTGATGCACTTTTTATTTGCACTATAAATACCTGCAAGTATACAGAGTAGGTATAGTATAGCAAAAGGTTAGTACCGGGTATCGAACACGGGGAAGATGTACACAAAGTGTCTATCTTCTACTAGAACTCAATTACTATCTGGAGAAGCAAGAATTATTGGAAACTTTTTGAAAACAGTAAATATTAAAAACAGTAAACAACTAAAAACAAGCAAATCACGGAGAGAAAAGTATAGAGATAAGGAGAATTCCAGGGATGTGCTTTCGCTTTAATGGTTATACAAATTCCAAACTACAATACCCTAGCACAGTTAATACTTTGAAAGGACGAGTCACC
The DNA here is from genome assembly GCF_023119035.1 of Salvia hispanica. NCBI lineage: Eukaryota > Viridiplantae > Streptophyta > Magnoliopsida > Lamiales > Lamiaceae > Salvia > Salvia hispanica. Next base: position 14,444,629 of record NC_062969.1, read on the forward strand.
TAGCTTATGCTCATGCGATACAAACGTTGATTACTAACATTAGGGTTGTCAATCCTAACACGTAACTCCAAAAAGCTCCTAAGACCCTTGAAAAGTCCTCACTCTCAATTAACAGTGCCGTTTTAAAGGAAGCTAACTGTAGTGTCTACTAAGTGGATCTAACTCGCTAGAACTCTGTCACAGTTATGAAGCAAGTTGTATTGAATCATACATAATTGTGTCACTCAATTATGAAGCATCATGATTAACTTAGGGAAGAAACAAAGTAAAAACAAAACGGATATTAAATAGAAAACGGAATTGTATAACCAAAGTTGCTACTAACACATCCCTAGAATCCTATGAGTTTAGTTACACATGACTGAATAAACTAAAAACATAGATTGAAGGGAAAGCAATTTGAACATAAAACTAAAGCAAATAAAACCCGTAGGTTGAATCCTTGTCGTTCTTGATGTTCTTGAAATCCTTCTTCAACTCCTTGCACAATTGAAGTACTCTAGCTTTTGATCTCTATGAATGTGTTCTTGTTGTGTGTCGGAAAAAAACTTCTTTTTTTTGATGAAGCTTGAGGTCCTATTTATAGGGGAAGATTATTCCTCATCATAGAAGGAAAAGATCTTCAAAATTTGGTAAATCTTGGAGCAAATCTAGGGCTGGTCGGATCCTTGCCGCTAGCAAAAAACGCTCTGGACAAAGTTTGTACGTCATTTGGTTTGAAATGATTGTTTTCCAAGTAAACCTAAATATAAAGATTTAAGCTTTAAATGAATTTCTACGAGATAATAATGATTAATATGCTCTATTGACCAAAATGATCTTGTCTTCAATGCCGTTTCTTTACTGACATCACACTATGTATGTGACGGTATTTATCGGATAAAATTGTGACAAAATATAACGTATATCTTAATCTTCCTCTCTGTGTAGAATAACAAATAAAATTATATGATATAGGAAAAGGATTAACAAAAGCATAATAGTAATAATAAAAAATTACATATCATATCACACATTATGACATTAAGTATTAAAAATCCAACCACACTATGTATGTGTTTGGCCAACTAAATGCTTATGAGTTATGCTTCAAATAAGCTTTTAAGATACGACAATTACAATGATGATATATCGACCGAAATATTCCTATTTTGATGCTATTATCTAACAGAGATCGTATGATGAAAGTTTGTAGGTCAT
>NC_062969.1:14445928-14481412 GCF_023119035.1 Salvia hispanica
AATAATAAAACGATGAAGTGTGTTAGTGATAAAGAGAGGGAAATGAAATAATTTGGGAAAAATAAATAAATTTAATTTTTTAATAAAACAAATAAATGGTAGTGTTTTTTAAGAATAGAAAATTGGTATTTTTTGCTTAATTCACTCAAACTTTTGCTAATTAACGGTTGACTTCTGCATTTTAACAGAGCTTTCCAAAAAGGATCTAACCGAGAGCGATTTTCGTATGTTATGGACCCAAAAACTTGAAAATGAATGTAATGGACAAATTTCGTAATTTGACTATATGTTGTGGACCAAAAAGGAGTTGTACTCTTAGTTTATCTACTTTTTTACCTATCCACTTAACACACTAAACATCAATTTCTTAAACTCTCAAAAAGAATCCTCAACTATAAAAGAATGAAGAGTACTCTCTCTGTCCCACAAAGATTGTCTCATTTTTCCATTTCCGTCCGTCCCACAAAGTTTGTCCCATTTCACTTTTTACCATTTTTGGTAGTGGACCTCATATTCCACTAACTCATTCCTACTCACACTTTATTATAAAACTAATATATAAAAGTAGGACTCACGTTCCACTAACTTTTTCAACTCACTTTTCATTATATTTCTTAAAACCCGTGTCGGGTCAAAGTGGGACTATCTTTGTGGGACGGAGGGAGTAACAATAATTTATTATGAATAAAATTACGAAAACATCCCAAAAATTGACATCATGTATATATATACTACTACTAATAATTATATTAGGTCATGAGGATCACTACTAGTGTTGATTATGTCTACATTAAATTTGAAACATTATTAATTTATGTCGACTCCTTATATATAGAGCTAATTTGGTCCTTGATTTAGTATACCAAATGATCTTATTCTGAGTCTAGGATTGATAGAAGTGAGTGATGATGATCAAAATGAAAGATGTAGTATGTGTAGCAATATTGTTTTTGTTGCTGTCTGATTTTGCAGTAAAAAGCAAGGGTGTGGAAATATGTGGTGAACATCAAGGAACACAAAGGAGGATGATCCATGTCCAAATAAAGAAACGGAGCCGTGGTCCGGGTGGAGCCAGTTCGCCTAAACTATCTCCTATTCCTTCCTCTCCTTCTCCCTCTTATTTACCTTATTCTTTGCATATATGTTCATGCTTTTTATTTCATTTCATCTTTTTCATTTAATTGATTTTGTGTAATAAAGTTTGTTGTACAATATTTATCTTATTCATATATGTCTCCAATGTTGTGAAGCCAAAATGTAAATTGGTTTATATTATTACTATTGGAATTGGTTCCTAGAAAATCATGGTGGAACGGATAAGATCACATGAGTTCAAGTGCTGGATTAATTCTATGTCAATCGGAATTAGATTCAAATATAAATAAATCAGAAAATTTATTAAATTGGAGGATTTCAACCATATGGTTTGACTCGAACAATTTATTAGAATCAAAGTATAGTGGAACGATGGTAATTGAATAAGGGATTCCAATTTTCTACATAAAATGATTATTTTAATACTTTAAGTCTCAGGGATGAATTGTTCAAAAAAAAGTAGACATGATAGTTAAAAAATTAGAGAAATGTGTTAAAATCAATCTACGACACATCACACAAATGTTAACACACCGGTAAACATAGAGCATATACAACAACATACATATATTTCTCAAATTTGGCCTTCACATCTGCTTTAATTTCCTCCAACATCAACTGAACGCCTCAATTTTTTCATTAGTTTCTGCTAAAACAAACCCTAAATCAGAAGCAACAACTGAAGTTGAGGTTGACGAAGAAGAAGCTTCGCCTTGATGAATTGGCTCACACCACTTGAAGAAATTGCATTCGTTCTTCTCACAAGTAAAGTAAAGCTTCCCTTTTGACGGTTTGGTGTGGTTGATGACGATTCGGATTGCCGCTAACTTCTTACAAAAGCATAGCAGAGACCTAAATCGAAGGTCACGCCCACTGCCGTTGTCGCCGGAATTGCTGCTGGAAGTCGACCGATGCATTTCAAATGAATTTTCAGTGTGTTGCAGGTAGGGGAGGAGACGGAGAATTAGGGTTCTTCGTTACTGTGTGGGGGAGAAAGAACGAGAGAAGAATAGAAGAGGGGTAAAGTGTTAAACTAAATAATTGGTATTTTAAAGAAAATAAATATTTAGTATTTTTTTTAAAGAAAATAATCAGCAAATTATTTAGTCACTAATAATCTAATTTTAAGCTTAATTTAGTCAAACTTTAGCTATTTAACGTTTGACTTCCGAACTTTAACTGTGCCGTCCAAAAAGGACCAAACCGAGAGCAATTTTCGTATGTTATAGACCTGAAAATCAGAAAATAAATGTACTGGACCAAATTCGTAATTTGACTATATGTTTTGGACCAAAAGAGAGTTGTACTCTGTTATATTATATTTAGTCTCATCAAAGGGGGATGACTATTGAAAATATCGGCAAAAACCGACTTCTTCCACTTTTGATAAATATAAACGCTTTGTTGTGTTTTTGAGAAGGAGAAAAGTGTTGGGGTTTGGTGCCTCTTGCACAACGGAAGACTTGTACAAAACAAATAAATCAGATACGGATCTATTTGACCGATTATGCGATTAATCAATTCACATGTTAAACAGATAATTGCATAACACAAAATAATTCATGCTTAGAAAATATAAATCCTAAACATGATTTCTACGGTTTGGGGTTACCGATTTGATTCTCCAAAGAATCGTCGATTGCTTGCGCCTTCTCCACGTGATGATCTTCAATACTAGACCACGGATCTTCTCTCTGATTCCCGAACTGTATCTCGATATCAGGGTGGGCTGATCTTATCAAAATACTAGGACCTAAATAAAAGAGACAGAAAAATCAATTTCACGGAGGAGATCTGGAGAGAAAAAATCGTCCCCTTCTCTGTGATGGAGTGGACAAAAATTTTAAGAAAATAATAATGTGTCTTTTCGGTCTCCTTTATTCTCTTATTTATATTAAGTTCCTTTTGGGTCCAGTCAGAGATCTATGGAAGGTGTTGGATATGGGCTCCCCAATTAGCTTTTTACTAATTAAATTGAACCCACAATTTAATACAAACTTATATTGGAATATTACGAGCAGCTACTACAGAAGTAATATTGAATTCTCCCCATTCAAATCCGAAATACAAGTAATGCGGGTTTCCACTTTGTTTATTATTTATTTCTCGCGCTTAAGACATAAATATCCATTAATTAATTAATGTCTGCTATGGACTTAATTAATTAACATCTTATTAATTCCAAGAGTGAACTTAGCAAGAAACATTTATTTATTATTCATAGAGTGATAAAACTCTAACTGGCCAGTTATTCGAATAATAAAACCTTGTTCAAGCTCCTCTTGAGGACATTATCAAACGAGACTCACCTTGTGCGTGATTCAACATAATAGCAATCTTAGCACCGCTAGATATAAATCACCACTACCCAATATATCAGGATTATTGGGTTGCGAAAAATCCGCACCATTTGATTAGTCAAAGTAGTGCATAATCAATACCGTATGCCCAATGCTAACATATGTAGATTAAGAAATAGTATTTTATCAAGACCTAGTCTTTCAGTAGATAGCATAAAGACACGTCTTGTTGTTAGAAACTTTCAGTGTTGTACCACACCAATGTCATCTTATTTCAGTAAGGCTTAGAAATATGCGGACTGACATTGCAACCTTACACAATAGGTAGTCTAAGCCTATCTAGGTTGTGAAATTCTTCTTTTTCTTTTGCAAAACATTGCATAGATCCGACCGTGTTACCTTAAAGTGGACAACGCCCACAACCGGTCTACTAAGCAAAAGACTTAGACTTTGTTTGCTTCTTATACATTTAAATGTTTATAAAACATATTATAAATGCACAAGCAAACACAATGTAATAATATACTGATTCTATTCGTGCGAAACTGCTCGAATAATACTGAATCGGGTTAAAAGTGGATTATAGAGTTTTACGTATACAAGCAAGATTCTATTCGAGCGAAACTTACTCGAAACATGCTTTTCAATATACCAAACCTAACAAAAAGGGAGGGAAAAAAAAGGAGAAAAGAGTGTTACAGAGAAAGAGTATTTGAGAGAAAGATGAGTAGTTAGAATATTGTCTTACGCGAATGAGAGGATTGGGTTGAAGATTAAGGATGGTAAAACGGAAGCAGAATAAGAGATTTTGTGAGATTATATGTCGCGATAAGGTGTGTATAAATCACACTTTTAATTTTACATGTGTAATATGGTTGATTGTTATGTGTTAAGTTAAAGTGAATAATTGGATTATATGGTGTGATACTGATATGATATGTGTTTAATTGTGATGATGGGAATATATGCTTGATGCAATAAATATATTAATAGTATATTAAATTGAAATTATTTAGTGGAATATGATATGGATATGTGATTGGTGCGATAGATATGTTTTGCATATGGTATTGGAATTAACTGAATCATTTGATTAAAGATGATCTGTGATAGTCATGTCTTGGATCTGAAATCATAGTGGACATATTAGGACCTTTGGGTCAATCATAGTGGGACCTTCGGGTCATATCATATTGGGACCTACAGGTCAATTCACAGTGGGACATACAGGTCAATTCACACTGGGACCTACGGGTCAATTCACACTGGGACTTTCGGGTCAAATCATATTGGGACCTACGGGTCAATTCACTGTAACACCCCTTACCCGATTATTTTAATAATTGAATAAATGATGTCACATTTTGGTACAAATCCTGACTCAACAAAAAAAAGTATATATATACATTAAACAACCTTGATAACTCATAACTATTTACAAATATAAATGTCTAACAAAAATTTTGGAAGTAAAAGAAACATTTCACTTTCTAGACATACCACGTCTAACATATTCAAAAGAATTACCAATGGAAAAGCGTTGACTAGAGACCTGACTTGAGCAACTGTGAAGAAAAAGAGCTAATTTGATCACCTAATCTGCAGGGGGAAAAGAAAAGAGTGAGCTTCAACAAGCCCAGTAGTATACCCACATTAGAGCTTAATTTCCGGAGTTAAGTAAACATTAGGCAATCTATATATTTATAAAATTTATTACCATGAATTCTTCTATCTAGAATCAATATCCTTATATCAATATACATATGCTTACTTTTTTTTAAAAAAAGTAAACAACAATACATCTGACATTTATATCTTCCTTTCTTGATTGACCTTTATATCCTCCTTTCTTGATTTTCTGGGACTTACAAAAGGCATAATCATATAATACTTCATTGATATATCCAGGACTATACAGTGATAATATACAGGTAATCACTCACATAGTTTTAACACAAGTACACTTACCAAATCTATACATATTTATTCTTTACCAAAACCAACAACCATTTAAATTCCACATTCATATATTCTCCATTGATCTCAAAATATACCACATAATTAGTAATCACATATACATTCATAAAATATATAAGACAGAGTTCAAAATAAAAATAAGCTAGCTAATTCCAGATAATCACACCAGTCATTCAATTAAACTCAAAGAATACGTTACAATCTTATTCAAATATCAGCGCATATACGGATAACAGATCACTGACATTTTCACATATACGAACAATATAGCCCCTTAAGTGCTTCGTGACAGACTGGGGTACGCGGGCTAGATCAGAAACAGAGAGTCAGATGCAGATGCGGATTTAGTCCTCGAGAGGACTCCGCTCCGACCACCCATTTAGGGTGCAGACAGATAATCATACCACCCATGAGGGTGCAGATCAGAGACAGAGATATCAGAGCCAGAGCCAGATCAGAGACCACCACTTAAGGTGCAGACAGATATTCAGATAATCACGATCCTTGCTTCGGTGATCCAGAAGACGAGTGATCACAGATAAAGCCAATTGTACCCACAGAAAGCACTCAAGCACAGGGCGTATACAGAGTCAAGTATACTCAATTTCATCTCAATACTTATATTAAAAAGTATCTCTAACAAAACACCTCAACAACTATTTGCATACCCTATCATATCAAATATACTGATTAAATTCCAATTCTCACAATACTATCACTATAATAAATATTTCTAAATTTGCATATCTCACTTATCATGAACATCTTTAACCGAAAATATATCGGCATTATCAAGTTTCACACTTAGCTATACATTGTCCCAAACTTCATCATGCAAAGAATAATAATTTCCCTTCATTAAGGTGTAAATCATAGTTATAAGATAAATTCTAAAATCAATCTAAGTAGCATAACAAATTTCACAAGCTAAAAAGAATAATCCTAAGCTTCCCCTACATTCACACATTAAGATAAACTTCCATTTTCATCTCTCTAACTATTTTAGGAAGAAATTAGCTATAAAAAGCTTAGAGTTTCGCCAGATTTGGTCAAAATTCAAATTGGGGGAAAACTTAATTATGAACCCTAGCTTTAAATTCAAGAAGAAGATATACAAGTAAGAGGTGTAAGAGACTTGCTTACATACAGGAGAGATAAGTCTAGCCTAGAGCTGTTAGAAAAACGGCGATGACTCGCCGGAATCTGCCGGGCAGCAGCGATTCAGAGAGGGTGGGAAACCGGCGTGTGTTTGAGCAGCGAAGCAGACTTGAGCCAGAGAGAGAAGAAGAAAGAAGAGTCGCCGGGGCAGCGCCGGAGAGAGATGACAGCGTCGCTGAGTGTGTGTGTATGAAAAATGGAGGTTTCTCCATGGGTGTCAGTAAAGGTGTAGAAATGTGAGGGAGAGGAGGGGGGGTTTGACTCCCGTAAGTTCCAGAAGGGAGAATAGGAATAAAAATCCTATTCATTTTATAAAAAAAATTAATCTTTCCTATTCTTTATTTCATTTTTTTTTTATCCTATTTCAAAAACAAATCCTATACCTACAACTTAACTATTGAAGTCTAAAATTTCATATAAACACACATTTCAGATCTTTTTATTTTACAAACAACCCGACACACTAAACTTCACTCACTGATATTTCTAATTTAATTCTAGACTTCTATAGCATTTAACTAATTTTAAATTTACGAATTTTCAGACCGTTATAACATCGAAAACCTCTAATCGAGGACTTTTCTCAAGAACGTACTAAAACTCTTTAAAACTCAATTTTTTGCTCGCATATCTTTTCTTACACTTATTTAAGACTATATTTCATTATTCCATAATTTATCAAATTGTCAAAATTTATTTTGTTAATTAATTCGAATTATTCGCTGAAAAACCTAATTCTAGCGATTTATAGCAACGAAATTTACTTTTCCGTCTAAGGTGGGTTTCGGGGCATTACATTCACAGTGGGACCTACGGGTCAAATCATAGTGGGACCTTCGGGTCAAATCATATTGGCATATTGGAAATCCCGGCCAGATACCAGGCTTGAACTATCACAGAATAATAAACCGAACAAAGTGGTATGTGCATATGTGTATGGAATTATTTTTAAAATTTGTTGATAATTGTTATACATATTAGTTAAAGAATATGTTTTTTTTGAGCTGTGGAATTAAAGGTAAGGTTTATATACACTGAGTTGTGGCTCATATAAACCACTAATATTTTTCAGGAATAAGATATCAATGATGTGTGGGTTGATGTGAGTTACAGTTATTATAAGGGTCGGCGGCTGACGCATTTTGGCAACCTTCTCCTCCTCATCATTTTGCATGTAGATAAATGTGTAGTATATAGAGTGGTGAGAGAGTCCCACTACAGTTTAGAATACTTTGAAATATGCATCTGATAAAATATGTGGATGTTATGTGGTAGTTGACATGTGGATTATTTATTTTAAATTTTTAATTTATTTATAGTAAATGTATACATTATAAGGGTTGAGGTGTGACACTGAAAAAAAAAAAAAAAACTTACGTGGCAAAGTTTTGTTTTCGCAAAATTATTGAACACATCAGTGGTGGATCATGTGTCCAGGAGGTGCGATCCCCCTCCACGACCAACCGGTACCATGAACCCATTCGTAAATTTTCCATGAACCACACGACACCATAAAAAAGGGGAATATAAGGATTGTGATCTTACCTTCTAGGATTCAAGCGGCGCTGCGGTGGAGTGGGTGTCAGTTCAGGCGTTAAGCGGCAGAAGATAGACTGGCCGACTGAGAGTGTGAGTGAGAGTGGAGAGGCTCTGTACATGTATGGATTGTTATTGGTCTTGATTTATTTAGGATGGTTCAAGTTACTAGGATTTGGTTTGGTTATCATTATGGTATTAACATGAACTTTTGAGTGTTGGATTTATTTAGTATGATTTGGGCTTGTAACTAGTCGACCCAAGATAGGATCATGCGATTTCCATCTCATTCAGGACGACGTAGTAAGAGCATCCCCATTCGTGTTCTTAGTTGAAGTGGGTCCGGATCCAATTTTACTCTTTGTCCTTAGCTAAAAGCACAACACCCACATTCGTGCTCTTAACAAAGGACAAGCTCAAGGGTCCCACCATTCTATTATTCAATTTAAATACTTCAATTACTAAAAACATTCCTACATTATAAAAATACATTAAAAAATAAAAATTACATAATTAAAATCTTAAAAAATAAAAATTACATAATTAAAATCCTAAAAAATAAAAATACATAATTAAAATCCTAGAAAATAAAAAAATACATAATTAAAATCCTAGAAAATAAAAAAATACATAATAAAAATCCTACAAATTAAAAATTACATGATTAAAGACTAAAAAATACCCCCGTGGAAGACTAGTCATCTATCCCCAATGTTCTCTTGAGATCCCGGATCATTCCCACATGTGTTGCAAGTTGCTCGGGAGTCATGTTAGACGTATCGGACGTATTGAGTTGACCCAAGAGGGCCCACAACGAGTTTCGGGGGCGGAGGTGGCACAAAGTGAGCGGGAGCGGGGGCGGATGGAGTCGGGGTGCGACGGCGGTTAGCCGTCGCCTTCTTCCTTCCCTGCGGCCGGCGGGAACTGCTCGGGCCAGCGTCGGAGCTACCCAAGTTAGTTCCGGCAAGTTGGGTAGCCACATCATCGAGGCGTCGTCGGATAGGGCTACCGACCTCGACCGTTTGCTGGAGGAGCTGGAGGAGGACCCCGCTACTACGCCACCCCTATACTTCGGATGTTGGCGCCCCTCCTGCCAACAATTGTGGTACTTGAACGGTTTCAACTCCAAGCTTTGGTAGGTCGCCAAGGCGGCACTGATGATGTCGAGCTCGTTCTTGCCACTCCCTCGCCGCGCGCTCTTCCTGTTGGTAATACCCCTGGAACTTACCGATTGCCTCGTTGCATCCGAAGATGCAATTGCGCACCATACTATCATTGCGATAGATGGTTCCCTCCGGCCGGGTTTCATTGTAAAGACGAGTGATGCGCCACCAATACGTTTCCCCGGTTTGGTTCGTGCCAACATCCGGGTCTTCGGAGACTGCCAAGTAGGCTTTGAACATCTCGCATCATCTCATCCGGAGTGTATGGGGTGTGGGTACCCCGAGTAGGAGGAGTAGGTGTAGGGATAGAAGTAGGAGTACGAGCAGAGCTGCCGCTCCCTCCTGAACCGGATTCGGGTGCCCACCCGAACTCGGGGGCATCTTGGTCGTCCACCGAGTAAGGCCGGTAGCCACCCGGAACTTGAGAACCTTGGGTTTGAGGAGGGGCTGAAAATTGCGTTTCTGGATTAGAGAATGGCTCGGAGCCGAACCATTTGTGGTTCCAACCGCGGGAGCATGAGGGGTGATCGCCGAATCCGGACATTGTGTAGTGTGGTGGGAATTTAGATGAGAGAATATGAGAAAAAAGATGAGAGAATGTAGATGATAGAATAGATGAGAATGTGATTTTTTTGTGTTGAAGTGGGGGTATTTATAGATGAAAATGTAAATTTTGGTTGAAAAAATGAAAAATAAATTGAAAGTGGGTAGAAAACGGATATAATTTTTTGGGAAGTGGGAATTTTTTTTTTTTTATTTAAAAACTTTTTTTTTAATTAATTTCGAATTTAAAAAAAATAAATAAATATGCCAACGGCAGAAGCTGCCACGTATGCTGCTCAGCGGCACTGACGTGCTCTTAGCTAAAAGCAGCGTGCCACTGGCACGGACGGACGCCTTCCATCGGCGGACGAACGGCGGTGGACGCCTCCGCGCTGCGGATGCTCTAAGCAAACGGAATGGCGACCATGGAATATGCGGTTTCAAAAATATTTTTATAGTTCATGATACAACTGATAGTTGAGATTTAAAATGATATTGAATGTTTATAGGTCGTGTTTCTGCTCTTTAAAATGTTTGTTTTTTGTATTCATTAGCTATGATTTACTTATTATTTATTGCAAATCTTTGTTTTATGATTAATTTTATTTGTTGTTTGTATTTACAAATGTTGTTAACCTTGAACCATGATCCTTTGATTGTCATACTATTTTTTATAAAATTTGTCAATTTATATTTATACTTCAAAAATTTATTGGTCCGTGGCATGCACGGGTGCTGACACTACACTAGTTATCTGTAAATTTCATTTGGCACACACTGACAATCCGATTATTTTAGCTGCTAGAAAGTTACAACTAATATAAAATCAATAGTTTAATATTTATGCTAGTTGATTATATAAATGATAAAAGTGGAAAATGTTTATATTTTAACATGATAATTATCCTATTTGTTCCAGTACACGTCTGATTAATTATGTTCAAATACACCGATTTTCAATATCTCGAAATGAAGGCCGAAAGAATAACAGGATAAATATAGTCAAAGAACAATACTGTAATTTGTACATTGTGTTACATTCTAGCATACCAACTGTCAGATAAATGAACAATATTGCAATCTTGATTTTCAAAAATGGGTCCCAAAACCAGAACCAGTTTTGGCTCTGCTGCGAGGCAGAGGGGGGAATGCCATTGACACGAATCTTGTTCTAAATTTCCACAGGCTCCAAAAGACAGCCACGGACATCATTTTCAGACTCTAAGTGACCCTTTAGCTGGTTGAGCATCGCGTAGATTAGATCAGCACCCTCATGTTTCTTGTCGTCAACCATGAACTCAGAAACGCAACCATCAACTTCAATGGAGCTAACCGCATTAGTCTTCCTGAGGCCACAGTCCTTGATTAGCTTCCTCATCCTCTTCATTTGTTCCCACTGCCGAGCTTCACCAAATATGTTCGATATCAGCACATACAACCCTCCAGCATACGACTCCACCTCTAGTATTTGCTTTAGGACGAGCTTTGCAATCCAAACATTCTGGTGGATTCTGCAAGCGCCAAGCAACGTGCCCCAGATAACTATGTCCGGCTTCACTGACATTTCTCCAACCAGCTCAACTGCCTCCTTCAACAACCCTTGCCGCCCAAATATGTCAATCATACAAGCATAATGCTCAATATCATATTGTATTTTATACACTCGACTCATTTTGTTAAAGTAGTATCTCCCAATCTCAACCAGACCGCAGTGACAGCAGGAAGAAAGCAATCCGGAGAAGGTAACTGCATCAGGTTGCATCCCACTTGCCTCCATCTCTTGGAAAATCTCAATAGCTCGGTATCCAGATCCATGTGAAGCAAGAGCATTGATGATTGTATTCCATGAAACTATATTCTTCTCCGGAATGTTGAGAAAAATTTCCAACGCTTCTTCCACAGAACCACATTTGGCATACATGTCCATGAGGGCATTGCACAAAGTAGCACTAGGTCGCTTGCCATTATCACGCAGATAGTCGTGCAATTTCTTTCCTTGCACTAAATCACCAAGCTGACTACACGATGAAAGAACAGTAACCATAGTGGTCTCATCAGGTGTCACACAAGAATCACACATTCTGTAAAACAACTCTAAAGACTCCTTATAGTGACCGTTTTGATGATAACACGAGATCATCGAGTTCCAGGAAACCACATTTTTAACAGGAATGCGGTTAAAAACTCTCTCAGCCGGTTCAATCAAGCCGTGCTTAGCATATGCACTGACCATGGAAGTCCAAGAAACAACATTCTTGTCAGCCATCCGTATGAAAATCGCCTCAGCCATCTGCAAATCCCCACACTTAGCATACATATCAAGAAGCGCATTTTTCGTATGGGTATCAAACGGAGCCCCATTAATCTCAATGTACCAATGAACAAACTTTCCCAGCTCCACATCATGAATCCTGGAACAAACAGATAGCAAACTGACAAATGTGTGGCCATCAGGTTGGATCCCATCTTCCCTCATTCCACCAAAAAGGAAGAAAGCTTCTTCCCACAGACCAATCTTTGCATAACCATTGATCAAAGAGTTCCACGACACAAGATTCGCGAACTCCATCGAATCAAAGACTTTCCCGGCACAGTCAATCATCCCACAACTAGCATAGAAGTTTATAAACCCGTTTTGAATCATTACATAGGACTCAAAAAACCCTAATTTGACAGCTTGTAAATGAACCGAAATCCCTTCCACACACGCCTTCTGAAAAGCACAAGCTTTCAGGACAAAAGGGAATGTGAACTCATTCGGCGTTATACCGAAACGCGACATTTTCACGTAAAGAGAAATCGCCTTATCTGAGTTTATCCGACTGGAAAAGGCCCTTATTAAGGTGTTGAAAATGTGCCTATTCGGTTGAGGAATTCTGTCGAACAGGTAGTGCGCGTATTGCAGGTCGGCAGAGGCTGACAAAGCAGCGAAGGATATTAGCTTGCTAACCAAGACGGCGTCTCCAGCGAGGCCACGGGTGATGATTTGGGCCTGGAGAGCTTTCAGGTGGCTCATCGACGAGCATTTTTCGATCAAACAATCGAAATTTTGTGTGGAGTTTGGGGCGGCGGAAGTATGTAGAGATGTTGGGAAAGTGTATTTGAAGTGTGTAACAACAGCCAGTTGTCTGGAAAACTTAAGCATTGGTACTACTCTTCAATGTTCCACATAATTTTGGCGATTAAACCAAAATTTGTCTCACTATATCCACTTTTATTATCGCATATGAAGCGAATCTGCAAGCCAATGTATCCAATTTTATAAGTTATAACATCTCATTACCATTTAAAAAATCATTTTGATTTAATATGATTTTTAAAAAATTAATTAACTTTGCGAAGAAAAAGTAAAAGGTAAAATTAAGTGAAATGTAAATCAACTATTAGTTTTGTAATGGATTGTGAGTCTAAACAATTAAGTACATTGTGATGTCAGGTCCGCATGCCAATTAGAAATAAAAAGTAAATAGTCCTTTAAATCGCGAACAAAGTTCTTTAAATGGTAGGCAAAGTGAGTATTTTATCAAAGTTGAACTGCATAAAAAGAAAGTAAATTATCCTCAAATTTTTGTTTATTTTTAATTTTTATTTTGAAAATATAGAATTTATATTTATAATTTAAATTTGGCTTTGTTCAAATAGTAGTAATAGTAGTTAGGTGGAGTAACATTTAAAACGATATGGATTATTAACACACTATCGGTAAAGTAAGAGGGAGATAGATAGAAAAATTGATTGAGTGTTGTTAGTAAAAAAATTAGACTCATCTCACTAGAGAGAAAAAATTTACATAAATAGAAGGGTAAATAGCCATTCAAATCACCAAATTTGGTCAAAAGCTGGTCTGTCTTACAAAGTTTAAAATCCGCTAATTAATCACGTAGTTTCAATTTTTCTAGTTTATCCCAAGGTTCGAATTATAGGTGGAATGTTTGCATCTCTACATTGAAATTCTTCTTGAAATCTCAATCCAATTTTTAAGATCAAGTTCTCTGTGATTGCACTTTAGATTGTACACTCATCTTTTTCGTGATTTAAATCTAAATCCATCTTGAAATCTCAATCCACGTCAATAAAGATTCCACCTAAAATTCGATTCATAGGATAAATTAGAAAAATAAAAATTTCGTGATTTAATTAACGGATTTCAAACTTTGTGTATAAATCAGATTTTGAACAAACATGGTGATTTGAAATTTTGACTGACTATTTTAAGGGACGAAGGGTGAATTGATCTATTTTAAAAGAATATCCCAAAATGACTTATGTGATATATTTTAGGAGTATTTTACATTTAGCCACAGGTCCCAATTGTCATTAAGTTGAACACCATCTTACTGAAAATAATTATTGTTAATGTACACCATCTTAAAATCGAGGAGTTCAATCATCCCTTTTCACTTACAACAAAACTCGAAAAAAAGAAAAAAGAAAACGAAAAAGCAAGCATAAAAAACTAAGACTACTCAAGCTGCGCATACCAGACGCCCTGGATCTTGACATCTTTGGGCGCCTTTGATCCCAAATCCGTATCCGACGGCTGAATGCTCTCAAACACTCCGATCACCTCCCCCGTCTCCGGCTTGCTCTTGGTCACGCTCAGCGTAATATTCCCCGTCAGCGACGCCACATTCTTGTTGTTCTCCTTCTCCAGCTCCTCCTCGTCCCCACGGCCCCCAGCCGGCAGCGCCACGGCGTTGTCGTAGCCAGTGGACCCACCGCGGCCCTTCGGGTCGAGGAAGGAGGATCCCCGGTAGGACGGCACCAGGAACTCCCCGCCGAAGCTCTCTGGCTTCCCAGAAGCTACTAGATTCTTGATGGTGAAGAGAAAGGGCACGCGCTCGCCCCCGGGGAGCTGGACGGTGACGGCCGCGTAGTCGATGCCGTCCTTCTCCTCGAACTTGAGGGTGCCGTCCTGGGAGACCTCCAAGGGGCCCTCGATCTCGTCCAGCGTGTAGGTCAGCCTTGTCATCAGCTTCGTCTTCTGGAACTCTGCTGGGGCGTTCTTGCTCACGCCCTCCGCCTTCACGGTGAACGAGGTTGGCTCGAGGCAGAATTTCTTGGCGTTGTATTTGCCCGCCTTGAAGGCGAACGAGTCGACGCCGCCGTCGATGGTGGGGCACTGGTTGGCCGTCCCGGTGCCTTTCACTTCTAGGTAGGTCTTGCTCTGGATCTCATCGAAAGTTAGCCTCTTCGGCACACCTTCTGCACTTGCTCCCTAACAACACGTATACCAACGTCATATCACGTGTCAAAAGAGAACTGAAACTAGTGTATAAGTCTAACGGTCACTCATCATATAGCTAAATTTGTTTTAATTGGGATAAAATCCTATAGATTTCTATTATGATATCGCATACTATAAGTAAAAATTTAACTAACATTAGCAACTGGTACATTAAACAACAAAAACTATAACAACATCGTGGATGAAGGAGGTGTGATGAATACCGAGACAAGGAGGGCGGAGGAAGCGAGGGCGAAGCCAGCGATCTTTGCTGCTTCGGTGCATTTGTGAGCAAAGTCTTGGAGAGAGCAAGTCAATCTGGCGGCGGAGGGTTCGACTCCGAAGGCCTTGCTGATGCCTTGAGCAGGGCGAAAATGGAGGCTGCTACGGCCAGCCTTGGTGGGCTGCATGAAGGTGGCGGCCGCCTGTAATGATGACGTTGCCATGATTATGTGGTGATTCTTTGATTGGAGGCGGAGATGCAATGCAACTCTATATTTTGTATGGGTATGGGTATGTAGTGTTTGTAACGATAAAGAGATAGGATAAGAGCTTCTATCATTGGTTCCAATTCAACCTATGGCTGACGTGGACTATTTTCACTTCAGATATAGATTTTGTACAAATATAATTAAAAATAAATGAAAACATATTAATAAACAAAATGGCCCATGCAGGTCTCGAACCTGCGACCTTCGCGTTATTAGCACGACGCTCTAACCAACTGAGCTAATAGGCCAATTTATGATGATCAAGAATTAACCAATTACTGTCTCTTTTGTTTTCTCTGTTAAGAAGTAACCAAATGTATCTAATTAGGTTTGAATTAATTATCAATGGATACAATACTGTATCTACACGAATGAAACAATCGAATGAGCATATGTAACAATGTTTGTGTAATAAAAGGAGGAAATGTCTAGATTAACGATAGTATTGAAAAGTACCCAAAAAAGAATAAGATTGAAGGGATTAAGATCATAAGAAACATGTCTTGCAATGCAGAAGTCCAGCTATCTTTTACAAAATGGGACCAGTTCTTAATTTTATTACTATATGCTTATATAACAAAATTGTCTCGACCCAATTTTCAAATCTAGTGAATCATTAATGTAATCTATAATCTATGAACAATATGAGATGATATACATTAATGGTCTAGGTCATAGTACGTACAAAGTGTTTTATCTTTTGGTTTTTGTTGCAAAATACTATTTCCAAGTATTACATAATTGAAATCACATGTATGCGCACAGTTCACTATGCACTTTTATTAGTTTAGATTTTAAATTATACCCTAATGTTTACTGTTTAATTACTTTACTTAATATTATAACAAATACATACTTAATTTCACAATAACGTGTCATAGTTTGCGCTTATGGCACACACCTACGTTTTCCACAAACAAGATTTGAGAGTTTTTTTGTATGGTGCAACAAGAAGAAGATTGTGACCCTTTTTTAGTTTTTTTTAAAGTGGCTAATGATTGATTATAAACCAAAAACTTTACAAAATATTGAACAAACAACGAATAAAATTCAGCAAGAATGGTAAACAAAATAAATGTGAACAGAATAATAAATTCAAGTTAAGGAACAAAATATTAATAGTGAACCATAGACGACTCTGCTGGGGATCGAACCCAGAATCTCTGGTTCCGTAGACCAGCGCCTTATCCATTGGGCCACAGAGTCATTGACTTCATCATTTCTAGCTATGATATTTATAGTATTTATCCAGCATATATTTAGTTCAATCATAGATTTTAACAAGATGTGATGAAGTTTCAAATCATTTTTGGAAAATTAAAATATACCAGTTTATATATACATTACACTTATTCCAAGTACAGAACCCGTACTAATCTCAGATATTGCAAAATGACTTCATCAAGATTGTCACTACAAAACTATATTTAGAGGGAAGTTGATCTTGGGGAATAAATCTAGAATACACATACTCACGTAGAGGTGGTTGTGGTATCATTGACAAGCTTATATTATACTCCATCCGTTCCACAATATTAGAGTCATTTCATTATCATGCTCCACACATTTCTTATATCTTTCTCTGTGACAAGATAAAATTCCTCGAGTACTCGTTAACCAAAAGAGTATCTAACTCTATTTTACTATGGATCCAATCCCCCATTTTTTTTTATAAATATGATCTTCTTTCTGATGGTTATGGAGTATAACGTAGGGAATGAGGGAGGATGCTTTTAGACACTCATGCGCCAAAGATATTGGAAATCTTATTATCAAGTAAAATAGGCAGAAGACCATCTTTGTCGTAAAATTTGATATTTGCATGCATCAATAGTTAGAAACTTATCTTGGTATCTAGATTAAATTCTTAAGGTGAATTAGGAAATAGGATTCGTAAACATTAGTCTACTTTGTTTGTGTTATGAAGATTTAATAACAAAAACTTTGATAATTTTTCCTGAACTTAAGATCACTGCACCCTGACAATCTGGATACGCTGTCGTTTCATAGTAAGCGGCTCAGTATATAAACTCCTTCCATTTTTCAATTTTGCGCCAGAGGGTTTTGCATTTCCATTTAAACCAGAGCAAGAGCGGGCTAGGTTTCCCTCTTTGTTGTTTCTTAATACGAAAATGGCAGATGGCGCGGCGGACTCCTCAGCGCAAGGCCCCGCTGACGAGAAAAACCCTAACTCTGTCAATGCGGCGATTGAGTCCGGTAACGGTGCCGGCCCCGAGGAATTCACCTGCGACGATGATCGAGAAAAGACATTGGAATTCGCAGACGAATTGATGGCTCGTGGCTCTAAAGCCGCCAAGGATAGCAATTATGCCGAAGCCGCTGATTGCTATAGCCGTGCCCTAGAAATCAGGTGATATTCATCATATATATGTGTACACTAGAGCTGGAGCTTGGGAATTTGCATAATTTTTTAAATTAGTAAGAGTAGAGTTTTATGTTTGTTGATCTTTCTGTGAATTTCTATAGTATTCACACATTTTCTTGTGATTTGTTTTTTTCTTTAGCCTGAAATTTGGATATGGTTCATAATTGGTTTTAGGGCTGCAAAATTTGGTGAACTTTCCCCTGAGTGTGTTGCTGCTTACTATAAATATGGATGTGCTCTGCTGTACAAAGCTCAAGAGGAGTCTGATCCATTGGCTTCTATGCCGAAAAAAGAGGGTGCCTCTCGTGAAGATTCCGGTAAAGAAAGTTCATCACAAATCCATGCCAATGTCCAACCTTCAGCTATGTCTGCTGCAAAAAATGTGGAGCAAGGTGAATACGAATTTTGATCACAAAGGAGTTACTATTTGTATGTACATTTTCTGATGTTTTATTGAAAGATGAAGGAGACAGTGAAAGTGATGCTGAAGACCAACCTGATGGCGATGAGGATGAGTCTGACCTTGATTTGGCTTGGAAGATGCTTGATGTAGCTCGGGCCATTGTGGAGAGGGTCCCAGGAGACACAGTGGAAAAGGTGGACATATTGTCAGCTTTGGCAGAAGTAGCTCTAGAAAGAGGTCCTTCTCTTCTTTTCTTTCTTCCCTCCTTTTCCCCATAGCATTTTATACATTAGAGAGTGGTCGTTTGGTCTTTCTTTGCTTATTATGAAAATTTTTCTTTATCCAGAGGATGTTGAGACTTCACAGAGTGACTACTTGAAGGCACTCTCTATGTTGGAGCGCTTGGTTGAACCTGATAGTCGGCTTATCGCTGAGCTGTATCCTTGAATTGTATATTTGCAAATTGATGAGTAGTATGTAAATCTAGAATTACTTTGGGTTCCAAGCATGTTCCAGAAAATTAAAATATATATATTCCTTAACAGAAATTCAGCAATTTCAGGATTTGCCTGTGTCTTGAAATTGGTTCGAAACCAGAAGAAGCTATTCCATATTGTCAAAAAGCTATCTCAGTTTGCAAGTCAAGAGTTCAGCGACTTTCTGATGAAGCAAAGAACTTCCCAGCAGAAGAATCAACCACTTTCGAGATGGGACCAGTTCAACCATCTCTAGATAAGGAATCCGAGATTGAAACACTTACTGGTCTCTGTGAGGAACTAGAAAAGAAGGTAAGATGATCAAAAGAACCTCACATGAAGAGTTTCTTTGCCATTGTATTAACTGGTATTCATTTCGTTGCAGCTTGAAGATCTTCAACAGCTTGTCGCAAACCCAAAATCCATCCTCTCAGATATCCTAGGTGGGATTATTTCCGCAAAAGCTAGGGCTCTTGAGAAGAACGAACCAGCACTGAGCTCATCACAGATGGGCACGGCCACCACTGGTGGCGCAGACTCGCCAACTGCTTCTACAGCTCACACAAGTAGCGCTGCTGGAGTGACACATCTAGGCGTGGTGGGAAGAGGAGTCAAGCGAGTTGTGATGAGCTCGACTGCACAATCCAGCCCTGCTAAGAAACCTGCAATCGATTCCTCAAACAATGGCGATGGTGGGAGTGAGGTCAACGTCAATGCAGGAATAAATGAGAAGAATGATTAATTCTGGCTCTACGCTTCTCTGTTGTCTTGAACTCGGTTGGTGCATCTATGATTATGCAATATGGCTACTAATTTCTCATCTAAGACTACTGATTCAGTGTCTTGCTATAAAAAAAAGCTATTTTATCCGTTAGGAGCATGTTTTTATAATGTTTAATTATAATGCGCTGGTTGGCTTGTGGAATAGACCAAAAAGAATAATTTATGGGTTATTAGTGTTTCATGCAGCTTTAAAATGTCTCAATCATCAAATGTTTGCAAATTTTATCATTTTTTGTGAAATGTATCATTGTCAAAATTTGATCACGGAATTTTATTTCGTCATGATAGAGTTTAAGTTGAAATTCTTTTTCTTTTTTACCCCAAATACATATAACAACATTGTTTAGTAAAAATTGAAGTTGTTTTGATTATTATGTTGTGTCCTACTCGAATAAAACGTGCTCGCTTGTATGTCAAAGATGATGATAATTTCGAAATACGGTGAAATTGAGGACATTTATTAAAGTTTACACAAAATCCTAGTATTTTTTAAATTTTTTGTTATAAAAGACATTATTTCAGGAGTTGAAGTTGCCTAAAAATACATTTCACCTCAGATTCTGGTGAAATGAATGAACTTTTCGTCACTAAATTTTTTGAAAAGGGACAATTTATGAAAAACGATAAAAGTTTGGGGCATCTGATATGAAAACAAAATTTAAATATTTTACAAACTGGGGACATAAAGGTCCAGTAAATCCAAATTCTAGGCAGCTAAACACATTGCCAAAAGCTCATAAATAGTAAATACTCCCTCCGTCCACGAAAATTCGTCTCGGTTTGATCGGACACGGGTTTTAAGAAATGTAATGGAAAGTGAGTTGAAAAAGTTAGTGGATTGTGGGTCTTACTTTTAAATATTAGTTTTATAATAAAATGTGAATAGGAATGAGTTAGTGGAATATGGGGTCCACTACCAAAAATGGTAAAAGTGAAATGGGATAAATTTTGAGGGACGGACGGAAATGGAAAAATGGAACAAATTTTGTTGGACGGAGGGAGTACATTATTAGCAAAAACACCAACAATTAGAAAAATAACACAATGCAATCAAAAGTTATCGAAGAAACCAAATTTTAATACTTTCAGCCTTATTATTTTACGCAATTTACAAACACCTCTTTAGCAGTTTGTCTTCATTACATGCGTGTTCCATTAAACTTTTTAATAAATACAATCTGACAATAATGTTTTGGTGCTCTATTCCATAAGACTCTGTGGCCCAATGGATAAGGCGCTGGTCTACGGAACCAGAGATTCCTGGTTTGATCCCCAGCAGAGTCGATATTATGATTTTTGTTTCTAACAAAACTCTTATCAATAGATCTTGATAATTTTATGCTTCCTTACTTTTCTTTTGTATCATTTTCTTCTTTAGTTTCATTCTTTTCATGTCATTTTTGTACAGTTGTATAAGAAACTCTTATCAATAGATCTTGACAATTTTATGCTTTTATAGAGGTTTGAAATTTATGAAATAAGCTAATCATTTGTTTGAATAATAAGTTTAGCAGAAATTAATTTCACTAATAACGAGTAATTAAAATTGAAATTAAATTTTAAAAGAATTAATTATTGATTTGAAATTAAAATTAAGTGATCCATGGTGTGTGTTTGACCATTTTGTTGGACGACAACCTCCATCATTCAACCTCCAGCATCGCCACCATTCCCCGCTTCCTCAAATTCTCCTCTCATTTTCAGGAGAATGATCCTCAACGGAGGTAGACTAGTACGCCTCATTTCTACTACACCAACACAGATTATTCTGTTAATCATATGCAATTTGTTTCAGGAGAAGCCTCAATCCGGAATTGACGACTGAAACGACGTCGTCAGCTGGCGCTGG
Source organism: Salvia hispanica (assembly GCF_023119035.1). Classification (NCBI taxonomy): domain Eukaryota; kingdom Viridiplantae; phylum Streptophyta; class Magnoliopsida; order Lamiales; family Lamiaceae; genus Salvia; species Salvia hispanica. The sequence goes on from NC_062969.1 coordinate 14,467,316, forward strand.
ATTGCCGGAGTTGCGGTGGCTTTTGTGCTTGGCAAGCCCACTGTTGTTGAGTTTTACGCAGATTGGTGTCAAATATGTCGAGCTACAAAGTCAAACAGCAGTTTAAGTAAGTATCTTAACGCTCCTATTCCATTTCCTAAAAATAGAAACTCTTTCCGTTTTGGTCAATATCATAAAAATATAAACTTTTCATTTTAGGAAACTTCGGTCCCTCGCCTATTTTTCACTAACACACTTTTTCTTTCGATCTCTCTCTTATTTTACCAATTTTGTACTATTAAACCTGTAGGGATCAGATTAGTCTAGATTCACTAATTACCGAAACCTCTTTGTTCTTGTACAATAGAGCTCAGCCAAACTCTCACCCACGCGACTGATTTTACACAAGTAATGTTAACTAAGATTACAAAGAATCTAGTTCTAACTATTACAAGGTCTTGAAGTTAGCTATTCAGTCTTACTTGCAACCACTTCAACCTGCACACTCAATACACAAGTCAATCACACTAGGAAAGATCCTCTCAGGGTTTAGTTCCCATGTCAGCTGAGTTTTTATCAGTATGCACCTTTTGAAGAAACACTTCACCATTTTCTACAATATCTCTAATGTAATGAAACCTTACATCTATATGCTTTGTTCTATCATGAAAAACAGGGTTTTTACATAACTGAATAGCAGATTGAGAATCAGAGAACAACACAGGAGAGGATTTCACAAACTTGAGTTCAGAAAGTACTCCCTTTAACCATACAGCCTCTTTCATTGCCTCAGTGATGGCAATATACTCTGACTCAGTGGTGGACAAGGCCACAATGTGCTGCAGCTGTGATTTCCAACTTATGCAAGACCTACACACTGAAAATACATAGGAGGTTGTTGACTTCCTCTTATCTCTGTCATTAGCATAATTGGAATCCACAAAACCAGTTAGTAAGACACCATCATCACATTTAGAATAGCATAAACCATACTTAGCAGTTTGCTTCAAGTATCTAAGAAGCCATTTCAGAGCTTCCCAATGAAATGTAACGCCCCACTTTTTCAAACCCTAATTTTCGGGTTATAAAATTTTTGCATTAAATGCCTTAAATGCTATGATATGTGGATTATTTGATGAGTAATTAATTACATGGTGTCTTTGTGACCTAATTGCGTATGAGAATTGAGATTGAGTTGAATAGTCAACTTGTTGAAATGTTGACGTGGCTATTGAATAGTCAAAGATGTGGAAAATATGACGTGGCCGTTGAAAGGTCAATGCGTTGAGAAAATGAAGTGAAAGTGAAGAAATGATTGATTTGGTGTGAATATTTGATGCGGAGTAATATAATTGTGGTGAATTATTTTCCTAAGGGATGAGTGAGAATTAAATAGGAGCATTATTTAATCATGTGGAATTTTCGACCCTCCTATTTATTGGAAAGAAATCCTATTTTTCTTGGATTTAATTATTGCTTGGGATAATTATCCGAATTAAATCCAAAGTCCGAATATCCTTTGATTATCTTGAGATTTTCGAAAATCTCATAAAATAGGGGAAGAAGGAATTGTTTATTATATTATTTGATCCCTTATTTATTCTCTTCCATGAATAAATATAAATATGCTAGAATATCCTAGCATATCTTGCCAAATCTAAGAAGATCTTGCCATATCCTATTTAAATTAGGATTTTAATTAATTCTTTGTGGAGAGAAGTGAATTCACGCCACTTTTATATTGATTGGGGAGTATTATTATTTTTATTCGTGCTCCGTGATATATTATTCTACTCCGTGAAATATTTGAATTTAAATCTTAGGCTAATCTAAAAGCCTAGAATTCGAAATCCCCTACTAATTCTCTTCAAATTTTCGGTCCTTCAACAAACAAATCTTCCCAAATCTTTATTTATTTAATTATTGGATTATATCTTGCACTCTATAAATAAGAGTGAGAATCCAAAACCCTAGCATCAGAAGAAAACCGCCCCCCCTCTACTTCACGTCGCTCTTTTCTCTCCCCACTCTCTCCAAATTTTCTTCATCTTTTCTCCAAGATTTCTTCATCAATTGAGAAGAATTCAAGTTGAAATCCAAGAGTTTATTGAAGAATCAAGGCTATAATTTGTTTCTACCGATTGTTCTTTTGGAAAAAGGTACTTTAATTTTGATCTTCTCTTCTTCTACCGATTAATCGGTGTTCTTGAGTCCACATGCATTTAGATTGAGTGAAGGGGAAATAAATTGATGAATTTGGGATGCATGGATGTGTGTGTGTGTGACCGTGTATGTGTGTGTGCGTGCACGCCTCGGGGTGCGTGCACATGTGTGTGTTCGTGTGCGTGTGTTGTGTGTGGAGCACTCATGCGTGACACGATTTAATGGTGAATTTGGAGTTGTTATTTGAATAAAAATGATATGCTAATCATACTTCGATTTTGAATGATGATATTAAAGATTTATCAATGGGAAAAAGGGAAATATGGGAGACATGCATGATTTGAGATCAATGATTGAAACTGATTTGTGATACGCCTAATTTAAAGGTGATACTTCGCGCTCTCAGCGTGATAAACGAGGAGAAGAGAATACTTTCGAGCTAAGCCGACGAGGTGGGCTTTCTTTTAAAATAAGGACATTGTCCTAAACTGATATTGATGAGAATGAGATATGTGTTATCATGCCTTGATTTGTTTTGTCGTGCCTATCCCTCGTGGCTATGCCACTATTGATTTAATCGAATTCGGATCCTTGTAGAGCCGCAAACTCTACTTGGGTTAGTGTACACCAATGTTAGACCGAGTGTCAGCGTACGGGTTGGCCGGTCTAGTGACCTGGATTGCGGCCGCATTCCTTGTCATGTAGAATGAGGATATGGTAAACGTCGATGTGAAAAATGGTTGCGCGACCGTGATATTTGATAAAGAATATATTTTGGTGCCTCGGGTCTTTCTAAAGTTAAAACCCCGATGGACACTTGAAAATGGCATGATAACTATAATTGTGATAAAACTGTTTTCGGCAATGAGCCCACTGAGTATGATTATAGTACTCAGCCCTGCATGTGTTTTCCCTATGTGAGGATTGAGCGGTGACGAGCGGGCGGCGGTGTTGAGTAGGAAATAATAATATGATCTGTTGGAACTCTAAGTGTCGTTGTGTCTCCATACATAGCTTCACTTCTTTCTTGGTCGCTTCCGCTATATTATGAAAACTTGTGATCTTTTGGTTGGGTTGAATACTTTTATTTCGTGGGAATTTTTGGATATGGAACAGTTGGTATTATTTTGGGAAACTTTGATAAGCATTTATTGCGATAGCCTTTTTGGTTGGATTCCTTTGCTAAGGCATTATTCTTTTCCTATTTAATTGTTCATTAAATGCTTTGGTTAAATCCCTTTTTAAATGGAACCCTAGCCTATGATCTTTGATGCATTTAAGTCCGCCTAGTTAACGATCGCCGCATTTATTATACCCTAGATGGGCGGGTCGTTACAAACAAAGCCTCACCCCAAAACTTTTTTGACAATCCAGACTTAGAAAGCATGCATCTCACTTTTTCAAGTAAATTCTGTTCATTCTCTCAGCAACCCCATTTTGCTGTGGGGTATAAGGCACAGTTCTATGTCTTTTGATTCCAAAGCTATCACATAAATCATCCATCTGATTATTACAGAACTCAAGGCCATTATCAGTTCTAATAGCCTTAATCTTCTTACCAGTTTGAGTTTCAATCAAGGTTTTCCAAGTTTTAAGTTTTTCAAAAACATCAGACTTGTGTCTCATCAAAAAACACCAAACTTTTCTTGAGAAATCATCAATCACAGACAAGAAGTAAACACATCCAGAGTGAGAAGACACAGAAGCTGGACCCCAAACATCCATATGCAAATATTCCAGATACATTTACTCACATTAGCAGGAGCAGGGGTACTAGGAAAAGAAACTCTATGTTGTTTACCCAGCACACAAGAATCATAGAAAGGTAACTCACTTTGAACATCATTATCAGAAAGAATGGCATGCTTTTTCAGGATACTCAAACCTTTTGCACTCATATGACCTAGCCTATTATGCCATAACATGGTTCTGTCAGTTTTAACAACATTGGCATAAGCTTTTTCACATGCAAGAGGCACAACATTACAAACATACAAGCCACATTTTTTCTTAGCTTTGAAAAGACACATAGAACCTCTGCAAATCTTCATACAGCCTTCTCCCCACTTCCCCCCCATACCCTCATTTTCAAGAGCAGTACAAGACATCAAATTATAGCACAGATCAGGAACATATCTGACATCCTTTAAGCTGAGCACATAACCATTTTCAAACTTCAAACACACAGTGCCAATACCAAGAATTTCACATTTCTTGTCATCAGCCATTGACACAAAAGTCTTAGTTACAGGTTTCAGCTCAGAAAACACTTCCTTAAAAGGACTCACATGATAAGTACATCCAGAATCACACAGCCAATCATTTGAAGTGAAGGGACATGCAGGGAAGGCATTCACAAATTGCAGGTCATGCACCATGAACACATAATCATTGACATTGTCATAAGTAGCAACATTAACAAGGGTTTCAACCTGGGGATTGTTGTTAGGAAACTTATTCTTCTTAGGTTTAGTGCACTCTCTCTTATAGTACCCAACATCACCACAGTTGAAACACTTTCTATAGGTTTTAGGATCCTTGCTTCTAGACCTAGACCTAAACTTTTTCCTAGAGTTTGAGGAATTACCAGAACCACTACTGGGCTCATTGCCCCCTCTAGATTTAGATCTTCCTCTAACATTCAACACCTTATTATAAGCATTCTTATCAGCAGCCCTTTCCCTAAGCTCAAGTTCTTTGGATTTCAGGGAGCTAATAATCAGGTCTAGAGGAGCAGAGTCTCTACCATACTTAATGGCAGCCTTAACATCACTATAGGAATCAGGTATGGCATTCATCAGGGCTATGCTTGTGTATTCATCTATGGTTTTATCACCTGACCTCTTAATGTCCTGAACTAACTTCTGAAACCTATCCACATTGTCATCAATATCTTTAGCAAGATCAAGCTTAAATTTGAACAGTTTTTCAAGCAAATACATTCTGGAAGACATAGAGGTTTCAGTATACAGAGTATCAAGTAATTTCCACATTTCAGCAGCAGATTCCTCATGATCAACTTTTCTAATCACAGAATCAGATAGATTTAACACAATGGTAGCCCTAGCCAGATCATTCATCTCATCAATTTTATCCTGAGCAGTATCCTCAGGTAAAGTACCATCAACAACTTTGAACACTTTTTGTTGAATCAAAACACATTTCATTTTCTGTTTCCAAATAGCAAAATCATTTTTACCATTATAAGGAACCAAACCAACAGGTTGAGCCATTTTAGCAAGAAAAAAGCAAGAACACAGGAAGCAAGACAGAAACACACAGCCTTACACACCTGAAAGCACAGAGACATACACCAGCAACACAAGAACAGACCAAGAGCTTTCACACAACAGAAAGGGACTCAAATCCTTGACTGTCACGAGCAAGACTGGCCAAGGCTATCCCAACTCGCAATCACTCACTACTGGAGGGCGCAGGGGGCCGCTTGGGCAGTACAAGATGCTTGGTGGTCAAGTAACTTGAGATCACAGATCACAGAACACAAGAACCAGCGGAAGCAACACAGATAAAAGAAAGCACAGAAGTCCTAAGTCCTTGCCAGAGACTGTCTACTAGAAACAAAAGCCCAAGCCTATATTTGGCACTAAACAGAAAACTTAAACAAGAAAGATATAGCCAATTTACCAAAGTGAATCCCCACTCGAAGGAGGATTCCACTTGCCCACCTCCTTAAGCGACTCGGCGTGCTAGAATCCCCCCGTGGCTCTGATACCACTGTAGGGATCAGATTAGTCTAGATTCACTAATTACCGAGACCTCTTTGTTCTTGTACAAGAGAGCTCAGCCAAACTCTCACCCACGCGGCTGATTTTACACAAGTAATGTTAACTAAGATTACAAAGAATCTAGTTCTAACTATTACAAGGTCTTGAAGTTAGCTATTCAGTCTTACTTGCAACCACTTCAACCTGCACACTCAATACACAAGTCAATCACACTAGGAAAGATCCTCTCGGATCTAAACACAAGAAACTAACAGTTAACAGAGAACAAGAACAAAAGATCAAAGTATCTTGGCTCAGAGCCCGCCACAACAACACAGATCTATTCTTCCAGAACAAGACCCAAGGGAGCAACAATGGATTGGATAGAGTCAACCCTCAGACCACCAATACCTCCACCAGATAAACCCCTCGCACTAGGTCAAGTTCCACCGAACAAATCTCCACACACGGTCTTCAAGTTCTCACAAACCCTAGATCTTCTCCAGCACCAAGCAATCGAAGAGATTGCCTTACACCAGCACTCACAACAGATCTACCACTCAACAAACCATGGAAGATCACAAAGAGATGGCCGGAAGAACATCGGAGAAGAAGAGAGAGTATGAGAGAGAAGATCTGAAGAGAGAGAGAGAGAGATTAGAGAGTTGATTAATGAGAACGGCGCATAGCCTTCTCACATAACAAACACAGCCCTACATCCAACGGCTGGAAGGCATCATCCGAGTGAGAGGGGCACGTGGCAGCATCTGGTGAGTGAGGGTAAGTAATTGGGCTCAGCCCAATTAATAACATCCGGGCTTAACAAATAACACAGCCCAATAAGAGTTCACTCTAAATATCCAACAAAACCCATGGAGGAAGTATTGCTTTTGTTTTGGCTCATTACAGTCGTGTGTGAAATACATGTACCTAAGTCTTTTGTGATGCTTAACCATCCAATTGGCTTGTAGACTACTGATTATAGTTATCTGCCATCGATTTAAAACATTTGGTGTATGATGTACTAGTCTTTGAGTATAAATTTTACATCTCTGAAGTTTGTTGCTCCTTAACCTTCAGAATTTGGTAAAAAATGTGGAAATATAAATGTGTTAATTGTGATATAGGTCTTTTCAGCCTCAAAATATTTTGTTTTCACGAGTGCAAAAATTAGCCAGGTTACTGCATTTTCAATCCTTGGTTACATAGACATCACGTGAATGAATGTCTCCGAGTTTATTAGTTCGATATTTCATTTCAAATATGGAGTTGGATGCCAATTCATGATAATTTTGTTCTGACTTGTGGCTGCTGCTATTAGGGACAAAGTAAATTTTGTTATATTGAACGTTGATAATACAAAGTGGGAACAAGAGCTTGATGAATTTGGTGTTGAGGGCATTCCCCATTTTGCATTTCTTGACAAAGATGGTAATGAGGAGGGGAATGTGGTAGGCCGCCTTCCACGTCAGTACCTGCTTGAAAATGTTGATGCCCTGGCTCGGGGGAAGCATACGTTCCTCATGCACGTGTTGTAGGACAATATTCAAGTACTGAAGCAAGAAAAGTTCATGAAGTTGTTGATCCGAGAAGACATGGATAGGGAATTTGGGAATGTTTAGGCCAAACTGATGGGAACCAGCTCCATAGGGTGCACCAGAACCAGTATATTTTTACACTTCACAAATGCTGATGGTTCATCACAAAATCCTATAGTTGCAGAGAAACATCTTATTTTATTCAGAAATCAAATATGCAATATTTGAACAAGAATTGTGTAAGAATTTGATTTTTTATATTCACACTATTAAATAGCACAAAACTTTGATATCTGTCTTCTCAGTGTCCACCAGAAGTTTATGTATAAACAGATGTAGGTTAAAAGAAGCAGAAGTTGCCTAGTTTATCGAACTACATTATTCAATAAGCTGTTGGATGATGGTGAGCTCTTTTCACTCAACCAAGTATCCTGTACCGAAACGGGCGAGTTGTTCTTCAACTCTTCTGTCGTAGGCAGGGCAGCAGCAGCGGTAGCTGCCCTCTGTGGAACAACCAACCTCCTACTTCCTACCCATGACATGGTTGTCGTCTTCTTTGCCATTGATATGTTAAATGATTTCTCACTTCCTTGGTATGGCGATGAACAATTCGAGGCAACTGAGGAACCCATGTGCATATTTTCATCCATAGGTGCCCAACCACTGACCCGAATCTGTTCTAGCTCATCTGCCACTTCCATCATTGAAGGTCTCATATCTCTATGAAAAGCAAGACACCTAAAAGCAAGCTCAGCTACTTTATGAATGGATGAAAGTGTCCAAGCATCTCTATTCGGCTCAAGGAAGGGGTCGACTATCTCATCTATCCGGCCTTTCCCAATTCTATCGATAGCCAGAGCAGCAAGATTGATCTCGCTGTGTGGTCGAGAGAAGTCAACCACTTTCATGGCTGTAATTATCTCTACAAGAACCACCCCAAAACTGTATACATCGCTCTTGTCTGAAAGATGGAAGTTCTGGTGATACTGAGGGTCGAGGTAGCCCGGGGTACCTTGCGGTGCTGTGGATATGTGGGAGTCGTCGGTCATGCCAAACCTAGAAAGCCCAAAGTCCGCTACTTTGGAGTTAAAATTGTAATCTAGCAGAATGTTGCTGGACTTGATGTCTCTGTGGTATATTGGAGGATTCATTGCTGAGTGAAGGTGGGAAATGGCATGAGCTGTCTCTGCAGCAATGGTGAGACGTATCGTCCATGGAAGCACAGAGCCTCGCTCACGCTGCAGATGCTGGGACAGGGTGCCGTTGGCCATGTACTCGTAAACAAGGATTTGTTCGCCATTCTCGATGCAGCACCCTAGAAGGCGGACCAAATTCTGGTGGCTTACAGAGGACAGAAGCTTGATCTCATTCATCACCTGGTCGACACTCTCGTGATCGCGATGTCTTATTTTCTTGATTGCCACCAATTCATCGTTATGGAGCTTTCCTGCATAAACTGTGCCGTAGGCACCTGTTCCTAGTCTCTGCTTCTCAGAGAAGCTGTTCGTTGCTCTCTCGATATCTTTGTAAGTGTACAAGGGCACACTCGAGTTTCCTGCTGCTTCACTGATCAGCCGCCTCGCGCTTAATCTGTTCTTCAAACTCGTAGCTCTATTCTTCACACAGTAATACACCAGTGCTAAAACCACCACCAAACTAGCTCCAGCAACAATACCTAAAAAATTGAACAAGATCAGTGATGATTGTATTGCTCCAAAGCTAAAACTATGAAGTTTGTATTGTAATGTGGAGAAAGGTAGATTAAGCTGATTGTCTATCAGATTTAAGTTGAAACAAGTACCTCCAACAAGCATGCCTACTTTAGTTCCCCTACATCGAATAGACAAGCTTGTAGCACGGCATTTTCCAGCTTCTACAAGGAAAAAAAAATTCAAAGTTAGTACGATTGAAGTAGTTAAGTTTCCAAATCCACATCAAATAGTTATGATCAATATGAAGTTATGATCAATATGAAAATAAATCATTTAACAACTACACTAGTGATTTACTTTTCAGCTGTTGTATTTGCAACAAGATGAAATTTCAGTCTCAAACAAAGGGCTTATTTGATTTGGAGATACACATTCGGTAACAGCATAAGAACGAAATGTCTGGGTTATTACGATACGTTAGTCATCTCTTTCCTCTGACTTTCATATCATCAAATCTTTGTGGTGACCATGTGATCTTCTTATACTACTTGCAATTATAAAATGAATAGCTTGACTTAGTGATTGTCCAATCAACAAGTGGCAACACTAACAAATAATGTCCTTGTCTTTTTTTCTTCTTAGTGATGATAACTAGTAACCTAGTAGATATATCATCACTGCTGACAAAATCAACTTCTCTGTTACTTGACTTTTCTTTTTTTTTCAGTAGCAAAGTTGAAGATTGGATAATAAATTATGATCTGATAGGGCGTGATCTCTTACCAAATGCTATGTTTTATTTTTATCCATGAAACTCGGGGAGGAAAGGATCATTTTGGAACCAGCCAATGACTTAAAAATTCAAGTAGGAAACTGAAGTTTTGGAGTCCGTTTCTTCACTCTTTCCATCTACCAAGCTGTAACGGAATTATCTACCTTCATTTTGTTGGACTTATACCTAATAAACCCATCCAGCTAATAAATGCTCTATCAATATGACCTGATCCTGATCCCCTCAGTATAATGAATGAAAACAGGTCAACAATTTCCAATTTCAACAAGGCCAAAAATCTTTAATTAGGCCAACGCGAAGCTAAAATGGCATACATTTCACATTGGTCAAAATTCAACTTTTTCCCCAAAGTCAGAAACGCGAATTAAATAATTTAATTAAGAAGGGAAGGAAAAGAGCAAAGGCTGACCTTTCTGGCATCCGACTCCACCGCCACCGGTCGAAAAACCGTCTCCGGCGTAGCCATGTTTACACTTGCAACGATGCCGCAGCTTTCCTTCATACTGAAATCCCGTGCAGTCGGCGTTGGGGTCACAAACGCCGTGGCAGCTGCCGTTGATCCACCAACCGAGCTCCACCTTCTGAAAATCGAGAGCGATCGAAGAGCCCTGGGTGGCATTTTCCACCAGGATCGACGACAACAGAAAGCTGCAGTTCCCCGTTTTCTTCACTGTTTCGTAATCCAAAAACTCAGCGGAATCATTTGACCCGACTGAATAGCACGTTAATCTCTCCTCGCTTCCGTTCCCCCTTTGGCAGTCATGCGAACCCATGGTGCTCATCACCAATCTGCGAGGAACCACGCAATCATTCATCGTCTTGCTGCAGTTCTCCAGAAGGAGGCCGTTACGCCACGTCGGGGCGAAGTTCGAACCGAAGAGTTGGCTCAATTCGTCGATCGGACGGCGGCATTTGGCCGGAATACCTACTAAGATGTGATCGGACGTGATGTTGTAGACGTCGAATCCGCCGATTTGGATCGCGGGGTTGTTGCTACTGCAATTCAGCTTGATTTGGCAACCATCTGAGAAACCGAACGGGTGTTGAACTGGAATTCCGCCGCACTTCCGATTGCAGGAAGTGGAATTGATGTCGAGTGCGGAAGACGGCAAGGATAGATTTGAAATTGATAAAAGTAACAGAAGAATTGATTGGAGAAAACCGAGAATCATTTTTATGAGAAACTATAAGATCTCTAGCATGATGCGAGATAGAGAGAGAGAGAAGTAGTATGATTGAAGTTGACCAGCGATGGAGAGAATTAATGGAGGGAAATTAAAGGGCACAGTTGATGTTGGTGGGGAGAAATTAAATGCCGTTTAAATGCGTGATAATTTGCTCTGTCGCTTTGAAATTTCCAACGAATTTCAGCTCCAGCTCCAGCTCCAGCTTAGCTCTTCTAAATGGAAAATACCTATCGATTTGAATGTGATCTGATCATCAACGAGTGAGGAAGGAAGGAAGGAAGGAGAAGATGAATGTGTGAGAGCAGAGATGGAATGATGTTCATTGCGCGTAGATAAGATTTGATGAAGATGCGTGAGATGACGTTTATGCCCTTGGTTACGAGTTTGGTCATCTGCAAATAATGCTAGTCTATGTTTTTGATGTATTATTGTTGACTATTATTAACCGTGCCATGCGCTTCAACTTTGAACTAGTCTACTTTCAGGTTTCAACACGATATATATGACGATACGTAACCTTATTATAATTCCAACGCATCTTACATGCTTTTATACAAAATATCTCTGTCACTCAACCCTAAAGTCCACCAAAAAAGGAAAATTACATGACACATAAAATACCATCAATAAAATACAATCTTCAATATTGATTCTGAAAATGACTTACGTTTTATTTAGTTTATCATAATTAAGATGAGTCATTACCAATAATATAAATATCTTATGTCTACTTATTCTTTAACAAAAAAAACATTGTATAAAATTTTGTATGGTTCGAAGAATGAGTTCAGTTCTTATAATTGGAGAGGGAGTAGGAAGTACTTCCTCCGTCCCAATGTATTAGACCAACTTTCCTTTTTGGGATGTACTTCCTACTCTCAACATATTAGACTCATTTCCTTTTTTAGTAAAAAGTATTTATCTTATTTTATTCTCCACCTACTTTTTTCTCTCTTCTCTCCCTTACTTTTTCCCTCTCTCATACTTTACTCTCTCCACTTTAACTATTTAAATATCAATTCCTTAAATCATGTGTCCGAAAGAAGTGAGTCTAATACTCCGGGACGGAGGGAGTATTACTTAATAACAGATATGAAAAGTAGTCCAAAAGTTTATAAGCACTTCATAATAATTAATGGGCTGACATCAATAAAGTCTAAAATATTGGTAGCCCAAAAGCTCTAAAAATTCGAAATTTTATGGCCTAAAAATAAAATTGGCCCTGGACCAAAATTTTGTAGTCACAGTCCGCGACATACAAAATAAAACAAAGGTATCATCAATTTTAAGAAAGAGCGAACTTCAAAAATGGTCCTTGGACTATGAATTTATCTTGAAAATGGTCCATGGATTTTAAAAATATCATCAGTAGTCCCTGGACTAAGGGTTAATGTAAAAAACGGTCATTTTGCACTGTTTCGAGACGAAAATGCCCTTTTGAGGGATTTTGGGGGGTTTGGGCAATTTGGTCTTTTTACACTTTTAACATTTTAAATCTGATATTATTTCAGTTATGTACTAAATCTGATATTATTTCAAAATTATCATTCTTCTTCCCTTTTGTCATCCTTCACTTTGTTTCTTTATTTCAATATTAGATTTAATTTTACAAAATTAAATTTTAAATTTCAGTTTTTAAATATCAATAAATTTTTACTATTTGTGATATTTTTAAAGTCATATTCAACGGAGCGGATCACCTCCCCCATCTTATACACCATTTGCTACCCCACCAATAGAATAATGCCATGTATTTATTCTTTAAAATGAACAATTTCCTACTCATTGCCACGTGTTTATTCATTAAAATATAAAATTAACGATTAAAATTTTCATTAAATACTAATTCTGTGGCGGCTGCTCTTCCGGTGCCTCAGTTGCCGGGGTTCTTTCCGCCGTCGCTGGTAGGTGATCCGATACCATTTGCCACTACGCTGCCGGCGGTGGAAGAGCAGCCGCCACTTCCTTTCTTCCTTCAGAGCCCGTCGCTGGAGGACCTGGCGACCGCGGGTGCTGGCGGCGGCGGGTGGGGGGAGGAAGGAGCGACTGGAGGAGGGAAGGGTATTAAGGGAGAGGGTGTTGCGGGTGGCGGGTTTACTACCGGTGGAGAGGATGAGACCGACGGCGGCGGGGGGATTAGAGGCGATCGCAGCGGGGGAGAAAGGGATTGTTGGCGGAAAGGCCATTGGCCGCGGTTTCCGAATAGGTATGAATAGGTATTGTAGATGATATATTACTATTTAATGAAAATTTTAATCCTTAATTTTATATTTAGTAAATATACACATGGCACTATTATATTGGTGGGATATAAATGATGTAGAAAATTGTTCATTTTAAAGAATAAATATATGGCATTATTCCATTGGTGGGGTAGCAAGTGTGTATAAGATGGGGGAGGTGATCTGCTCCGCATATCGGAGTAGGGAGTATTACTTAATAACAAAGATGAAAAGTAGTCCAAAAGTTTTTAAGCACTTTATAATAATTAATGGGCTGACATCAATAAAGTCTAAAATATTGGTAGCCCAAAAGCTCTAAAAATTCGAAATTTTATGGCCTAAAAATAAAATTGGCCCTGGACCAAAATTTTGTAGTCACAGTCCGCGACATACAAAATAAAACAAAGGTATCATCAATTTTAAGAAAACAAAATGGGCTGAATTTAACAAGCCCAAACTCTTATTAAACCATCAACAATAGCTAAAATTTGGCAACAGAACCGCTTCAGTACTGAATGAGAATTTGTATTTTATTTTATGTAAAAATGACAGGAATGAGATTCTACTAATGTACTACTACTAAGTATTTATAGGTTGCACTTTGAGACCATAATCCCATAATATCTAAGAACGTCCACAGTGGGGGAGCCGTGGCTCTCGGCCCGAGCTTGGGCAGCCCGCGGCCCCCTACTACTGAGGCGAGGGGTGCCCGCGGCTCGGGGGGGTGGACGAGAGAGAGCCGAGCGCTCGGCCAGGCCGAGGCTCTTGGGCAGGCGGCTCGGCCCGCCACTGCAAGGGCCGAGAGCCGCGGCCCTGCCCACCGAAAATTAATTTATTT
>NC_062969.1:14481512-14643860 GCF_023119035.1 Salvia hispanica
TCTTTTCTATTACTATTTAAACCATTGTAGTTTCACTTGGAAGATATAAGAAATATTTATTAAATTAGCAGCAAGTTACGCTCTTCTTTACCTGTTTACTTCAATTGATTAAACTGATTTTCTTCGGTTCCAACAGAGTGAAAGCTTTGAGCGATCTTATCAAAGAGGTAAACTGCCTTTCTAGTTTTTATATACGTACATCATTGGTAGAGATAGCTGTTCTACCTTTTGCTATTTCAATTCCTTTCTACTTTACTAATTGTTACTTACTGGATTTATTTTTTTGTTGTAGCAATGGGAAGTTCTGACTTTTATGTGTCCTTATTCTTTAAGCTTCTATCATCTTAATTTTGCTAAGACTTAGATTTATGTGTCCTTATTCTTTAAGCTTCTGATCTTGGCATGTTGGCATAAATTTGTCCTGCTGTTCTTTGAATGTAGGAGAACAGCCTCGTATTCCTCAGACTTGTAAAGGTTTGAAGCATTCTAATCTCTTGATTATCTGTCTAATTTAAAGTGATAAATACTGATGGTTTCGGTAATACTTATCTCCTGATTTTCTGGAATCGTCCAGTTTGGCTCCCGTTGACATTTAATGCTGACTTTTATACTGATGGGATTTGTGATTTGCAAGATGTGGGTGGACCTTTGGTTTCCAATTTTCCGTAGGCATGCATAGAATAACTATAATGCTGACTTTTATGCTGGTGGGATTAATGATTTGCAAGCTGTGGGTGTGCCCTTTCTTGTAAGGGCACCCACCCAGTCCATGTATCTAGTTGGATATGTCGGTGTCAGCTTTTCAAATCTACTGATATTCAAACATGCTTATTTTTGTACTGATTATTGCTTAGAAATGTCTCACTTGGTAAAGAAAATTCAAAGCCGTTTACTTTTTGATACACCTATGTCTTCTACCATGCTTTGAAACAGTTTGTATTGTTGTAAGACTTTGGGTGTAACTCTAATCATGCAGCTGCCATTGTTGTTTACCATTTTTGTGGTAATAACACAAAATTAGGAGAAGAAGTGCCTCTGGTTGTCTGATAAGTGTAGGGACATGTCAACTCATTGATGATTAATTAGGTAGGGAACCTGAATTATAGACCTGTCTTGATTTACCTTAAGAAGTTGGTGGCATTAGTAAACCACTTTCGACCCGTCTCCAAAGTGCTAAGATTGCACCGTGTCTCGTGATTATCCATCCCATCCCACCCCTCTATGACTAATTTAATCCAAGATAAAGTCTACTTTGACTTATCATCGTAGCGAATGCCACCTTTTTGGATTAGTTGCGGACTTGTGGGTAGTTAGGCCTCGATGGTTTGATTGCTTTCTTGCGGACATTTGCTATTTTACCTTGTTTATTTCCCTCTTTGATCAGGGAAAGGATAAGTTGTTTTGCTATTGATGAGGTCTATAGTTTTGCCCTGAGCTGAAAATACCTAAGGTAGCAAATTTGCCAGGTCAGCAATTTTGCTAATTTTCTCATTAAATAGTAAGAAAACCATACTTGACTTGTGCTGTCTTTGCCTTTATTTGATAGTATATCATTTATACATATTTATCACATTGTATTTAGTCTAAGAAAACCATACCTGACATTTGTATACTTTCTCTATCCTAAGCTATTTAAGTTGTATTACTACATTTTTGTCACAAGTTACTAAAGTTATTTCTCTTTTCGGTTAAAAAAAATTCTCTCTTATATTATTCTACTTACACTTGACTTTAAACCGCCAATTTCTTAAATCCCATGCAAAAACAGAACACCTCAAGTAACTTGGAACAGATAAGGTGGTGCTACTTGCTTATAATTTTAGCAGAATAAAACCGAACTTGCAGATACTCTCGGTCTCTATTCAAGTGATTGTCATTTTCTTTATTCTTTTTTTTTACAAAAATCATTTTAAAATCTCTAACTTTATTTATTTTTATTTTTATTTTACTTTATATCTTTCTTACTTTGTTCTTTCTCTACTTAACTTACCAAAGACCACTTTTGTAACAAAAAAATCGTTAACTTAACGTGGAACAGAGAGAATATCTTTTATCTTGAAGACTTGGGGATATGCAATATTGGTCCAGGAGTAAGTCTTTTGCGTGACAAAGTTCTCAATGGTGCGCGACTGACCTTTGATTCTTCCTACATAAATGATAAGTGTAATTCGCTATAAATGTGGTGAAAATAGTTGATTCAGACTATTGTTAAAATCAGTGGTAAATTCACAACTTTACTGATCAAGTCAAGTCGTCTGATTTATTCTCAACAAAATCTCTTTGTCGCAGTATATACTGACAGAAAGATTAATGTAAACATGCCCACTTCATAAATCCAACCATATTGGTTGACAGTCGATAGATATAATTGCGACTACCATTCATTTGTAGTGGGTTAATTAATCCCCAACAGCAATTTTGGGTCTTCGTATAATTATATTTTTAGGCTTAATTCAAATCCTATCTTGATTATGCTTCATTATTTTTGTACTATATTTGCTCTTCTATTGTACCTTTTCCCAATATCCGAAAATTATACTCCCTCCATCCTATAGTCCTACTAAATACTAGTACTACAAAACATTTGTGTTTTGGCATTAGATTTTATATAGTGGTTTTTTTATGTTGAGTGGGGAAAAAATAGTAAAAATAAATAAATATTATACTCCATATTTAATGGGACACATGAAATATTGAAAATCTCTGATTTAGTATCGCCTGAGATGTGTCGCCTTCTCATATATCATCTGTGCTAATTTTCTAATATTATACACAAGCGGGTAGTGATAAAATGAAAACTTATATACTGTACAAACTCAAAACTACTCAACATAGCTTCAACACTGTTTCAATACAATATCAACACAGTATAAAATTTCAAGATTTTAATGTCAACACAGTATCAACACAATATCTACACAACATCAATCATTGACTACCGTTGAAATTCTGTTGACATTTTCCTGTTGATGTTTTTTTGTGATCTGTTGACATTTTTCAATGGTTCAGATCATAGTTTTGAATTTGTACAATATTTAGAGTTTTCATTTAATCACGTTCACTACACAAACAAGCTATATTTATATTGATGTTGTCACGATGACAACGAAAGCAAGAAATAATATTGTTAGGAACCGAATTATTCTAGTACGGAGTATTTTTTACATACATTTATATATTTTAATAATACTATACTACCTAACTATTAATGGTAAATTTCCCTCCTAGACTATTTTAGCAGCCATTGTTTTCTTGCTAAGATTTAATATATATTGACATTGTGATGAATTTAGAATAATTAATTGCTATGTCGTCTTTATTCTTCTTCTTAATTATAGTACATATAAAAAGAAGTGGTAGTCTGAGTGCTAAGTCATCATTGATAAGTGATGTTAACATTTTTCTATTATAATTAAGCCATTTTCTCAGTTTAAGTGGGGTATACTATATAGTTGACCCATTCATTACTTTTTTTTTGTAATAAATCCTTCTCCCCCAAATTAAATTAAATATAAAAATATGATTGGACAAATGTATCTCTATTTTCTCCCCACACCGCGTGACATGATTCATTATCCCCTTATTTTCCAATTTAACACGCAACTAATCCCACCTATCTCATAACTATATAACATATCCCATCCCCAAAAACCCTAAACTATTAAACCCAACCAAAAATTAAAAAAACATGGAAGAAATGGCAATGGGGTTTCGATTCTTCCCAACCGAAGAAGAACTCATCTCATTCTATCTCAACAACAAGCTCGAGCTAGAAGAGGACAAGGCTAGCAACATTCATCGTGTGATACCGATCCTCGACATCTACCGCCTCGACCCGTGGCAACTCCCGTGTACGTGTAATTAATGACATCATCAGTATACACGCGACACTGGCCAATTTGTTTTTCTAATTATTACTTCATTTGAATCTTAACAGCTCACTGCGGGGAGCTGTGCCACGGGGACACGGAGCAGTGGTTCTTCTTCATGCCGCGGCAGGAGAGGGAGGTGCACGGGGGGAGGCCGAGCCGCACCACGGCCTCCGGGTACTGGAAGGCAACCGGGTCCCCGAGCCACGTGTATTCTTCGGAGAATAAGGTGATTGGGGTGAAGAAGAGCATGGTGTTCTACAAGGGGAAGGCTCCCACGGGGAGGAAGACTAAGTGGAAAATGAATGAATATAGGGCTATTAAGGAAGACCCTACTAGCTCAACGCCTATGGTATGAATTCGGTCAATTCATTTATAAAAAATAAATATTGTGTCTATTTATATGATAATGCGATTTTTAAATTTATTTATTTATTTATTTGAAATTGCAGTTGAGGCACGAAATGTGTTTGTGTCGGGTTTATGTCGTGTCGGGGAGCTCGAGGGCGTTCGATCGGCGCCCTACTAGCGTGGGGGAGACCTCTTCAGCCGGAGTTGTGAAGTAAAATCGTGTAGCGATTTTAGTATAGTTTGTGGCGTTAACAAGTTTTATTTCATGTTACTAATTACTGAAAATGTGGGGTTTAATAGAAAATGATTTAGAACAGTGCTTATATACACGTTGTACATTAATTAATGCAAGGAAATTGTCGTCTATTAAAATTAGTTACAGTAATTGTGGTAAGTTTCTCTCTTTAATAAAGTTAATCCCATTTTTTCACTATCTAAAGCACATTTTCTCTCTATTAGTAGTATTATTTTACTTCATCAGTTTTGCATTAAAAATCGTATCGTATATGAATAATTATGGACACATGTAATTTTATGATTTATATTTTTCCAGTTAATGTGTGCATGAATTCATGGCCTGATGAATTTGCTGATATCCACATATATAACTATATAAGGGTTTTGTTACAAAATTAATTAAAGAATATACGAATCTCTCATAGACACAATAAATTTAGAGCATTTAATTATATTAATTGGTTTGATTAAACACTATTAGAGAGTGTATATGAATTGGAGGAATACACACCCATTTCAAGAGGTTAAACAAATATTGCAGTGTGGATTGTAGATAGTGCAAAATCCTCGTGCTTGACTTTATGTTGCATATAGGTCAACATTAATGTGGGTTTAATTGAAATTGAGAATAAAATAATAACAACAATAATAATTGTGGAAGATTGCATATTAAATGGGGCAAATGAGCTGAATCTTGTCATTTTCTATGGTAGAGCAATCGCTATAAAAGACTTGGTCATCACTGTCAATTTATTATTTACATTACTAAAATTGTTCAGTTAACTGTCAAACATTTAAGATTTATATATTCGATTTTTGAGAAACATAACTACCAAAATGGTACAGAAAAATCTTTAATGGAAAGCGATGTGACAAATTCCAATTCTAATTCTTAAACAAATTATTTTATCATATGTAAAGTTCAACATGTTGTATTATTTTATCATATATATGTATAGTTGTATACTCTGTGTAAATCCGTACACTTTTGAAGACTTAGAAATCATTTTGAATCGTCTCATTTATAAAATACTAAAAGATATAGTAATATTTTAATTTATAATCTTAAAATGTGTATTGTTTGAAATAAATCATAAGAATGAAATACCTACATCGGTGTATGTGAAATTGTGAATGCACGATATAACTTTATCACTATGAATCTATATTATCTCAATTCTCAGCCACTAATAATTTCCACTTGCATTTTCCTTGTAATTAGTTACAACTTTTGCACTTACATAATTTCACAAAGAATTGACTAGAAGTCCAGATCGAGACAGTTATGGTCTTTTCTTTATTTTCTTTCCATTTAAAAATAAATATATCACATTTAATCTATGTTAAAATCTTGGTTTTATATATTTTATGTTGATATTAACTAGTAGTAGTACTATTTTATAAATTGTTATTAATTGTAGTATTGATTTTATTTGAAAAAATTACTGATCAAACATCGAATTATTCCCTTTAAATTATTATGTGAAGTTGAAAGAGAAGACACATAATTAAGCTTTAATTTTGATGTAATTAGCAAAATTAGTGATGTCATTAATAATTTATAAGCTATTATATGTATACACATGAGTAGTGTGCTTATCGAAGTAGTAAAAAACAACAAAAGTGACAACAAGTATTTATTTGATGGCAGCTTTATATATTTTCAATAATTTAATTTGATAGTTTAGTCAATTTGTACATCATTATTATGAGCTAGTTATACATTGGAGTTTGCAAATGGACATCATTAACACTAAGACGAAGACTATAGTCAAACAGATTATGAAGTCGACGTCAAAATAATTTACTCCATATTTTTCTAGTTTTGTTGATTTGTTCCATCCTAATAACGTGCATTGAAAATTTCAAAGAATTGGATAGTTGAGAGTTATAGTCATGCCAACTTAAAAAAAATGTATTCATAAAGTTTACATTTTGCCTAGTTTTTTTACGATTGTCTTTTTATTTATTTTTTGTTTCCCACTGGAACATATTTTTTTAGCTAAGTTTTTTCTTTCTTTATACTCCACAATTTTAGCACTTCCAACCTTATACAATATTATCTTTAGTAGCGTCAATTTAGTAAGAGTCAAGAAATAATTTTTGACAATTTTCGATAAATTCAATAGTAGAAAAAAAGTTGAAGTGTTTTTTTATTGTTAAGACTTAAGCCCTCCACTCTTTGTAATTCCAGTATACCTTTTCACTCTCAAGCACACTTGATCTCTTTCTTTAATTATTTATTTTATTCTCTTTTTACTTATTCAATTTATTCTCTCTCCTATTTTACTTATTATATAATCTATGTGTCCAAAGAATTGCCTAACTGTAATTAGACGAAGGAATATTTATTTTTATTATGTTATTCACTCGAAATACTTTTTTTTTTATGCCAAAATAAAATCTCCATCACTTCAAAGCAATGAAGCAGTACCCCCACCATAAATATAAATATGCTGAAATCCAAATCATAAAAATAAAATCCACACAAAACTAAATAGCCTGAAAATGAAGAAGGCCCATATCGCGAATAAATCTGATGGTTGGGCCTGGGCCCAAATTTTTTTTTATCGAGAAGGCCCATATCGCGAATAAATTGAACTCCTACTATGTTGGATGGTCACAAAATGGTGGGGGAATTTTGCCCTTGAGGCCATTTAATTGATATAGCTTTAGTTTTTTATTTTTGTTTTTGAAGTAATACAATTGGTGTTTGATTGTCTGTGGTGATGACAAGAATTGGAAAGTTAATTTGTTGTGTGAAATTTGCATTTGCTTTTGTTCTGTGTTAATAGTGTTAGTACTATTTTATTTGCCAAGTGATTCTTGTGAGTGAGGGATGTTCTGTTGAATTTCAAAATAAGTGGAAAGTTGATTTGTTTTGTGAAATTAGAAGTTTCTTTTGTTCTGTGTTGTTGGTGTTATTTTGTTTGCCAAGTGATTCTTGTGATTGAGGGATGTAACCATAAAACAAAATGTGGTGAGTACAACAATCTCCATATTTATTTCTGTTGAATTTCAAAATAAGGGAAAGATAAATATGCAAAAATATTAAAGCTAGCTACTAGTACAAGCTTAGTTGATAATATGATAGCTCATGGAGATGGTGTCGTTGGAGGAAAGTCGTATGTCAAATAGGCGTTGATGGTGGTGGAGTCGAGGGCGGGTTGTAGCTTGGAAATTTGGGTATGTGGTGGTGGTGGAAGAGGTGGTCGAACAAGTGGTGGAATTGGTGGTGCCAGTGGTGGTGGTGGTGAGGTGGAGTTTCTGGAACACTTGGTGGTGGAAGAATTGGAGGAGATTGATAGGTTGGCGTTGATGGTGGTGGATTATATAACGGGATTAGTGGCGGAGTCGAGGGAGGGTTGTATCTTGGAGTTATGGGTGTGTGGTGGTGGTGGTGGTGGTGATGGTGGTGGTGGTGGTGGTGGTGAGGTGGAGTTTTTGGTACACTTGGTGGAAGAGTTGGAGGAGATTGATGGGGTGGCGTTGATGGTGGTGGATTATGTATCGGGATTAGGGGTGGAAGAGGCGGTGGATATTGATAGGTTGGCGTTGATGGTGGTGGACTATAGACCGGGACTAGGGGAGGAAGAGTCGGAGGAGAATGATGGGTTGGCGTTGATGGTGGTGGCTTATAGACCGGGATTGGTGGCGGATGAACTTTCGGTATACTTGGCGTAGGAGGGTAAACCGGAGTTGGTGGTGGAGAGTAGGTCGGAGATGGCGGTGCATCTCCGGGCAGTGGATGGAAGTAGTGATGCCAATGCCAATGCCAAATTGGCCATTTGAAGGGACAAAGGGGATTTGTTGAAGCGACAAAGCTAGGCAAGATCACAAACACTACGACAATGAGATTCAAGAAAAGACTCACAAATCTCATGGTGAAGAAGTTTGTGATGAAAGTGCAAACATTATTGAACTACATTTATAGAGGGGATTGCATTGAAGCATTGATTTCAAGAATTTATGGGAAATTTGGTGATGAAAATGGCACTTTCTGCATGGTTTTGTACAGATGTGAAAAATGGTTGAGCAAGATTGTTTTCTACTTATTTATGTTATTGGTTGTGAGGGTTTTACAGTTCATAGTTCCTATATTACAGGTAGTATTTCATTTTATAATTTGATTTTATTTGGAGTCAACTTGGCTACACCTATGTAACTGTTTTTTACCTTTGTCAACTAAAAATGGAATATAGTTTAAATGAATAGGTGACAGATACGTACTATTTATGGTACTTTGGTGGTAGTTGAATTAAGTCATATGAAAAAATTGTGAAATACTAATAAGAAATTACGATTATTTTAATAATTTTTCTATAACATTGGTGCTTTGAATCTATATATATTGTAATTGCATAATTTATTTTGCATTTCATAATGAGAGAGTGTTTCCAAATTCCAATATACTTTTCGTAATGAATAAAATAGATGATTTATGATTATGCAAGCATTTTTATTTTTTAAAATCCACCGTTTTAGTGAAAATATTAATCCAGCGAAATTAGCTTAAATGAAACCAAATATCAATATTTCAATCCTCAAAATAGACACTTCCTAAATGTATAATCTACCAGTAATTGGTAACTGTACTTTCAATTTAAAAACAAATGAAAGTTTTAATTTCATTATGCATGTGTTTAATAATTTCATTCCATTCCTCACATCATCAAAATATGTCTGGTGAAGGTACATTTGTTGGGTTATAAATCCATACCATATCGGAGAATGGAGGAAAGTTGGAAGATGTATATAATTCCCGTCCATCCTCAATTAGTTTGAGACCTTTTGAGGTCCTAATGTGTGGAATTGATTACCAGAAACATCAATTGTCGGTAATCTTAGTGTTCATGATTATAACAATCAAGTTCTACCAAAATTTCCAGAAATTCGATAATAATTCATGATATTTTTTTTATCAATAAACCATATTCAAAATTAATCATAAATATTTAGGTGGAGCAAGTTAATCAATAATCACAACTCCTCCACACATAAAAAAAAAATAACCTAATCTCATCCTATTTTCAAAAATCCATAAAAATGATTAATTAACTAATCCATCTTCAACCAAAAATATTCCCTCTCCATCAACGTTCTATAAATTCTTCACCAATTCTTCAACACAATATCTTCCAATTCTCTCTTTCATCTAATCGAATCCACAAAAAATCACGATGAATTCGACAAAAAACATATCCGAATCCAAAGCCGTCGCTTACACATCCGCAATTCCACTCCGGCAAGCTCCGTGGAAGAGAGGCGCCTCAATTTTCGACTTCATTCTCCGGCTATGCGCGGCGGCGGCCGCCCTCGCCGCCGCCGCCACCATGGGCACCACCGACGAAACGCTCCCTTTCTTCACGCAGTTCTTCCAGTTCCAAGCCAGCTACGATGATCTCCCCGCTTTCACGTAATCACACTAAGCGTTATCGTAATTTATTACTTTTATTTTAGTCGAAAACCGAAGTGCTAGCTAAATAAACAACTTTCCGAGTACATGTTTGCTCGGGAAGTTATCGAGGTATTCAGTCTCAAATTTTTTCAGACCTTTGACTTAAAATATAGTGCTCGATAAGTGGTTGAGAATATTAATTAGGGCTCGGTGATTAGCGAGCAATTTTAGTGCTCCCTAAAGCCTGTTTATTTAGTGGTAGCTTAAATTGAATGTATAGTATGTGGTTTTATGGTACGAGATTCTCTATTATATTTTGGAGTAGGTAAATATTTATGGCTGTTCAGATATATTTTCTTTAGGTTTATTTATTTGTGTATGTGTATACCATACTAAAACGATGGTACAAAATCGAATACATATACCATACTAAAACGATGATACAAAATCGAATATTTACCGATCTATTGATCAGTGCTCGGTGATATCTCAAAATTTTCTTTAGATATCATGAATGTTAATTGGTGCTCGCCGCTCAGTGATTTTTGTTAAACTCTTGATTGCCTCTTTTGTAGTAGTAGCTCGTATAGATGTGTGTGTATGATTTTATGATACGGGATTCTCTAGTGATCAGTGCATATTAATGTCCTTTTTCGTATAAAATGCTAAAACGATGGTACAAAATCGAAAATAGGTTTTTTGTGGTGGCAAATGCTATTGCTAGTAGCTACCTAGTGTTATCATTGCCTTTCTCCATTATTGGAATTGTTCGACCTCAAGCAGCGGGAATCAAGCTTCTTCTTCTCATATTCGACACGGTAATTAATTAATATTCCAATTATTATTATTATCACATTTAATCTCCTACTTTAATTAATTTACAAAAAAAAAATAGCAATTTTTAAAAATATAATGAAAGCAGGCGGTGGCGGCGTTTACGACGGCGGCGGCGGCAGCAGCGGCGGCGATTGTGTACCTATCGCACAACGGCAACTCGACGGTGAACTGGCTAGCCATCTGCCAGCAGTTCACCGATTTCTGCCAGCGTGTGAGCGGCGCGGTGGTGGCGTCGTTCATCGCCGCCGTAATCCTCATCTTCTTGATCGTGCTTTCCGCGGTGGCGCTGCGCAGCCACTGATTTTCAGGAGCTTCTTTGTTTTTCCACTTTAATTTCTTTTTATAATTTCGACATTTGTGATTGTTAAAAATCATGTAATTATTCGGAGATGCATTGAAATGTGAAAAGCTTTTCTATGTCAAAAGTTGGGTTTTTTCTACGGGCTGTGAAATTGGCAAATAATATAATAATTTTTATCTGGAATTTGTTATTTTCCACGAGTGAAAAAATTTCAGATATATTAATCGATTGAGAAACAAATGTGGAGGGTATGCTTCAAGAAAAACTATTTTCAAATATTGAAAATCTTGAAATTCATAAAGTTGTCGGGAAATTACGAAAAAAATCTGTATTCTGATATTATTTGCCGGAATTTTTTCATTGGTGGAAAATAACACTCGAAATAAAGTTCGTGATATTATTTCATAATTACAAAGTTCGTAAGAAAAATCCAATTTTTTGACAGTAACATATTATTAGGTGTCAATATCTATTTTCTATATTATAATGTGAAGATTTAGGCACTATCATTCGACACCAGTGATTTTTTTTTGGTTAAATATTAATAAAAATAAAGTTTCTAATTTCGTTCCAAAAGTTTTAAAACAGTACCATCTCAAATTAAACAAACTTTCACACTTTTAAGTTTTAGCATTACTTTTAATTTTAGTAATTCAATTTACTTCAATCTTACGTGTCTAGGACTTGACCCATCAACTATTTTGGCTTGTGAAAATGATTTATAATTTGAATCATAAGAAATTGAGATATGAACAGAACGATGACTATAGTCAATTAGTCATATTCAATAGTTATTTTGAGAAAATATAAACTCATTTAGAATTATCCCGAGTATTGAGGAAACATATTGAGTATTTTGATTTTTGAGGTAACAAACAAATACTCCATAAAATCAAGTCACGAGTAAACAAATGGCGAAAATCAGCTGCTGCGGACACGTGCGAAATGCCACGTGGAAAAGAGATGCAAATGCAAAATAAAAGAAAAAGAAAAACTAAATTCCTTAGTCACGTGCTCTTCTTTTTATTTTTCTTCTTCTTTAAACTCAGCCTTCTATTTTTTTTCCTTCCCACAAAACTGCCCTCTGTTTCTCTCTCTATCATTCTCTCTCCACCTATACATACATATAAATTCACACACACATCTACACACACTCTCTCCGAAGTCATATTCTCGCTCATCATCGCCTTCGCAACACTGCTACAGCTATCTGATTGATCGATTGAATCAGGTGAGTGTCTCCAGCTTGGAAACGGGTCAACTCTTGGGGGGTTTGATTTCTTAATTCAGTTCATAATTAGGTTTTGTTTTTGTGATTTTTAATCCGGAAATTGCGAATCTCCAGCTCCTCGATTGATTATTCGAAGTCGATTTTATGCGTAAAATGTATGTGTGGCGATTTTTTTTTCGTGCGATTTGGGTGATGTTTCTTATTAATTGAAGGTTTACTGTATTGATGCGCGCAGTGTAATTTAATTACGTGTTATTGGTAATTCTTGGAAATTGAAATTCTTGATCACTTGGTGATTGCGGTTGGGAATTGCCTTGTTCTTGAATGGTTGATCTTGAATGATTAGTAAATGCTCTGAATCCAGTTTTTATGTGTTGATTTCTTTTGTCAAATGAATCACGACAGTTGTGTTTGTCTATTTCTTGAGGTTGAAATGTCCAGAAACTTTTACTTATGTGTTTATTTCTTTTGTTTCAATTGCAGTTGTGGAGTCTTGGATGTGATTATTCGTTATCCGGGGCTTAAGCACTGGTAAATTCTAGTACTCATTTAAAAGAGGGTTTTGTTGGTCAAGAATAAAAGGTTTGGAGGTCTAGGTCTCATGAGAATTGTCAGGGGAATGCAGAGATTGATTCGTGCTGAACAGAGCATAGCCGGCTGGAAGAATAAATCACTTACCCGTGGAATTGGTGTGACTGCTCCCAAGGCCAGAACACGTGACAAACTGAAACCTGTGAATCTCTAATTTGGGTAAAAATAAGAGGATAAAAAGTGTCTCCTTGGGTTCTCAGTGAAGAGGGTAAGTATGACTCGGATTGTAGTGCAGCGAGGTTCTTCCGGTTCATCATCATCATCATCGTCTTCATCATCATCCAACCAAAACAGATCATCAACATCACCACCTACTCCATTGTCTTCTTTGGCTCCTCTGCAGTCACAAGCTTCTCTGCAGTCACAAGCTTCTCCACAGTCACAAGCTACTGGCACTTCTTCGCAGTCACAAGCAACAGTGAAGGATGAAAATTCGGTAGAAGTGCAAGATCAGAATGTACTGGATGATTTGTCAGATCATTGTGCTGTTTCAGACAACAAAAGTGAGGATCCTTCTCCTGGAGGTTTGAACAGCAACCTGCAAGATGAAAAATTGGTAGAGGATGAGATAGTGCATAATGATGACAGTGTAGGTCCCGGAGATTTGGTTAAAGGGGTAGTAGGGATGTCGATGGAGGGGGAAACTGATGCAATGGTTGGAAGTTCTATCCAGAAGATCCCTGGAAGTTCATATCCACCACCACCACCTCCAATGCCTTCCTCAGTGAACTCGACTTTTAGGAGATCTCCATCTGCGGACCCAGTTGCAATTAGAATAGGCCCATCCAGGAGACCTGCAGCCTTGCCTGGTGTATCGATCAGATCACCGCCAACTGAATCTCGCCCATCTTCACCTCGGTCTCATTGCGAAGGTGAAGGATATAACAGTGCTGATGAGCAAAGCCAGAGCTTTTGTTTGGGCTATGATGATGCAGTGAGTTTTATTTGGTTCAGCTTTTTGAACAATTGTGTTTCATTTATACATCCTTGAGCTCTACTATTATACCTTTATACAAATAAAAATTAAGAATCTATCTACAAGTCAATGTCTTGCTTGCTGTTTTTTTTACTGTTGCATGGTTAAATTAATTCTGGTGGTCTATATGTTTATGTGTTACAACTTGCTAAATAATATTAGTTCATGTGCCAGAGTAGTGTGATAACCACTTCTTTTATCTGATACAGGAAAAAGAACGCCAATTTGTGATTGATTTAAGGCGAGTGAAAGGCTTGGAAGTGAAAAAAATGTTAGAGGATGGGAACTGTCTTTTTCGTGCTGTTGCAGATCAAGTATATGGTGATTCAGATCTATATGATTCGGTTAGACAGATGTGCATTGACTATATGGTAATTTTCTGATATTCTTTATTTTCATTAGTACACCCCTCTTGTGCTTGTGGTCAGTGCATCTCACCTAAACAGAAAATATATTTGATGAACTTTGACTGAGAAAACTCTCACTTGTACTATCAACGAAGAAGCTAGTCCTAGCTCCTAATATTTACTGAGGTTACTTCCTGAGCAGTAGTTATTTTACTAGTCTTTGACAGTTTCACCTTTCAAAATATGCGGTAATTAGGTGCTGTATCGTTTCGTAACTGTTAGTGATTGATTTTGAGCAAAACAATTAGCATACGGTGTATTTGTTTGGCTTGTTCCTCTTAAGAATATAACCATAAATATTTAAAATCCCCCCAACTCTAATAGTTTGGAGATCCAGCATGCCCACCTCAACCACCTACCTACTTTATGATAAAAAGGAAAAACATGATGCCTTCTATGACCCGTCGAGTCGTCCTTTCACTGAGATTCGGCCAATAATTTATTTTTTGAAACATGATCTTCAGAAACAGATAAGTTAGAGTTGCTAGAACATAGGGGTTATATATGCCTATTGGTTATGTCATAGAAATTGAGCCTCTATCATGGAGGGAACTGGCTTTTCATGTTCTCATAAATGTTAGTATGATTTGAAATAATGAAGAACCATGTCATTTTGTTTCTTGTGTATCATTTATTAATGATTGTTCGACCCAACTGGAAAGAGAACTATTGGGGAAGAAGTGGAATGACCCGAGCCTGAGTGGTTGTGATTCTTCGTAATTTGGGGTTTGTTCTTTTTGTTTTGAAGGTCTATGGAAATAATGTGGAGATTCAGGTTTTAGCAGAAATGTACAACCGGCCTATACATATCTATTCCTACAGCACAGGTGATTTATATGCATTTTATGATTTTTAATTCAGACTTTCTATGTTATATAAGATCCCTTCTTGTTAGTCTAGCAATTAAATCATTATTTATGTGATGTAGAACCTATAAATATATTCCACCGAAATTACCAGACCGACGAGCCCCCAATTCTGCTAAGCTACCACCGTGGAAATCACTACAATTCTCTTGTTGATCCACTTAGGCGGACCATTGGTGCTGGGCTTGGATATAGTTCCCTTCGAGGGGTAAGTGTGTGTTTTTGAACATTCCTTCATACGCCGCATCCTCATGCTCGCCGCTTTTGGTGTTAATCCAACAGACGGACATTGATGCGGGTAAGATAAAGGCAGCAATCAAAGCTCAACAGGATCAACAAATTGATAATGTAAGGATGTAACATCTCTAAAGAATGGAACAGTCATCTGTACTCTGAAACTGACTAACAGATTTGTTTCATTCGGTAGGCACTTCTTGCTGAGGGACGCTTCTACTCGGACATTGAGCTGACTGAGAGGGAAATGGAACGCACGGTGATGGAAGCTTCAAGGGCAGAGTATCTAGCCAGTAATATGTTCAAGCAACAAGTCGGTCCTATGGGGTCCTCGACTTCTGGAGCCGAACCCTCATCCTCTGCAGCAAGTGAGTGCTTACTGAAAAGGCTTGGACAATTATATAAATTCTTTGCAATGAGCTGAACTTGTAACCTTTTTGTCTTGTCAGGAGCATCCGGAAGTGTCTCCAGGCAGGAGGGAGAGCGGGATCAGGGGTCCAGCCCAGGCCTGAGCAGCAGCAGCATGCAGGTGCTGCTATCTATGGGGTTCAGCTATCTGCAGGTGGTCGAGGCGTTTAGCATTTTTGGAGACGACGTCGATTCCATGGCCTGTTACCTGATTGAAACGAGCAGTAGTGGCAGAAATAAAGGCAAAGCAACCGAGAAATAAGAATGATGCAGCAGAGCTTTAGTCAGACTCTTTAATCTCATTTGCCAACAGCTTGTGGAATTTTGAACTTGCTCTGCTTTTTTTGGTTGTTTTCAATATGAGAAATACTCGAACCACAAAATGGGAATCTGCTATGCTTATCTTCCTTTAGCCATTCAAAAGGTCCTGTTTTAGAGCATGCTTCTATTGATTCACTGTTTTGTGTGCGCTGTGTGTATGTGTGTTCGCTTGTTGTGTTTCAGTCTCGTATTTTATTATCTTCGATATAATATGAGATTGGCATGGTTCAAATTTTATTTCGAACTTATAAGGATTTTTCTCTTGGCAAAACTAAGATATTGCCATGTCCTTAAATAATTACTATTTGAAAATTAGTGAAGTACTATTTAAAAATTAGTACTCCCTTCGTTCCCGATTAAGAGTCATATTTTGACCGGGCACGAGTTTTAAGAAATGTAAAGAAAAGTTGATTGAAAAGTTAGTAGAATGTGAGATCCATTTTTTTATATTAGTTTTATAATAAAATGTTAGTGAATTGAGTTAGTGGAATGTGAGACCTACTTACTATTTATGGGAAAAATGAAGTGTGATTTTTAATTGGAGACAGACTGAAATGGAAAAGTGTGACTCTTAATCGGGGACAGAGGGAGTATATTTTTGTAACTACTATACTTTTATTTAACTAAAATTAATTAATAAATTTAAAACAATTTCGTTAATATAGCAAAATGGATAATAATGTAAGAAAATCTTCTAATGTAATTTTTTTTATAAACATTTACAAAATATTTGTGTTATGGAATAAGGAGAAAACTCAAATTGGAAAAAAAAAATAAAAATAGCGGAATGACCGATATACCCCTAACCCAACTTAACCGACTTTAACAAAGCCTGCTAATTGAGAAAATCTATTTTCACAAGAGTAGAATTTAGCTCTGCTGCAAAAAATAATCTAGGGCTCTCTCTCTCTCTACACACGCAAGGAGGAGTGAGATAGTCCCTGAAACGATGTCGCAGAACGGCAAATTGATGCCCAATCTCGACGAGAAGACCACCAAAGTCCTCAATCTCACGGTGCTGCAGCGGATCGATCCCTTCGTGGAGGAGATTCTCATCACCGCCGCACACGTCACCTTCTACGAATTCAACATCGACACTAGCCAATGGGTACGCTGTCTGAATACATTACTCCAGCAGCTCTTCAATTTGATGATTCGTTTAGGTTAGGGGTTTCTGTGTTGTTAATTTTTGTGATTGTGGATTTTGTGTTGGCAGAGTCGGAAGGATGTGGAGGGTTCGCTTTTTGTCGTTAAGAGGTGAGGCGTTCGTTGTTTCAGTTCCGTTTCCATTTTCTGGTAGATTGAATTGATTTAATAGGGTATTTGAATGAAATTTGTTGTTTTTTTTGTGTTGGTTGGGGGATTTTGTGAGTTTGTTGTTTAATTCTGCTTGTTATTTGATGTTTGGGGTTTTTTGTTTGTTCAGGAATACCCAGCCTAGGTTCCAGTTCATAGTAATGAACCGTCGAAATACTGGTTAGTCACTGATTTTATCTCATTCTGTAATTACTTGGGGTGCAGAGGGGGGGTTTTTGCTTCTAGTCTTTTAAAAATATCTTTAATCTTGGTTTTAGATCTGTATGCTTATATATTAGTACTAAGTTTTTTGATGTATAACAAATTGGACTAGTTGTGTTTTCAGAATTAGAGTTCTCAATATCATGCTATACAAGAGTGATTGACAAATATAGGATCTCCATTTATACGATTCAGTGACCTGTCTGATAAATAATCTTGTAGTAATATTATGCAATAGTTTAACTTTTTAAGCTTACCATAGCTATATTTGGATGCTTAAGGCCTGTATTTTCTGTTTTAAGCAGATAATCTGGTGGAGAATCTCTTGGGAGATTTTGAGTATGAAGTCCAGGTTCCATATCTTCTATATCGAAATGCTTCACAAGAAGTAAATGGAATCTGGTTTTACAATGCACGTGAATGTGAAGAGGTTGCGAATTTGTTTAGCAGGTGTGATATCAAATACTATTTGCTAGTGTTTTTGTTTGCATCTGTTACTGTGTAACTCCATAGAGTATGGTTAACATGCTAACTTATAAATATTTGTTCTGGTTTTATTATGAAAGGAACTATGTAGCTGTCTTGGGACATTTATCTAACTGTTTTTAGTTATATGCTTATTATGGATTGTCTTGTAATATTGTCTCATCACTAACTTGGAGTACAGTGCGACTAGCCCACATGCGTGTATTTTCTTAATGGTATTGAACAGTAGCTTATTCCCCCTGTACTTATTTGGTTAGTGTAGTAACTAAATGGAAAAAATGAGAAATTATTAGATTAGAGTATTGATTTAGGAGCATGTTGTTGGAAAATGCCGTTTCAAAAATTTGTTGACTCTAAGGCTCTTTACCATGAAATGTTTACATTATATATATGTTCTCCTGCGCGAGAAATGCACTCTAGTGTTGATGCATGTGTATGGGTTAGGGGAAAGTTTTATTGGCTCATGTTGCCCATTCCTCAGGGCTCAGGGTGACTATTTTCTTATCTTTGTCTGCCTTATCATGTTAATGCTCTGTTTCCTTTTTCTAGGATACTTAATGCATATTCAAAGGTGCCTACAAAGTCCAAAGTATCTTCTGTGAAAAGGTAATTCATGTTTATCTGTTCAATTCCTATTGACCATTGAGGTGCCTACTAAGTCCAAAGTATCTTCTCAGTGAATTTGAAGAACTAGAAGCAGTTCCAACACTGGCAGTAATGGATGGTCCCTTGGAGCCAACATCTTCCAATGCTAATGCAACAGAGGTTTCTGAGGATCCTTCTTTTACAAACTTCTTCAGTGTACGTTTTCTTTATCTTTATAAATTCCCAATGTTTGCTGAGTTTTGAGCATTGGGAAATAGGGATTAGTTTAGACTTAATGAGTAAGCAATTTAACACATTTCTTTTTGTTGTGTCTTTGATTAAAAGATGTGAGAGAACTAGTTTTAACCATGAAATACTTCAAACATATTTCCGTATGTCTTTCAACATGTAAGCGAGCTAGCAGCATCTTCTAACCAGGTAGGTGTAGACAGTGTAGTTGAGAGATAATTTTATTTTAAATTGGGGACATTTGTTTTATTTTAAATCTCAAATTAGTCTCTTTAGAATATTTTCAAGTTTTATGATTCTTTGGTCAACATAACTCGCCACTCGGGATCAAGAATCCCTCTGTAGTGATACAAAATTGAGAGTTAATTCTTCATATAATTTAAAGACTAATCTTCTAATTATATATTTAGTTTCAGTATTAGAGATAATTTACCTAACAGTTATTGAAATGACCCATGTGTTGAAACATATGGGGATAAACTTGACTGTGGAAGTTATAAATTTGCAGAACACTATGAACATAGGATCTGCTCCAAATACAGCAATTTCAGGACAGCCTTTCAACCCTTCAGCAACTGCTATTCCCACATCCCATCCACAGAATGTTACTCTGCCCACTTTGGCAACTGCTCAGCCACCATCTAATTTATCTGCTTCTACCCCTATAATGTCTATTCTTGAAAATACTGAACGTACCACATCACAACGCTCAACTGATCTGGTGAAACCATCAACCTTTTTCGGACCTCCCCCTTCCTCTTCTGGACTGGTAATACCTCCCGTATCATCAACGGTGCCAACTGCACCTCCATTGAATCCTCAAGGAAATTTACAGAGACCTTATGGTGCGCCATTACTCCAGCCATTTCCACCACCAACACCCCCACAATCACTCACTCCAACTACTCCTACACCAAATTACGGGCCAGTTATCAGCAGAGAAAAGGTTCGGGATGCACTTCAATTGCTTGTTCAGGTATGCATTACGATTCACAGATCTCTTTTTACTAGCAAAGTTCTTCCATGTGCCTTGTAGATTATATCTGCAACAATACTATAGTGGAGGGGGTTTTTGTCTGTTCCCTTCTAACACCCGAATGGTCGGGTATTTGTGCTCGCAGGACAATCAATTCATCGACATGGTTTACAGAGCGATGCTTAGTTCACACCAACAGTCATGATATAAGTCTGCTGCTTGAATTTCCATATCCTGCCTTAATATCAGTAGAAGGAAAGTGTACAAGTCGTTGTTCATTATGTAGTTTTGAACGTACCATAAATGTTCCTATACAATCCTTGTATAGAGCTTGCGTTATTTAATAGCAGTATACTAGTTGTTTTTATGCGCTACTTCCTTTTTACATCGTCTCGTTTTCACATTTTGATCAATACTTATTACCTTTGTTAGCTCCCAAAATTGATTCCAACCATGTTAAGTCAAAAATGTTGGTCTTAAGAACGTTGGTTTTGATAACGAGTGATTGCTCGTTTCCAACCGTTACTTCCCAACTTGAGAATGGCACACTTCCAAAGTCTTAGAACTTGTAGTGATGAAATAGTTTGGTGTTAAAAAAGAAAAATAACATGAAAAATATCTGCTCCATTTGCATCAAAATAGTCTAAAACAAAAATATTGAGCACAAAGTTGTTACATGCGAGCTCCTGGATTTCTGTGTGAACAAAAAATTTCTACCTTAGTAGTCTATCCCCTAAAAGAAACGATTGAGGGACGAATTAATGAGGGATGCAAAATATGCCGGATTGCTCTAAGGCGTGAACCGTGGAGTGAGCTCTGCAGCTCCTGTCTGAGATCTATGCCGCATTAATCAAACTATGAAAGGAACAAACTGCCGGGATTTAACCAAGTTAAACTGACTTCACTTTGCGGGAGGTGGGGCGACGGAATAGACTGATCAGATCATCAAGACCCTGCGGAAAATATATGAAATCAAATCAAATCAAATCGAGAGCGAGCCCAAATCTACAACAATCTGACAAGGTAAGCAAACGAAATTAGTTTAACCCAAGATATGGTCGTGTTTCTTGTTATCATTCGAGTTATGTCGATTTGTGCTCTATTTTGTGTCAGATGTCTTCGAATTATAAGATGTTTGGGTGGAGAAAGACGAGGCTGGCTTACCCTTGTAGTTATAACCAAAAAACTGAATAGAGTAATAAGGTAAGACCCGAGAACCAGCAGCAGAAGTAAGTCGAATGTCACACTTGCAACCTGCAACAAGGAGAGTAATTATGATCAGCAGATTTTCACAGAAATAGAAAAGAACATCGTATAATGCGGGGACTGGGAATGCTGCCTATAAAGTGACTTAGGATGCTATGTGCACAACTGGTCACGGGACTATAAATGCTATGTTTGGAGGCAGAAGTTCCCGATGAAAGTAAGTACCGTAAAAATGGAACATGGATGGCAACAAATGTTCTTTTGCTTGCAATATTAACCAACATAGGAAGACATGACCTCAAGAGAGAAGAAAATAACAAGAATCGGGAGAAGAAAGTTCCAAAGTGGCGGTGTGGTTTTTCAATAGTGATGATCAATATGGATTAGTGAATGAGATTCCAGACTTTCAGATTGGCACCTGATAGATGTGTAAGCTGCCGCTTGTTGAGTCGTAAAAAGTAAACATCCCATCAAGTACTTCATGTTGCACTCTCACGTCAGCAGTGTGATCTTCCAATTCCTATCAGAAATTTTTGAGCAGCAGTTATAAGTGGATGTCCTATAAGAAAGGACACGATACCAACAAAAGTACAAACGACAATTTGCAAGGAACAATGCAACCATGAACTGCTCTTTGAAGTAGAAAAATATACACCACTAGTTCTGATTAGTTGATGAAAACAATTGAAAATACAGATCATGTGTGTTTGACAAGGAGTCAATGTAAATTAGACTAGAGTGATATATACCTTTTTCAGTGCCATGATAAGAGGATCATTCTTGGAAAGGAATGGAGCCACTCGAGGTGTTGTTGACAAATATAGTAACCATGAACGTATGTAAGAAGGATTTACTGCTAAGCTACTATCATCTGCAAATACATCAATGTTTTTGCCCTCCTGGCCATAAATATGCCTCTGTTAATGAGAAATAAACATTTGTGAGAGAACTGAGAAAATATTACAATCACCTCAATAGAAAAATAAAATTCAAGCAAAAACTAGCTACAAGGGTCTTACTGCAAGACTTTCAGCAACTAATTTTGCACTTCTGATTATTGAATCTTCATCAACAGAATTCCTGCAGAGGTGACCAGGGTTGACTATAGAATGATTCATACAAAAAGGAGTTTTAAATTCAAAAAGAAAAATAAGTGATTCTCATTCCTCGAGTAACAACCTGGTATCTGACAGACCTCCAACACTTTCTAGAAAATCAGGTGCAACAGAAAGCTCAGACAGTGTAGCTGCAGTAACTCTCAGCCTCGAAAATTGTTCATGCTCCCACGCAACCTAGAATCATAAACAGCTTGAGCATATAAAACCTCGGAAATTGAGATGAATAGAGAAACAGATCAGCAAAATAATTCATCTTTTAAAGATAAAGACAAGCCTCTTGTGTCCTACTGCTCACTGAAACATAGCAGTCAAACTCATAAAAAAGCACAAAATTACTAATTAAGATTTTACACCCATCACACAAAAAATAGAAGTATAAAAGGTGCAAGTTAATTGACCAGCCACAAGGCAATATCAGGAATGTTTAAGCTGACACAAGAAAAAAGCACACTTCATCTTAGAACACTACAAACAATTTTTTAGATCATTGTCTGAATAAATAAAAGGCTAGTCAAATATAACTCACATAGACAAGTCTTATAATATTTTCAGTACGCATATTTAAAATCTTGCAGTTTGGATCTGATGTTACCTACCCGAGGATTAGAAATGTTAATCTTCTTGTGCTTCAGCCCAACTTTAATCCCAAGTTCTTTAGACACACTAGAGAAACCCTGCAACAGTGCATTTGTAAATAATGCAGGAAGCACTTGAGCAAAGAACAGCTGTTAATCCCTGTCTTATTCTTAGAGCCATACCTCAAATATTTGTTTAATGTAGGCATTCTCTGGAGGCTTAGACACATGGAGATATAACTCATTGTGGATAGAACCAATGCTATTCAAGCAAATAGAATAATCAATTGTCTCACGCAAGCGTTGATCCAACCCATGGAGCCACTAAAACGGTGAGGTAAAATGTCAGAATATTATAACAATGATCCAAGTGTATAAAAAAGGGAATAAGGGGAGAAGTAAGCACCTTATGAGTCCCATTGTAGTTATAAGGCCCTCCAGATGTCAGTGCAAAGAGTAAATTATACCTTCCTCTTGTCTTAGGATTTGAATATAAAATTGAGAACAATCTAGCTATTTCTAGGAGTGCTACAACACCACTTCCATTGCTGTCACTTCCCACAGATAATCCCTGTTAGCATAGAGATGCATAATTAGATACCGAGCTTCGAGCAACAATCCGATTTAAGTAGGAAAGAGATTTACTGGTGCGGCCCCAAATGTATCGTATGATGCCACTACAGCTATGGTAGGAAGTTGATTTGAATCTCCATCAGCTCTCAATCCTGGCAGCCAACCCTGAAAAAGTAAATATTTGAAAAGCTTACAAATAAGTTGAAGTCACAAGGGTAGCTCAAAGACACATCAAACAAGCCACCAAGTTCATGCCCTAGATACCCCAATATAAAATATCAGGAAAAACTAGAACCTGGATATTTGATACAGTTGGAGACACAATTTTCTTAGGTTCAGGTGCAGCAACAACAAGCTTGTATCTGAAACATGTTAATAAAGGAATCAGCTACGATAAGATTATTTGAAAAGGATTCCCCAACAAATATATCAACTAACCCGCCAGTTGTGGCAGTCGCCAGCTGACCAGTAGCATCATTCTTCTTGACATCAGCTAGGACAGCATTGACATGGTCATCCTCAAAACCGAAGTACACAGGATACTGAAAATTGTGATAATTATAATCAGGCAACAGATAATTGCTGAAAATTAGAAAGTAATTTATTAAACATTAAATCAATTAATCAAATAACAAATAGCTACAAACATGTTAGCAAGAAGCTAAGCATGTGATAGAAAACCTCCCTGGCCTTTCAGACACAAATTTATTTTGTATGTACAAGCTAAACTGAAACTTCATTTTCTTCCATCGAATGAAGAAGTAGAGAGATGAAAAACATGAATTTGATCAAAT
Source organism: Salvia hispanica (assembly GCF_023119035.1). NCBI lineage: Eukaryota > Viridiplantae > Streptophyta > Magnoliopsida > Lamiales > Lamiaceae > Salvia > Salvia hispanica. Next base: position 14,505,620 of record NC_062969.1, read on the forward strand.
AAATACATGTTACATAAGTACATCAAGTAATCTATTTCACTCACAGGGATGCTTGCATGTATAAGCAACCGTTCCAGATCAAGCAACACTTCCTTAATGCCTACCGCAGGAGCATGACCTGCTTCATCCTTGCCACCTAACATCTGTGGATTGAGAACCTGGGGGAGTAGAAGCAATAAACCACCTAATGGCTTCTTCTCCTCAATATATTCTGCAATGATAAGTACAAATAAAGAAATAGGTTACAGCAGTATGATTAACGAATCAACTGCAGAAGTAATTGTACATTTTTGGCGAGGATTGTGATAAACACAACCAATACTAAAGCATGTGTGGTTATTCAGTTACAATGTGCTGGAGAAAAGGAGCTAATGCGCCATTTAGGAATTGAGATTTCAAGTAGATTTAGTCAAGTAAGAAAACAAAATAGTTAAGTAAAAATGAATTCAACTAAACTGCAGTTTCATCCTAAACTAACGCCTAGAACTTCCAGATTTTCTGGATTGTTCAAGTATTCAATCACTAATGAATGTGTGGTTATCCAGTTACAATGTGCTAGAGAAAAGGAGCTAATGCGCCATTTAGGAATTGAGATTTCAAGTAGATTTAGTCAAGTAAGAAAACAAAATAGTTAAGTAAAAATGAATTCAACTAAACTGCAATTTCATCCTAAACTAACGCCTAGAACTTCCAGCTTTTCTGGATTGTTCAAGTATTCAATCAACTAAATCATCCAAAACATACAACCACATAATTCCACCGAGAACAACAATTCTGAATTCCATAACCTCGAAAATAGAGCATAACTGCTTCGTAATGAATAGAAAAACAAGCAAAAAAGCACGAAATGCAGGAAATTAGCGACCTCTGATGAAAGTGAGATTCAAATCGCGGACGGGGAGTATTAGGACGGTGCGCGAGAGATCGGCAGCTGCGCCAGCTGCGGCGGAGGAAGAGAAGAGAGAAGACGCGGCGTGGTGGTTGAGAGCGGCTAGTCTGGATCCAAACGGCACGCCGGCCAGATCGTACTGCACGAGGCGGTAGACGTCTACGACGGCGATGGCGTCACAGAGCTCGGCGCACGCCATGACTATAATCAGCAGCGCAATTGCCGACGAGTACACCGGCTCCACCAACGCCGACGACTGAGATTTCGCCATTGGTAGAGGTTTTGGAGCTTTGATCTGAAAGAGTGTGGGAAGTCTCTAGTCTATTTAGTCTTTATGTGTGTGTTGTGGGAGAGATTTTTTTTGCCATTAATATTTATTAATATGAAATTATTAATTATGCGAGCTCTAATGTTGTTATTATCAGTATTTATTACTCCTCAATCATCAATTTTACTAATTAAATTTAGAGTTCCTTTGGTAAGTTCTCTGCCGCTAATGATAACCTGAAAAAAAAAAATATTACTCTCTCCGTTCCTAGAAAGATGACCCATTTCTCTGCGAGTTACCTATGCTTCTTTGAATGCAATAAGTTCTAGTAGTAAGTTTCAAGAAAATTGCCTTCTACAAACAAACCAACTAGTAGTAAAAATAGACTTTTCTGTTGGCAAAATTAAGAGAATACAAGAAGAGTTTAATGAAACCAATCTAATACGTATAAGCGAATTTATATACATACTACATATATCTACTTCCTACTGCAAGAATCCACAATATGAGAGCCAAAACTTGGGTTTCACGAAGAATTCCGACATCTGACCTCCACGGCTCCACAGGTTGGTGAAGTAGTAGAAGATGTTGCAACATTCGTTTCATTGTCTGATTCTACTCGTACTCAGGTATAGCTACATCATCTTGTTTTTCTACTGCTAAACTTGACTATCTCCATCGTGTTATTTCTCAAAGTGTAGTTGATTGTTTGAGACGTTATCAGAACTCAAAGGTAGGGGGGCGGGTGTTATGAAGTTCACAGCTAATGTCCACGGATAAGTCCTTGTGTCTCAGTTATAGTTACTTCACCTGCTCGCATGAGATCCCATGAGTTCAGTCACTGGATCCATCTGCACTGTCGGGAAAGATAAACTGAAGGTCTTCATTGTCTCGATAGACTTGCACCAGTGCAGCAGCCTTATATGCAAACAGCCCGACCATAGCTGGCACGAGCTATGAGACAACATCAACAATTAGAAATGCTCGAGAATTCCTTGTTTGGGACAGCAGTTAAAGTAGAGGTCACTCAGCTGTGTTTTGCAAATCAAAATTATGAGTGTCGTGATCCAGTTTTGAGAATTACCTGAAAATCAAAAATGTCGTGGGTGAAATGCTGTGACAGTTCCCACAGGCCGTATATTGCAGCAGGGATGACGAGCCTTGGAGATGAAAGAGCAAGACCAGCACCCTTCAGAGTTTTCTCCAGCGAATCCTGCAGATCCTCGCTTCTTATTCCAATTCTGATATCATTCAATTACTATTAGTTAGCACATTGATGGAATAAACAGAATTGGTCTCTAGGAGGAAAAAGCTTCACTTTTTGGCCTTCTTTGTTCTGAAAATTTCTGGAACCATTTCTCGTGATACGTTGTCCGCCTGTTTGCACAGAAGTTGAAAATACAAGCAACTGCAGGAGCAAAATTACCAAGAGGAACATGGGACCATCGATATGAAGAACATGATAGGTACTGTTGAATCGTCAAATGACAGAGATGGTAACAGCACAAGGGTCCAAGAATCGTCAAACTATAATTCGTACGAAGAAATGTTTCCAAGAGTTACCTGAAAAGAACTCCTGTTGCATAGCTCACAGCAGCCTGTGCAACACAGGATGTGGTTAGCATATTTTTAAGGGAATGCTTATTTTGAGCTTGAGAAGGATTTTGATTCCTAAGCATCAGATTTTTAGGATCAGAGTAATGGTAAAGTGAGTTTGTTCTGAGATTTTCAAAAATGACTTCTATCAAAACTAAATGAGAAAAACAGAGATAAATGAAAAAGGAATAAATTGGACTCTGAGGATTTTGAATCATAAAACAAACATGGATTCAGATCCACATCTCAAAATCAACAAAGGCCAAGGTTGTGAAAGATACCCTCAGACAAAATATAGATATGACATTTACTTCAGAGCATAATAATCCTTTTTTTCTAGTTTTCCAAATAACATGTCTTGAGCTCATAGAAACATGTACGTCTTGACTTATTTACCTGGACTGATAAAGTTACGAGACAGTATCCACTACAGGCAGTTCCAATGGCCACAGTCAAAAGAAGCAGCTCCCTTTTTAGCTGCATTCAAAATGGCAAAAGTCCACATATTACCAGACTGGAGAAATCCTATGATGCTTAAGATTGTCTTGTCACACCACTTAACAATATAGTTGAAATAAGTAATGAAAATGCATCTAAGTTGATCATTTCCCCCACACGATCTACCAAGATTCAGTCACTCTAATACTTAAAGCTATCCTAACAGTTGAGATGAAATGAAACCAGTGGAACTGATAAATAGAGTTTCAGAGTCCATACAGCTTCATATCTGAGGAAATTCAATCTCTTCCTTCTCTCACTCTCGTCTGCTACCTCCTATCATCGATTCACCATCAGCAGAAGCAGTGTAAACATCGTCAGTGAATCATCTTAACAGATAACAAGAACTGCACATTCTATAATTTTGCTTGTCTCACAGAGAAACCAGACAATAAAATCAACGCAACTTAGTGTACAACCTTCATGGTCATTTTCTTATTCATTGGCGCCGAGTCAGTGTCTCCCATCAGCCATTCACTAGTTTTCTTCAGTTTCAGGAACCCACCTTCACTTCCCTGTCCAAAAATCTAAATTGTTGGTAATGCAAATAGAAATTTTCTTTATAAAATTGCATAGAGAACTAATCATCATAAAACCTTTACATAACAAATAGGTACACACACACATTTATGCTGACAATCTAAAATATACATATACATGTAAGGCATCTACCTCAATTGCATAGAGAACTGCAGCTATAATGCAAACAACACTTATATGCAGAATGCTTTAAAAAGCAGAATATTATTGAAAAAACTGAAGAGGCAAAATGTTATATACCTCTTCGAAAGCCTGTTGCGCATTGAAGTTCTCATCATCAGCAACCTCCTCAAAATTTCTATAATTTGCATTAGCACCCCTTAGCCAAAGTTCATCGCAAATTCTCGCAATAATATCGCCATCGGATTTCCTCTCTCTGAAGAAAGCTTGCAAGACATCATCTCCAATCAATTCATCCACTTCTACTATCAAAACAATAACAAAATCTGTTAGCATTCACATTTTCAATAATATATAAATAAACCTAAAAATTTGGGGCAATTACCGGGAGTAGTCGAAGATTTGAGGCTGGAGAAGACGGCCGGCATCCTGGAGCAGAATCGACGACGATTAATGCAGTGAATGAGTGGATAATTTGGGGAAAATCCAGTAGCTGAGAGAGAATTCATTGTTTATTTGCTTTTTTTTCTCCTTGAATTTTGCAGCTACTGAGATTGAAGGTTGCCGTCAACAGATTACAAGATAGACTGAAGATAAATCTTCTCAAGTGGAGAAGAAACCTTTTATTAAATGACGGATTTGCCCTTCCAAATAACGATTTTTTAAAATGTATTGGGAATTTTTTAATGTTAAAGTTTTTTTTTCCTTTTTTATTCTTATAAGAAAATGTTCGAATTACATAGAATATTAAATAATCATATTTACTAACGGAAATGTGACGATCAATTGAACAAGTACGAGTTTTTTAAGTACATGACTTTCTCTTTTTCGTTTGAGGCAGCTACATTGGAGATGAACCCACGGGCCCTTGCCGATGAATGTCGTCATCTGACATTGTTGATTGACTCACGGCAATCGCCCGTTGCTCGCCTACTTTCACGACACCATCCGGCATCCGATATCGAGTGTAACTTGTGTCAATATATATAAATAATGGTGATACATGAAACAAGACTAAGTAGAGCTAAGAATAAGCGCAAAGACGAGAAGGGAATAAGAGTGTTGCATGAGCGCATGCAACAACACGTGGAAATCGTGTTTGAACACCGTGAGCGTGACCACAGGGGATTATAGCTAGTTAGTTGTTAGTTGAGTTTGTTATCTGAGTCGTTATTATGTAACACACAGTTTTATATAAGTTGTTATGGCATTGTAACTGATTCATTCGACTGATTGCAAAGAACTTTCTCTTCTCCTTCTCCCCCTTCACCTATCTCTGGCAACTCTCTGCATATCGGTGGGATCCCGGTCACTGTCTCGACTATCGGAGGCCCCGGTCTTGCACCAAATGGTTAGTGACATTCTATTTTCTAGGAAAAGAGATAGATGATATAAAAGCGAAAAAATGGCATGTCAAAGAATATAGAAGGAATGGCTAAGACGAAGGAAAAATTTAGTGCTAAATAGTCATAATCAAATATGAAGAAATCAATTTATAGATCTACAACATATTTTTTACTAGTATAATTGATTGGATTTGAGACAAAAATTATTTACCTAACCATTGGTTAGTATAGTATTTGACTTTGGCTGTATATCTAACTATCTATGGATATTTGAACCTTTTCCGATGTTCAAAAAGGTCATTTTGTTCAATAATAAACTTTACAAAACCCAGAAGTCATTGAACAAATAATACAGCATTATTCCAATGATTAATTATCACTTTTCAAATTTTCGTATCACAATTTTATAACTCCATCTTAATGACATTTTGGAACTACAATATTCGTAATTCATTTATTCGATTGGAAAACTGGATGGATGTATAAGTGGAGAATATTCTATCCATGTCACATCAGATAGTTGGATTATTTTTTTTGTAATTCACACAAAATTGAATTGGTGTTATTATTATTATTTTTTTATAATAAGTCCATTATATACTCTAATAGACTAATACTATCATATATGATCAGGAGTACATGAAAAAGGAGACTATTCATATTGAACAACAATATGTTGATATTTCATGTAATCATAAAAATTGATTGCCATTATATAAACCAATGAAATCATAGCCAAATTAAAAAAAAAATACTTACTCTCTCCTGCCAGAAAATAGAGTAATTTATTTGTCATTTTTAGCACGTATGCAAGTTTCATATTCTGGTTTTAAAAACTATACCCATTTCATTATAACTCTCAATGTAACCTTAAATCTACATCATCAAACCTATCATCATCTATTTTATCCACAGAAATCCACGTGGCAAGATACCATTGTCCAAAGGCAATCCATGCAATCACAGAATCAACCAATCACCACATCATTCAAATCCCACCACTACTATTTTTGCTCTATGCTTAAACTAAGATACTCTGCCTCAAGTATTTGGCTCAATCACACACACACACACATAGTGAGAAAGAGAAATGGCAGCAACAACAATGGCTACCTCTTCAACTGTGGTTGGATTGGGCACTTCCACTTTGTCTTCTCCAAAGAAGATAAACCTCTCTTCTGGTAATTACTATTTCATTTTTCTTTTTTGGGGTTGTCTCTGTTTCAAGAATCTCATGTCTTAATTAATGATATTATTTATTGTTATGTGTAAGGATACTTTAGGACATTTAACATAAAATAAAATTACAAATTAGATCAAATTTGTGTTTTATTTAACCATTTACATAATTTAGAAGTGCAAAAAGTTAGTAGATCGTGAGTATCACTTTTATATATGTTGTAGTTATTAATGACACGTGACTATAATGATTTAGTGGAGTGAACTATTCATTTATATAAACAAAAAGAATGGAACTTTTAATTGCGAACATATGAAAACAACAAAATAACACTTTATATAGCTTAAATGAAGGAGTAGTATTACAAACTTTTTATTTTTCTTAGTTTCTTCTAATTTTCTTTTGTCTTAGGGTTTCTAAAGTCTCCCGTGGTAGCAAGGAACCCACTAAAGCTAGCACAAGCCTCAGGAGGAAAATTCACATGGTAATATAATTGCAAAAATATTTCTCTTTTAAAATACCATAAAATTTAATTTGAAACTAACCGTTACTATTATTATATACTCCATATATGGTGAAGCTTTCAAAGAGATTGGCTGAGAAGAGACCTAAACGTGATCGGTTTCGGTTTGATCGGTTGGATTGCACCATCGAGCATTCCGGCCATCAACGGCAACAGCTTGACGGGGCTTTTCTTCTCAAGCATCGGCACCGAGCTCGCCCACTTCCCCTCGGGCCCGGCCCTCGATTCCCCTTTCTGGTATATTAAAAGTGACAAAACGAGACTATTTTTTTATATGGAAATTTTATCAAATATTCTGATTATGTATATTGTTTTTGTGTTATGGTAACAGGCTATGGTTGGTGCTGTGGCATTTGGGACTCTTCTTGTCCCTCACTTTTGGTCAAATTGGGTTCAAAGGAAGGACGGAGAATTACTTTTGAGTTGTTTTTATTGACATATTTATGTTGGATTTAAGTGTATGGTATTATTATGATCTTGTGACTGATTTCCCCTTTCAGTAAATTAATATTGTATCCTGTATAATAAATAATCCATGCACTATAATTCATATAAACCAATCTCGATTGAGAAAATCGTTTCCTCAAAGATAATATTTTTTAGAGAAATTTTGCGAGGAGAGAGAATACATAGGAAAATTACTCAAATAGAATAATTAAAAAGCTATTTTAGTCCAAACAGATGTTAGAAATGTAAAATGACCTTACACGATATTGAATATCTATGTCAATAAATTAGTATAGAACTGCAGAAGTGAACCCCTGAAAATATTTAGAGACTGTGGTCTGTGTGTATAGTTCACTCATTTTTAAAAATGATTAAATCAAACAGCCAAATTACCCATCTATACAATATATAAAAGATGAGTTTTGGGATATTTAGGAAAATATACATTTAAAATAGATATTATTATTTAAATAAAACTATACGATTACTTGGTAGTTAAATTAGTGAGTAATTATTTAAAATTAGTGGAGAGTTATTTGACGTTAGTGGGAGAGTTAATGGGTGATTATTATCTATAGTAATTTATTTATATTTACCAATTAAGAAAACTTAGAAAACAAGTGTTTGATAGAAGGAACAGAGATCTTACCGGATCAGCCCATTTTGCAGCTATGGCCTCTGATATCTTCCTCTTCTGCTCCGCAGATTTGGGTTCTCTTACTTCCATCGGTCTAGGCAAGCTTTTTCTTTTTTCTACACTCTGCTGCCATCGCTGTTGGAGCTCTTTATCCAAGATCTTGTACGAGTCCCATTGCAATTGTTCCTCCCCTTGAAGACCCTTCCATGCAGTCTCTACAATTAGGTTTTGCCAGCTTTAGTAGCACGTGATTTTAATTTTAAAGTTAATATAGTGTATAATTTTTTTTTAAAAGTGATGAATAATTATCCATTGTGTTTAATTCTTTATTGTGAGAGAATTTTATCTTCCTATTTCATGATTTAATGTTTATACATTATATTATGTGATTTGTTCCAAATTTATTATGCTTCAATGGTGATTTGTATAGATTTTTTATTCTTATATAACTAAAATTGTTGCTCATATTGTTCATTGTTAATATTAATTCTAATTTTATTTAATTAATTTAAAATTTTATATTAAAAATACATTAATCTGATAGCACAGTTGTGATACTAGTTTGATTAATTTAGGATCCAAGCCTTTTCTATATCACCATTCTATTTAATTACATAAGAGAAATCTTCTCTAGTACTACTATTATTTTCCAAGTTTGTGACAGTATTATAATAATCTAGACTCTGCTATACGACCTTATTTTACTGCACGTGAAAGAAATCCAAAAAAGAGATTTAATAAAGTCAAAAGATTTAATTTTTTTGTAAAATTTCAGCTTAAGTACATTCAGCATTAATTTGATAAAAATGAAATTAGGCTATTGTCACTTTCGCCAAATTTATTAAAAAATAATTAGCTAGATTTTCGTATCAGATTTCGTTTTCATTTTGGCTCAGATTGATTTTTTACAATCGGAGTAAAATATTTATTTCAATATTTTTACCTTTATATATGCAATAATTAAAAATTTTCATGATTCTTGGAATTTTGGACTACTGTTGATATTTCAGGTTATTTTTTTCGGATTAGTTAAATTTTTTTTGGATTTTTTAATTCAATTTTAAGACAATTCAAATAGGTTCAGATTTATAAATTTGTAATTAGTTCAGATATAAACCAATCGATATCTAAATGTTCATCCCTACCCACCAATTTTATTTTCTATGCACTATCTTTTATTAAAATTAAATTAATGTTAACTCTGTGAAATTTGTCAAATAACAATTTGTTACTTACAAGAACTAGTACTACAACAGAGTTGACAAATATAAATAGCCGAGTTAATTATAGAAATAATTAATTTTTGGAAGATAATGTGACATTTTGCTTACATTTCTAAGAAGAATCAAAGTTGATAGTACAACGTTATGATCTTAGTAAACAGTGTGAACACCTCTATAAAAGGAGGTTGTTTTCTTCAATGCTAAACAAGCAAGCTTTCTTGATTTGCATTCATTGCTTCCAGTGCTATCTTGTTCATCACATTATCGTTCCTCAATTCCATTCACCTCTCTTTGGCCTTCGACCCTAGTCCTCTTCAAGATATCTGCGTTGCACCTCCCTTAGGACTCGGTACCTACTTTCTTAGTTCTTTTTTTTATAATTATTTTATGATTTTATGGCGAGCAGATTTATTCCATATACCTCACATCTGTTGTGCATGCAATTAGGGTAAAATTTATAGCTCAAATGAGCCTTGTCTCTCTAATAAGTGAGTCCTTTGCGATGTGTTCTCTTATTTGATCTGTAACATTGATACTTTCATTGAAAGATCCAACAACACAGAGTGTGGTCTGGCTAAGGAACCAACCGTAAGCAACAAAAATGCATAGGAAGGTCTCTCTCCTACTAACATATACTCCCTCCGCCCTCAATAATTGTCCACTTTAGTTTCGATACGTGTTTTAAAAAATATTAAGGAAAGTGGGTTAAAAGAATTAGTGGAATATGAGTCTTACTTTTATATATTGGTTTTATAATAAAATGTAAGTAGAATGAGTTAATGAAATGTAGGACATACTTACCATTTATGGTAAAAAGCGAAAGTGAACAATTAATAAGAGACGTCCGAAAATAACAAAAGTGAAGAATTAATAGAGGACGGACGGAGTATTCAGTTTATAGATCAAATAGACATTTTTTGGGAGAATTCTCCTATTTGATCTACTAATCTAATGTCCCAATTCAGTGTCCAGTTTATAGACCAAATGATATCTCTCTATATTCGGTATGCAATCTAATATTCTAATGTCACGCATCAGTTGTCGCGAAGCAATTGCTAGAATATTCTAATATTCTAATGGATTGATTGACATTCTCTTCATTAATTATAAAATTATTACATTTAAGTATCGATCATATCTATTTTTTTTCCAGCAACGTCAATATGCAAGGACCCAAGACTTGTCACCGCAAACGACTTCTTCATGACCGGCCTGGACCGGCCGGGACCCTTCAACTCGTACGGCGTCACCTTTGTCGTTGCATCCGTGCTCACAATGCCGGGGTTGAACACCCAAGGCCAGTTTCTTATACGCGCAGAGCTTGCGCCAAACGGGTACTTCCCGCCACACACGCACCCTAGGGCGTCAGAGCTCACCTACGTGATAGAAGGCTCGATCGAGGTGGGATTCGTGACCTCGTTCCCGGAATACAAATACTACAGCAAAGTTCTCAACAAAGGCGATGCGTTTCTTTTCCCGGTCGGCCTCGTCCACACCGTGCGGAATGTGGCTAGAGGGAAGAGCGTCACGACTTCGTCTCTCAATAGCCAGAATCCCGGGTTTGTTTTTCACCCCGACTCTCTTTTCGCGGCCAGGCCGCCCCGTCCACAGTGGGGGAGCCGTGGCTCTCGGCCCGAGCTTGGGCAGCCCGCGGCCCCCTACTACTGAGGCGAGGGGTGCCCGCGGCTCGGGGGGGTGGACGAGAGAGAGCCGAGCGCTCGGCCAGGCCGAGGCTCTTGGGCAGGCGGCTCGGCCCGCCACTGCAAGGGCCAAGAGTCGCGGCCCTGCCCACCGAAAATTAATTTTTTTTTTTTTTTTCAAATTTTTTTATATATTCATCCATTCTCCTCCAATTTTTTTACCCCAAACCAAACTCTACTCTTTCTTTCCACTTGATTTCAATTTAAGATTAAAAACATGGATTCCGACGATGAAAATTTTCAGCGCTTGGTCGATGAGGAGTTCGAAGAACTCGTTGCAGCGGTGCAAGATGAAGCCGACGAGGAGGAGGCGGCTTTGGCGGCGGCGGCGGCCATCCCTCGGCCGAGATACCGTCGCCGGTTTAGCAACCGTGACCATGTCGGAGCCGACCAGCGGTTGATGGAAGACTACTTCGGCGATAACCCCCGTTATACGCCGGAGATTTTTCGTCGGCGATTCAGAATGTCGCAACGACTCTTCATCCACATTGCGGATTGTTTGTCTCGGCGATACAGGTGCTTCACCTTGCGGAGTGATGCCACCGGTCGACCCGGATTGTCGACATATCAGAAGTGCACGGCCGCAATTAGGCAGCTTGCCTATGCCGGGCCTGCTAACATGTTTGACGAATATCTACAGATGGGAGAAACGACTGCCCTCAAGACGCTGAGGCAGTTTTGCAAGGGTATCAAAGAACTCTTCAAAGGGGAGTACCTACGGAAACCGACGGCCGAGGAATGCCAGAGACTGATAAATATACACGGGACAGTGCATCATTTTCCGGGCATGATGGGCGGCATCGATTGCATGCACTGGGAGTGGAGGAACTGCCCGGTGGCTTGGAAGGGGCAGTTCACTTCTGGTTTCAAAGGGCGACATCCCACAATGATTCTTGAAGCCGTTGCTGACTACCGCTTGCGAATCTGGCATGCGTATTTTGGTGTCGTTGGGTCGAACAACGGCATCAACGTTCTACAATCATCGCATCTCTTCAATGATGAGTCCCGGGGTGAGGTCCGCAAATCAGCTTCGTGGACAATGGCACGCAGTACAACAGGGCATACTATTTGGCCGATGTAATATACCCTCGCTGGCCCATGTTTGTCAAGACGATCCGACAACCTGTTGGGCCGAAGCAGACCTATTTTGCAAAAAAACAAGAGGGTGCTAGGAAGGATGTTGAGCGGGCTTTCGGAGTCCTCCAACCGCGATGGGCCATTTTACGGTGTCCGGTTCGACAATGGCACGAAAATGATGTCGCGGACATCATGACTGCGTGTATCATATTGCACAATATGATAATAGAAGATGAAGGCTTTACTACAGAGCGTTGGGCACCGGAAGATGGTGCTAGCACAAGTCACGGTATTGCAACCCCTCCTCTGCAGATCGCAGTAATGAATACTTGATTCAGCGCTTCACCAATATGCGGAGTGAAATATCACATTCAACACTGCAGGCTGATTTGGTTGAAGAGGTCTGGAACCTTAGAGGAGGGGGCGCAGCGTGATAGGGGTTCTCTTTGTTGTTCGCGTTGTATCAAAAATTTTCGTTGTGTAATTTTCCCTTTTATTATAATACAACGAAAATTTTGTTATAATGTTGTTTAGTTTAATTATTTCTATGTATTTTAATAATTATATGCAAATAATTTTTATTCTAGCTAAATTAAAATATATCAAAAAAGTTAAGAAAATAATTTTAATTGGTGGCCCGGAGGGCCACCATTGTGGTAGCCAAGTTTTGAGGGCAAGGGCCAAATTTGTTGGGCATGCCCAAGAAATGGTGGCTTGGGCATGCCCAAGAGGGCCACCATTGTGGACACCCTAAGTAATATTTCCTCCGTCTCACAATAAGAGTCACATTTTACTTTTATCATAAATAATAAGTAGATCCCACATTCTACTAACTCACTTCATTCACATTCTATTATAAACCAATAAAAAAAAGTGAGACTTCATATTCCACTAACTTTTCCAATATACTATTTTTACATTTTTTAAAATCTGTGTCCACACCAAATATGACTATTATTGCGGGACAAAAATGAGTACTTAATTATACTTTTATTGATAATTATTTGACCCCATTAATTATGGAGTATTAACTTAATATATCACGTCGGGTCATTCAATATACATATTCATAAATATCTGCAATCTTTTAGACGTTACGTTTGGACCATATTAAAAACTTCCAAAAAATACAACTAAAGCATGGATTGATGCATTATAAACTAATGATACATGCTATAAGTTCCAATCACAAAACTATGAGACGCGGCTTCCAACATAATCAACATTTCTTCATCCAAAAAATAGGTGACAAAATTAGTGTTAGCTAGAGAGAACTTGGACTGCCAATATTAAGCCCATATCGATCACCACCGGCTCCACCTTGGCTTTAATACACAACACAAGACTGTTGCACATGTTCTTTGCCAGAAATAGAGAGTGAATACAGTTATACATACATATACAATATTACATCATAAACATGCTGAAAACTTATTGGAGCCATATATTAGTAATTATTGAAGAAAAATATATAATAAAAAAATACTATTTGATTATTTGGTTTATTCAACTCTGTCGTTTTATGTTATAGTTGATAGTTGATTAACTAAGAAATGAGAAGGCTAGTTGGAAATAGACATGCTATATCACACCACATGCAATTTGTCATGCATTAATTGAACAAGGCCATACGGTTGTATTAGCATATATAGTACATATGATATTATGATTAGTGATGGGTTGGTTGGTTTATTCAAGCATATATACATAGTGAATTAGTGATGATGACCTCTTATCCTAATACAAATATAATCAATGCATCGGATTATTCTGTGTACCCTACAAAGAATTGAACAAACCAAACAAAATTTATAGTACTGTATGAGTTTATCCTGTCACTACAGCCAGCCCATATGCCATGCTCGCTCATGTCTACACACATCTAATTTCTACTCTCTAATTTCAGTATCACATTTCAGAAAGTAGTTTAAATTTTCCTTTAATACTGCACAACAGATTATGTATGTGTAGTACACTGCAAATTAGTATGCATTTTCATCTGGTATCTTTAATCATCTTTAAAAATTATGTTGATTTTTAAGAAATCATCAAAATTTATATGGTCTAGACAGTACATGACAGTTTATGTTGCAGGTATTTAGAAGCTAACCATTAGTATATGTTAATTACATAGTAGGAGATTTGATATGCCGAACGACAATTTGTGAGCGACATTTGAGCGCCCCTCTTCCACATCACTTCTCTCTCTATATTCTGTGAAATTATCACATCTCTCATTCTCAACCAATCTACCGATCTGAAATTCCTCTCTATAATCCCTTCAGTTTTTAAATTAATTGCAAATTAAGATTACGATGCTCAGAAGAATGAGAGAAGAGCTCTAATTTCAATTGTTACTGGTGCTGAAGATTACGACACCTCAAAAGGAAAAGAGCTCTGATTCCATTTGTTACTGGTGTCAATTGAGAAGTGCAATTTCTAGGAGAAATTTGTTAATAAGTGATTCTCTTCTTACTTCTTGCCATTTCTCTAGTTTCCATGAATATCAAAACCCATATGCACATTTTTTATGGCATACAAACTCATTTGTGAAATTCCCTCTCCATCATCCGGATTGAAATTCCAAAGTATATCATCATCCGGATTGAAATTCCCAAGCATATAATTGTTTTTTCTAAATTGAAATTCTAAATCATAGTGGAACCGATTTCTTTTCGGCAATTTTGATTTTAATTAGTAGAATGAAGGATGGGAAAAGTTTAGACTTTTTCTCCCTGATAAATTACGCCGCCAATTGACGGGAGTAGCAATTGAATTACACCTATTTTATTCTTCTTTCTCTTTTCTGTGCTATCATATGTGTTTATGGATTTTAGCATAGGTTTTGACTGTCACAAAAATATGTAGAATTGAGCAAGAAGAAAAAACATGATAGAGAGTAATTTTGAGTTTTGCAGAGGCACATAGAGATTGTTTTCTGTATATTTCGCCAATAATAAAGTTGATTTTAGAATTGAAGAAGAGAGATAAATGTGAAAGAGAAACAAAGAGAGATGAAATCGCACGGAGAGAAAGAGGACGTGAGAAGTGATAAATAGAGAGAGAAGTGACGTGGAAGAGGGGCGCTTAAATGCCGCTCACAAATTGTCGCTCAGCATATCAAATCTCTACATAATAGTACATTTATTTACCTTTAGTTAAACAGATTAAACACTATCCACTTGCAGTTTTATTTAATAACTGATAAAAAATGCATCAATTTTTTTAGGCCACTTTCGGAAACTAATTTTGGAAACTAATTTTTGGTCTATTCTCATGACTTAGAAATCCCATAAAAGGGTCATCAGAGTACACAAGGTTAAGCTTAGCATTCAAAGACTTAGTACACACTCTTACATATCCACAATTTCACAAGTTATAAAACCATCACTATATTAGTATCTCAAAATCGCTCACATTCACATGTTTCATCATGGAACTCGCAAACTCAGGGTTCAATACCCAAGTTGGTGACAATCCTCCAGTGAATCCACTTAAACTTATGCATCTGGTTTCCTGCATCATAAGCTCAAAAATACTACTCCCTCTGTTTCATACTAGTGGAGACGTTTATTTTCGGCATGCTATTTAAGAAAAATTTTATTAAGTGAGCTAAGTAAAGGAAGAATAATGTAAAAAATGAAAGAGGTAGAGAGGTGAAGAGAGAATAAAGTAATAGATGGCAAAGTAAAGGAGAAGAAATGTGTTGAGTTTTGCTAGAAAAAGAAATGACTCCACTATTATGGAACATATCAAAATGGCAAAATGACTTCACTACTGTGGAACAGAGGGAGTAGAAAGCAATACACGAATACTGCTAGTAAAAGGCAGGAGCTGAGTAGACGGAAGAGGCGCAGTCTGCGGGGGAGCCGATCCAGACGTGGCTGCCTTCACCTTCCCTTTGGTCTGGGCTTTGGCAGTCTTGGTGCCAATGGGACGTCTAAAAGTAGACGTAGGCGTGCCGGAACTAGTGAAGATTAAAACAACAAATGAAGAGACTATCATTGTCCTCGAAATCAGATGATCAAGACTAGGTCATGTTGTTGCATCCACGGCAACTCTTCTAGGTTAGGCAGTGCAGTTGCTGCCGGAATGAACTTAGAACTTCCTGTCATTACACTCCACTCGGTAGTTTGGCAAAAACATGACTGGATAATCGCTGTCAGTGTGTGAGCTACGGACTTGGAAATCACGGGTTACTGCCTTCCCCGCAATAGGTATCTTCCAAACTCATTCAAGCTCTCTCGTTTGTCATCTCAAATTAATTCTTATTTTTCCTACTAAACCCTAAACACAATTTCCTTTTTTGTTTTTGTTGAGTTTGTTAGTTGGTGACTTCATTTGCCAATGTGGGATAAATATGAAGGAAGATTTGTATTTTCCCCTAGAACTACTTACAAGCATATGCAAGTGCTTCTATGTAAATCTGTTAGAATATATAAGGTAATATGTTGGAGGAGTAATTTAGTTTGGAGGAAATATTTGAGAAAGAATGGGTGGAATGTATGGGAAATGATTTATGAGATGTTGGTATTGTAGGAAAACTAAGGAACACTTTTATTCTCAAACTTTCTCAACTTCTACAAAATGGTACAACTATCCCATATTTATATGCATTCATTTCATATTCTATAATTCTCTACTAGATTCTTTAATATTTTATATCTAGACAAAAATCTAGATATTCTCCTACTTAATTCTAGAGAATTCTATAATATCTAGATATTTCACTACAAAAAAAAAACGGTTGTTAGTGACGGAAATTAGTGACAGCGAGGGAAATTTCAAGAATTAATGACGGATGTATGACTGAAAAGCGTCAGTCACTAATTGGTGACGGAAAAGTCCGTCACTAATCCGAATTCACCAAGGGAGCCGGTTGATTCCGTCATTGTAACTTTAGCGACTAAAAAATCCGTCCCAAATATTTTTTAGTTACAAGCTTCTTAATGACGGATTTGTCGATATTTAACTGTCCCTAAATCCTTTAAGTGCCTAAATTTCGCCGTTTAGTGACAAATAATTTTGTCACTAAATTGTGAGTTTTTTGTAGTGATATATAATTTGCATCATATCTAGATAATTCTATTGCAAAAATCAAATTTATTTTAATTCCAACAATGCTCTCTCCTAACTACGATATAGTGAAGACTGGTCCGCTCGTTCTCAGAATGATACTAAAGTCATACAAAATGACCTTGGATGCTTCGTTTGTCAATGATCACCCACGAGCCGTGGCGAGGACTCGGGTGATGGTGTCCAGTGACTAGTAAAAAAAATGTGAAGATCTCCTTTGATATATGACAATATTAGTAAATCTACTCTTTAATTTCAGGTTTTCATGACTGTAATTAATTTCAGGTTTTCATATACTACTCCTTCCGTCCCACAAAAGATGTCACACTTGTGGGACGACACATGATTTTAGGAGGTTTTGTTTTGTGTGTTAAATAGAGAGAGAAAATATAATTCTTATATTCATGTGAGAGAGAACTTTTTTCAAAAGGGGAAATGTGACATCTTTTGTGGGACAAACTAAAAAGAAAAGTGTGACATCTTTTGTGGGACGGAGGGAGAGTAGTATATATGTTCCTCGTCTTCGTTCACTGATTGGATCGGTGAGGGATTGCATATTTTCATGTACTATTTGGGTATTCTATTGTAAATAGTTGAAATTTCAATTTCAATTTCATTTACTTTTACGACAGGACATGCATAAGTTAACATCTATACACTCATGTATATTAGAAATCACAATCTCAAAAATCATAATTCTAGAAATCATATTTTCTGATAATTTTACTTTTCTAGGAACTTGCAGTTTTCTAATTGAACCAAACCAGTACATAATTGACATCAAATCATGCCAACTTCTAATGGATGGTCATTGAGAAAAATTGACATACAAACTGTACTTTCCTAGGACCGTGTAGTTTTATAATTCATAACAACATCGCTCGAGACAAGTTTCTCATCCCCAACCTTGGCCCGTGGGTGGTCATTAAGAACTGATGCACATAATGCGAATTTGTATGCGACTGTTTTGTCTGTGAAGACCATACCGACACACTCATGCACGTACACATAGGCTATTTCAACATGATAATTACAGTTAGTAGATAAGCTTTAAACTTGAAATCATGGTTTATTGTCTTCCCTGCAAGGTGATGTGCCTCGTCGACTTCGAACACAACGATATGTTCTAGTTGAATAGTTTTAACAACGGTGAAGTCGCTTGTGCAATGATCTTCGGAATAGTTACCGACATGCGAGACTTGACTTTGAATGAGAGAGACTATTTAATTTCCTTAACACTTAATGTTGAATATTTATGGACTAATTGGTATTGTACCTATGTATTTAATTTATTAGGCTGACCTTGATTATTAAATGTTGCGGCCTGATTCCTTGTGTGGGAAGCCCATTTGCTTGCCCAGCTAGGTTACTTACTTGGTCTCCTCGATGGTTGCCACGTGCCTCCTATCACTCGGATCACATACCACAGCCGTTGGATCATGGGTTGTGATTGTGATGTGTGTTAAGTGTCATCTGTCTCTCTCTCACTTCGAATATTCAGTTTCACACTCTCTTTTGCTCTGGATATTTTTCCTCAACATTCTCTCTTCTCTCTCTACATCCAAGGTGGTTACCGCCGGTCATCTCCTCCGATCTTCAGTTTCCTCCGATGAATCTGTGTTTTAGTTGATTCTATCGGTGAAGATTCAGAGTTAGGTTACCTTCTCAGTTTCCTTTAGAGTTTGGTGTTGGATCTGACCTTGGGTTTCAGATCTGACTGGTTTTGGTGTTTGGTGTGAAAGATCTTGTGAGATTCTAGTAAGATCTGTGAGATTTGTGATGTTTCTGAGCCGCGGTGGGTGAACTGGTGGTGGCAGTTGGTGAGACTAGGGTTTCTGACTCCCGTGTTCGACGATTTCTCACCTTGTGACTTGTGGTTGAAGCGTGCGGGAGGTTCTTGGCCTGGTATTGTCGTTGTTGTGACATGAGCCACATTTCTGCTTACTTCTCCTTGTTTTAACACTCGGTGATTTAGTTTAGATCCTTCTCCTTGTAAGTAACCAAGTCTGGTGGAAGACTTGAAGCTAGCTAGGGTTCTGATTAATTTGTAGCTTGTACTTATCCATTGGGCTTGTTCCTTCTCAGATTAGCCATCTCAATAGTAGTGTAATAACAAAAGAGGTCCCATTAATTAGTGTCCATGGTGGACTTGAATTTGATCAGGAAAAGAGAATAAAATTAAGGAACGAGATAGTTTCTTTAATTTCCTTAACATTAAGAATTCGAATTGGTGTTGGCCTGTTGGGTGAAAGTGAGTTTATATAGAGGCATTAGATTGTAATCAGTTTGTTGATTTCTTCGCCCTTTATTCTTTTTTTTATAAAATTAGATAGATTTTCAACCTTTTCTATTAATGTTTGTGTTAAAATTAACAAAATAGTTACACACTTATGACCTCATTTAATTTCCATGATATTATAGTTCAATGTTTTTTAATTACAAAACTAGAGTTGTCAAATGGGTTGAGTCGATTGGGCTATAGACCAAGCCCGCCCCGGGCCAACAACTTAGGGGCCCGGCCCAGACCCACCGACAAAGTTGAGCACTTGAGCTACTACCTCTTTATGTGTCTCCCAAATATGATCACTCATCGATGTCACATCTTGGTTGAGCATTTTGCACAAATGAGATTTCAGTGCTCGGATATATCTTTGCTTTTCTTTTCATCGTCTTAGATTTCATGGGACGACTTTCAATATTGAGGGACAAGACGAAGTAGAAATTTCCCTTGGTCGTCGTGAGCAGATCAATGGATTCGTCTCCGCTCGTGGAGTCTTGGCCAAGAACTAGAATCTAGAAATATTACTTACAAATGAGGCACCTCACATAGTTCAATTTTATTTTAAAGTGGTCATGGAGAATTTAATTAAAGTCCAATTAGGAACAACATGCCAGGTCTCCGAGTAATGGGCTTAAACGTTTTTTTATTTGAGTCTTTCATGAATGTGTTAATTAGGCTACATATTTAAATTTTAATTGACTGTGTAATCAATAATTAAGATTAGATGTGAGTGACTAATTGAATAACCAATATACTAAATAGGATTATGCTTTAGGATTGTTTAAATGGTTTGTTTAAAATACATGCACAAAATTAACGTCGTGTGAACTTATTAGACATTTCCGTTGTGCCCGAGAATGTTTTATCCACATATTTTAAACCGATTGCCCGAGAAGACTCTTCTCAACATTGATCTCTCTCTTACTTTACCATTTCTCCACTTTAACTATTTATTATCATTTTTACAAAATGAGTGCGCAAAAGTAACCGGGACTCCTAATGGCAGACGGAGGGTGTACCGCCCAAGGTTGAACCTAAAAGCTAAACAAACACTTGTGATTGTGGTTTTTGTCTCTTTTGGTGTTTTGATTCTCTCACCCCACCACTCTCTCTTACCTTTTTCACTTCACATTCTCGCATTTTCTCACTCTCTTATTTTTTAGGCTCATTTTGATTCTCAACCTTTTTTTTCTCTCTCTTGGTCCCTATATATTTCTTTCTTCCGATTGATAATCAAGGTTCTAAAGTCTTCAAGTAGCTTGTACTTTTTCTCGACTTCAACTTCACTAAAGACGCCAGTGTGGATAACAGGGTATGTGTATTTCTTCCTCACAAGTGGCCGTGGACTCTCTTTCGTCCTCACTTTGCACATCATCACAAGAGACACCAATCTATCTTTAACCATTAAGGATCCATTTGATAGTTAAACTAAGATATGACACAATAGAAGGGAAGTTGAAAAAAAAATTCTTTGACCTTTATTTAATCATTGGATAAACCAATAAAACAAGGCCTTTATGTACCCTTTGTTCCGCATTAACGAGGCGTTTCATATTCTGCACTCATTTTGAAAAAAATAATACTTCCTCCATCCCAAGGAAGATGACTCATTCCCTGGGCGGTACGAGAATTCATACGACTTTATTTTGTATGTGAAGTGAAGAGAGTAAAATAAGAGAGAGTGTAAAATGGACAGAAAGGTATTTCTATTTTTAGTAATTGGTCATTTTGGTTGGGACAAACCAAAAAGGTAAATTAGTCATCTTCAATGAAATAGAAGGAGTAATAAATTTGGAGCATTGTATATGAATTTTGAGTTGTGTTTTATGCTTTTAGAGCATCCACTCTATCCACAGTCGTAATAAGTAGTCATAGGCGTCATCTCTCTCCTCTGCTACGTCGCCAAAGATAAATAGCACGCATCAGCTAAAGATGTACCATAGACGAGCCGCAATAAAAATAATTCAAAAACAACTACATTTTACGAAATAAAATTTACGATTAAATTACGGAATTAAATTTACGAGACATATACGGAAAAATTCATTCATTTTCATTAAAAAAAAAGATACATAGATTAAAAAAAGAATACATGATTTTTTTCAAAAAAAAGGGCTTCCACACACGAGCCCCACCACTCTCTACTCCTCGTCGTCGCCGCCGGCGAGTCGCCGGAATAGTTCGGCCTCGCTTCGGCCACTACGTGCGCCCCGCCGGAACTTCTCGAGTCCTTCGGCAACACTAGCATTCCCGAAGAGGAACTCCTTATACTTCCCGGCAAGAGGCTGACTGACTCGTTGTTGTTGTACATCGCTCGATGATGCTCTTGTACAAAAAGTTAGAGAGAGAGAAAACTCGTTAAAACAAGTGGTGCAAATGAAAATGAAACTAAAATCGCGTATATATAGGTTTTCAATTTTTTTTTTTAAAAAAAACGAAAATAGGCGCAGTTGGCCGATCGGCACGCCACAATGGCGGCCAGCGCCTCTGAATCGGCTAGCCACGCCGATTCTCTGGCCGATTCGCCGCTGGCCGACTGCAATGGTTCGGCTAGCCGATCGGCTAGCGACGCGAATCGGCTAGCCGGCATTGTGGATGCTCTTACAAAGATTAATATCCAGATTCGAATTTAAACCCAATTACTTGTTAATCCTAAGATATCAATTAATCTCTCAATTCCACAATAATTGTCACTCTTATTGTGGGCACGAGTTTTAAGAAATATAAGAAAAAATTGGTTGGAAAAGTTAGTGGAATGTGATACCCACTTTTTTATATTGATTTTATAATAAAATGTGAGTTAAGGGCATAAATAACGCTTCGGGCCGGACCGCACTTGGGTCCCGGCCCGCGTCACCGAGCGTTGGAGGGGAGGATTTTGCGGCCTGGCCTAGGGTTATGGGGTGTTCGGGTCGGAGCCGAAACCCCCAAATCTTTTTTCTTTTTTTTTTTTGAATTTTTGCTTATTTATATACCATTTGTTCAACATTCTTCCACCAATTTTTCACTTTATTCTATCTCTATTTACAATATTTTATTTTCTAAGATTTAATTTTTAATTTATAGGATTTGTAATTTTTTATTTTCGACTGAACAATGAATTTTCTGTGTTTTAATTGTTCAACGTTTTCTATTTTACTAGTAAAATATGTTATAGTTGTGAATAATGCAATTTAATAGTTGTGGCCTGGGATAGAGCCTGCAGGGTTAGAGGAGTTGTGGCCTGGGACTCAAATTTAAGAAAATGATGACGTGGGGGGGACTTGGGACCTGAATCCGGGCTAGGGTTGTGGATGACCTAAGTGAGTTAGTGGAATATATGACCTACTTACCATTTATGGTAAAAATGAAGTGTGACAACTATTGGGGGGTGGACCTTAATAAAAAAGAGTGATAATTATTGTGGGACGGAAGGAGTATAATTTATTATCTTTCCATTAAAAATATTTGTTGTAATTATAATCACTATACATCCTAATGTTTATTGACGTGGTTCCTTATTCGATCGGCGGAGTGGATCTCCTAATTCATTTTTTCTAAGCAGTAGAAAGATTTGAACAAATTCTGGCTTAAATTTTGATTCAGCTAAACCAGAAGACAACTAAGATTAATTGGACGTGTTATTTTGGTCTGATGATAGAGTGGTAAATGCTCCTAGATAAAAGTTTGGTCATTGTAACGTGTTTTTTAGAAAATTATGTTTATTTATTCTTAAAAAAGAAGTGTAATTATTTTAATAATTACTCCATATAGTAAAAACGTCTGTTCCAGTTCCAATAATGTTACTACAGCCTAACTTCAAAATCGGTGGCTTTTGGTGCCTACACGTATAACGATTCATAAATGGGTATATGACATAAATAAAATACACTACTTTATTCCAATTATTTATGAACCGACGAAATTAAAGGTAGGACTGCACTGTCTTCCAAAATTTACAACTTCAGTTTAGGCTGTCTTCTATTTCACTCATTCAACCAGTATCAATCGATATATCATGTCTATTTTTAGATCTTTCATTCAATTTTTACTTTTTTGCAGTTGAAAAGGAAAATATCAAGCCATATTCTGCGTTGTATAATTCAACTTAAGAAATGTTTGGTTAAATTCAAACTTGATATAAAAATATAATCAGTATGCCATATCTAGAGATCTGAACCGTAATCCTTACAAATATGGTGCAAAATATGGTATTTGCACTAAAACTTAATTCCTTAATTGATAAAACTGCATTGTGGTTAAGCGTTATTGTTCAATCATTTATATTGTTTTAATCTGCCAAAAGATGAATCATGGATCCAATTAATAAATGGGTTAAAAGCGTTATTTTGACATCCGGGAATGTTCTTATAAGTACTAGATTGCATGGATTATATTAATTTTAGTGATTTGTCAGAGTCGATAGAATAGTTTAATAAGATTGGAACTGACTAAACCCAAGTCCTGCCCGCCCTTCAAAGTACTATGAAATTATAAAATTAATTAATTCAAACTTAGACGAAACAATTTCAACATACTTCGATATGAATTTATATTAATAAGAAAGTTAAAGACCCGTTTACTATCTGAGAGAAGAAGGGAAGAGTCAAAAATCAACTCGGTGCTATTCTTATTAGTTATTACGAATATGACCATTGACCGCTAAAACAATTTTTTCAAATTCTAGGATTCACAAATGCACTCTGGATTATTCGATTAAAAAGCAGCTGAAACGTTTCTTTTTACACAAAATTTATGGAGCAAATTGAGAGAAAATAAATTACTAAAATAGGAAAAATAAAAATAAAATAGAGTATAATGAAGAATAAAGTTTTTTTTGCAAGTATTTTGCTAACAAAAGAATAAAATAGATAAACTACGCTATCTGATGAAAAGATATAATCGAACTCAAGTTATATGAGTTGGGTAAGCTGTATAGAGGTATATGTCTCATGCCTTCATTTACCCATTAAAAAATATTAAGCGGACTCACAGTAATTCTATATTTAAATTCACACATTAAACAAGGTTTAGGAATCTAAAAAAACAATTACTACTAAAAATTTTAAGGTTTAGGGCATTTAATAATAAAAAAAAAGCAGAAAAAGTGGGCGCGTATATAGTTGTCGGTTCGTTCGGGATAAACCCAATTTGCACGCGTCCACACAACATTTGGTCATCCCAAATCATACTCACTACTCACTACCTTCATTTTGTGCATCTAAGAAAAATCCATTTTCCCTCTCCGCCGCAACCGACACCCCTCCGCCCCCTCATCAAATGCTTCCCGCCACCGATTCACCTCCCTTCAACTCAAAACCCAAAACCCCCGACATTTTAGACCGCAAAGCCTCCTCCTACCTCGCCTCCCTCAAACCTTACCTCTCCCTCCACCACCGCCGCACATGGTTCTTCCTCGCCGTCCTCCTCCTCCAGCTCCTCCTCCTCCTCTCCGCACCCTCCCTCCCCTTCTCCCTCTCCCCCTCCACCCCCGCCCTCAACTCCACTTCCACCCTCACCGACACACTCCTTAATTCCCCTCCGCCGACCTGCCCGCACGGCAAACTCTACGTCTACGACCTCCCGCCGCAATTCAACACCCAAATCGTCAAAAACTGCGACCAGATAAACCCCTGGTCCTCCCGCTGCGATGCCCTCTCCAATTCCGGCTTCGGCAAGTCCGCCGCCGCCGTGATCTCCAAAATCGCGCCGCCAGACGCGAGCTCCGCCTGGTTCTGGACCGACCAATTCTCCCTGGAGCTCATCTACCACCGCCGGATGCTCAATTACCGCTGCCGAACATCCGATCCCCAATCCGCCACCGCCTTCTACATCCCCTTCTACCTCGGCCTCGCAATCGAGAAGTCCATCTTCAACAAAACCTCCACCGAGGCGGATCGCGACCACCACTGCAAGATGCTGCTCAATTGGACCTCCGATCAGCCCCTTTTCCAGAGATCCGGCGGCTGGGACCACTTCATCACCCTCGGCCGCATCTCCTGGGACTTCCGCCGCTCGCTCATCAGCGACTGGGGCTCCAGCTGCTTCTACATGCCGCAGATGCGTAACATCACGCGCCTCCTCATCGAGGCCAACCCCTGGGACTACTTCGACGTCGCCGTCCCCTACCCCACCGGCTTCCACCCCGCCTCCACCGCCGACGTCCGCTCCTGGCAGGACTTCGTCCGGAGCCGCAACCGCAGCTTTTCCTTCTCCTTCGCCGGAGCCACGCGCGGCTACATAAAGAACGACTTCCGCGGCGTCCTCCTCAACCAGTGCTACGCCGAGCCGGCCTCCTGCCGCGTCGTCGACTGCAGCGGCTCTAAGTGCTCCAACGGGAGCTCGGCTATCTTAGAGGCCTTCCTCGACTCGGATTTCTGTCTCCAGCCGAGGGGGGATAGCTTCACCCGCCGGTCTATTTTCGATTGCATGCTAGCCGGTTCGATACCGGTTTTTTTCTGGTACCGAACCGCCTACTTGCAGTACAAATGGTTCTTCCCGGGTGAGCGGGAAAGTTACTCGGTTTTTATTCACCGAAATGAGGTAAAAAATGGGACAACGATCATCTCGGTTCTTAATAAGATTAGTAAGGAAAGAGTGAAGGAAATGAGGGAAAAGGTGATTGAATATATTCCGAAAATTGTATATGCCAATAATAATAAAGGATTGGAGGGCATGAGTGATGCATTTGATGTGGCTGTGGAAGGGTTTTTGAGCAGAGTCAAGGAGCAAGATCAAGGCTACAAATGGAAATGAAGGGGAGGTATTTATTTTTTGTTACAGAATTGCAATGATTTTTGGTACTTCTACATTACTATACTCTTACTCACTCTAGATTAGAGGGAATTTCGAACTTTGAGGGGTGTTATTTTCTGGAGTTTATTCTATTGTATATAGGGGTAATATTTTTTGTATCACTACATAATGATACGATTATATTTAGAATAAAGATGCATCATGGAATTATTTATATACCTATGGACTTTATATTCAAATATGGCTTGTTAGATTTTTATTTGGGTTTTATTTTTAAATTTATATCACTATTAGGAATTTGTTACTCTCGTCTAGTATATAGTTATGTTATGTGCCTCACTTCATTGGGCAATTTAATCACACGTGGTTCTTTTCTTGTACTAGGATTCTTGTTTTCTTAATCGTGTATGATTCATGGTTGATGATTTTGTTTGCTCTGTTTGTTAGTATTTGTTTTGGGTTGGTAACTATATACGTAACGTTTTTTCTAATTTGTGGCTATTTAGAGCATGATCCGCGGCATTGAAGCCTATGATCTTTGATTATGAAAAATGCAGAATAAAGATATAGCATTCCACTCACATTAATAAATTTTCGTTAATTTGAAATTGATTTTGCTTTGAGTTGTTTTGGGAGTATAGTTATGTTATGTGTCACACACTTCATTGTAGACGGACAATTTAATCACACTTGGTTCTTTTCTTGTAAGATTCTTGTTTTCTTAATCGTGTTTAATTGCAATAATTCATAATTGATGATTTTGTTTGCTCAGTTTGTTATTTAATTAATTGTTTTGGGTTGTAAGTATATAGGTAACGTTTTTTTCTAATTTTTGTGGTTATTTAAAGCATAATCCGCGGCTGTGGTGAAATTAAAATTCCATTGAAGTCTAAGATCTTTGATTAGGACAAATGCAGAATAAAGATGTAGCATTCCACTCACATTAGTAGTAGTAGTTAATTTGAAATTGATTTTGCTTTGAGTTGTTTTGGGATTATAAACATTAATTATTATTCTCTTTGTTCCACTTAAGATGTTCATATTTTTAGAAGTTGTTAGGTGGTGTAAGTATTGAGAAAACGTAATTGAATATTTTAATGAGAAAAGATATATTTATTTTTAGATATAAAATGTGGATATACTGAGTTAAGATAGAGGGAGTACTACTAGTATAATTCTAGTTTGTTCTGGTCTTCTAGGTTGGGAATGGGTTTCGGTGATTGAATTATTATAAAGGAGTGCATTTATGATTGTTAGATGAAAAGGAAAATAGCTATGGTTGTGACCACACACATGTAATTCTATGTTATGTGGAATATTAACTATGAAAATGAAAGTAGGTATCATTGTTTATTAAAATTTTGTCCAGCTTTCAACCACTGCATCCATAATACTGCCCTGGGCCTTCAATTTTGCTTGTGTCCTTTTTATTGTTGGGAAGCTTTACTGACACTTGTAACAAAATTTAGTAGGATGGTGTAATGTGTGAATTGAATCGAGTCAATAATCGAGATCGGACTTGTTTATAATGTTTAGTATATTAATATTACTGGTCATGTTTATAACATATACAGTACTTTATTTACATGTAGTAGAAAACTTTAAAGACCGTAACATAAATGATTATTTAAGTATTTTCGTATGCTGTATACAACCTCTGTCCCCTAAATTTTGACACAGTTTACCTTTTCGGTCCGTCCCTGAAATTTTGACACACTTCATTTTTACCATTTTTTATAGTGGACCTCATATTTCACTAACTCATTTCTACTCACATTTTATTATAAAACTAAAAAGTAGGATCCACATCCCACCTACTTTTTCAACTCACTTTCCATTACATTTTTTAAAATCCGTGTCGGGTCAGAGTGTGTCAAAATTTGGGGGATGAAGGTAGTATAATTTTTGAGTGACGGACGGTCATACTCATTTATCTTGAATAACATGACAAATTATAGCATTGAGACTATTGGTGATTGGCTGCATAAACAGAGTGTTAATCAATATAGATTAGCAGATACCTAATGACAGATTATGTTTGTGTTTGTAAGTTTTAAGTTTTGCCCTTGCTCTGTCCTTTTTTGTCGAATCTTCTTTCTATATAATGTTACTACTTGCAAAGGATTTTCATTCTTGTAAAAAAATATTGAAATCCTAACCCCACGGGTCCTCCATATCTCCTGGTTCGATATTATTGTGAGGGGTTTTCACTTAAGGTACGTAGTGGCCTACTAAGGGAAAGTGTCATAAAACTATCGCCGTGCACCCTCCGTGCCCACAACTCTTCAATTAGATCCTTCTATTAATAAAGAGCATCCACTTGGCGCATGTTGGCAAATTCTTGTGAGGCGGCCGGCTTCATCGAGAGGTACCCCGTCGTACACTAGGGGTGGCCGTTCGTGGCTTGGACCCCTTCGTCATTGCCCAACTAGTCGGTGTCGCCTTGTCTTCGACGTCAGTTGGTAGGGTAATGCGGGTACATTATTTGGGATACGCATGTGCGATCCCACAAGGCGCGTTGGGCCCAATTGCCGCCCATCGAGCTGAGCACACCAAATGCCCCTCCCCCGTCCTGCGCGCCACTCCTGTCGTTCCAAAGTAGCCTTCCTTTCATCACTTGTTTTTCCCATCGTCTTCCAAAGACAGCCCAGGAAAATCCCATCCGCCAGTAGAGCCCTATCATGCGGTTGACGTTGGCTACAAATGAGCGGTGGACAGCCCGCACTTCGTTGAAGAGGAGACAGTTCGGACTAGCCGGTGGCTAGCCTACTATTGGAGATGCTCTTATTACAAGCATGTGTACTATTGTTTCAAAAACGTCCCATGTACACATTTCAGTCTGCTCAAATAAACGCAATAGACCAATAAATTGAGCTTTTATTTTTATGAAATTATAAAATTAGAAGTGTCAAATAATTTTTTTTAATGTATTAAAATCAAACTATAAAACATAACGAATGACTCTAACATTTGAAAAAGTATTTTAGGTTTGTTTAAGTGTAATAGTGAAGATAGATACTATTCCCTCATTCCCATAAATAGATATTGCACTTTCCTTTTTAGTTTATTTTACAAAATATGTCACATTTCTTTTTAGAAAAAGTCTCTATCACATTAATATAAATATAATATTTTTTTTCTCTCTCCATTTAACACACAAAACAACATCTCCTAAATTCTCATGCTATTATCAAAATATGTCATCTATT
Source organism: Salvia hispanica (assembly GCF_023119035.1). Lineage (NCBI taxonomy): Eukaryota > Viridiplantae > Streptophyta > Magnoliopsida > Lamiales > Lamiaceae > Salvia > Salvia hispanica. Next base: position 14,534,965 of record NC_062969.1, read on the forward strand.
ATGATTTATGAGACGAAGGGAGTATATTTTATTCAAAAATCAAAATAAGAATAGTTTTGAAGTATAATTTAATTTAAAACTACTTATTTATTCCATTCTAGATTATAATATACCGTTAGAGATGATGTAATCAATTTTCTCGATATCAAAATGTTGTATAGGCAATTGGAAATTTATATCGCAAAATTTGTATTGACAATTAGATATTTTCATTTATCGATAACAAGATACATTACCTAAAATACAATCAAATTAGAAAGTGACAATTACATAATTTTGATTTTGGTTAGCAAAGAGTTTAGTGATATTTAATCTGTAGATCTAACGGTAGCTAGCAAGAACGCATCTCCATCGTATGGCTAAAGTCAAACGCTTTCCCGCCAATTACCAAGCGAGAGTATGCTTTGAATGGGAATATGAATATCATCTGAAATCAAGAAGAAAATGGAGAATGCTAAAGTCAAGGATCACAGAGAAAAAGTCAAGGAAAATAAAAATAAAAAGAAAAGGAAAAGAAAAACTACCTAAATTAGGACGAGAGAGAGATTGAGTTTCAGACATCGAGGCATGATGCTGAAGAAGAGGAGAGGAAGCAATGCAGTTTCGAGAAGGGCGAGGCCATGAATTCAGTGAAGAAGAAAGGATGAGCTTCGACAAAAATAGCGAGGGGGAGGAAGATCTTAATGCGCTGACGAAATTCCGGATTTCCAAGGCGTTGAGGGAGACCCTCAAGGACAAGGGAATCGAGTCCTTGTTTCCGATTCAGGCCATGACCTTCAATACCATTCTCGATGGTTCTGATTTGGTCGGTAGGGCTCGCACTGGTCAGGTTAGATCATTTTTTATTCATCATTGATGCTATTATGCAATTTACTTTTGCAATTAAGATTTCCATTTTTTATTGCGAATTTAAGCTCTCATTCTCCGAATCAAGCATATGATCAACTGAGTCTCAAGCATTATTTTACTTGTTTTTAACTGTTGGATCAGTAAATGATCAGATTATTAGGCATCCTCGATTAGGTAATTTATTGCTTCACAATATATGCTTTGGAATCTTATCAGGGTAAAACATTGGCTTTTATGTTGCCTATATTGGAATCGTTGACGAATGGGCCAGCAAAAACATCAAGGAAGACCGGATATGGAAGGCCACCAAGTGTTCTTGTGCTTTTACCCACTAGGGAGCTGGCCACTCAGGTATATAATCATCCATTGTTTCCATATTTCTAGTTATCCAATCCTTTGTCAATGTTTTCTTCACAGTTTAAACTTTGCTTCTGTTTCTTGATTGGTTGATCCTGAGCCCAACTTTTTCCTACATGGACATAGGTGTATTCTGACTTTGAGATATACGGCGGATCGTTAGGGTTGAACTGTTGTTGTCTGTATGGGGGTTCACCATACCAGCCACAGCAGATTCAGTTGAAAAGAGGTGTTGACATTGTTGTTGGTACTCCTGGTCGCATTAAGGTTGGTTTTCTCATAGGAGTTGATAGTAAGGTTGAAAAGGGACTTAGTCATTATTTTATACTACATGCTATTGCTTCCACTAGAGCATGTGGCTACATATGGAGCTTGTAAACTCGATGTGCAGGATCACATAGATAGACAAACGATTGACTTGAGTGCACTAAAGTTTCGTGTACTTGATGAGGCTGATGAAATGCTGAGGATGGGTTTTGTTGAAGATGTTGAGCTTATCTTGGGTATGTCACAAGTGGATATATCATAAAAATGTATGTGATGTATATTTTATTACGCTAGTCCTCTGATGTTGATGCTACATAAGAGATGCAGTACTTGGCTTATGTTTTTAAGAGTGTGGCTTCGCTTATGCTTAGTTTGTGATTTTTTTAGTGTAATGTTATTTTTTGCTCATTCACTTTTCATGATCATATTGTTTCTGTTATTGATTTGAAGGCAAGGTAGAGGATGCAAGTAGAGTCCAAACACTTCTTTTTAGTGCTACTTTACCAGAATGGGTAAAGCATGTATGTCTTTTACTCCCATTCTTGCATCTTTCCTATTCTCGCTATATTGTATCTCTATTTCATCAGAAACTTTTTCAACCTTACTTCGTTGAGAATTTTAAGTACTCTCAATGCCAGATTGCAGCAAAATTTCTAAAACAAGATAAGAAAACTACGGATCTTGTTGGAAATGAGAAGATGAAGGCTAGCACCAACGTGAGACATATCGTTCTTCCCTGCTCTGGCTCTGCCAGATCCCAAATTATTCCTGATATTATTCACTGCTATAGTAGGTTGGTAGCCTCTTATCATCCTACTAAATTTGTTAATATTTTAAAATTCTATTATTTCATAAGCAACACACTCTCTTTCTTTTTCTTTCTCATTCTCCCTCATGGTTCTTCAGTGGAGGCCGCACTATTATCTTTACGGAGACAAAGGATTCTGCTTCCACACTAGCTGGATTACTACCTGGAGCACGTGCTTTGCACGGCGACATACAACAGGCTACACGTGAGGTAGAAACTTATCCTGTAATGTTATGTCTACTATTGCTCGTTTTCTAGTAGTAGAATTGTTTTTTGGTCTTTTATCAGTAGATATTACTAGCATATTAGGAAAACTTGTGCTTCTATGACGAATTGATACGTATGCTTCTAGTAGTAGAATTACAAATTTAACTGATTAAGCAAAAATCTAAATTGCATTCAGGTCACACTTTCTGGATTCAGATCTGGAAAATTTTCAACCCTTGTGGCTACAAATGTAGCGGCACGTGGGTTAGATATTGATGACGTCCAGCTAATTATTCAGGTGTTTTTTGCCCTCCTAAATTTGTCTTGATGCACATACATACTTCTTTTTGGTAATTATGATCATGTTATGTTGCTTTCTGCCTTGACATGTTAAATACATGTGTTTTTGTGCTCTAGTGTGAACCACCTCGCGATGTAGAGGCATACATTCATCGGTCTGGAAGAACGGGAAGAGCAGGTGATTTCCTGATACATAGGAGTATATCCTATGCATCTGAAATTTACATAATTATCTACAAGTTTCCAATATAGAAAGCATAATGATGCTTTAATTAGGGAAAACTGGCATTGCTGTAATGCTTTATGATCCAAGGAAGTCAAACTTTTCAAAGATAGAAAGAGAATCTGGGGTGAAATTTGAACATATGTCAGCTCCACAGCCAGCAGATATAGCTAAAGTTGCTGGTGCAGAAGCTGCTGAGAAAATAGCTGAGATATCTGATAGGTATTTGTGTATCTTTTATGTCATTTTGTCAGGGAGTAATGAAATAACCTAAGATATTTCTACTATATCGAAAAACATGTAGAGTCATACCTGTATTTAAGGATGCTGCTGAAGAGCTAGTGAAGTCATCTGTTCTGTCCCCAGCAGAATTGCTAGCAAAGGCACTGGCGAAAATTGCTGTAAGTCCTTACTTACGTCGATTGTGGTCGAACATCAAGTTATTTTAATATTTACAGAAGGCTTCATCTTTTGCAGGGCTATACTGAAATTAGGAGTAGGTCACTTCTCACTTCAATGGAAAACTATGTTACCGTTCTTCTTGAGTGTGGAAAGCCCATTTACACACCTTCGTGAGTTCTTACAAGTGATTATGGTATACTAGTATTCATTTGCGTTATTTGTGACATTGATATGATTCTGTATGATATGTTAGCATGCTTAATCCTTTACGGGGCATTGACACTACAGCTGACACAAAGCGGCGAGAATAGATAGCACTGATGGTGGTTTGGTTAGGCTTGTTGGGTGCATAAATCCTAATTTCACTAGTAAGAATATAAACAACATTTTACATCCGTAGTTTGAATACAAACTCATCCAATCTGGTGTCTTCTGCAGTGGAATCTGATAAGTAAGATTTCAATTAAGTGTTTTCATAATCTTCTTCCATCCGAAGAAATGATTCATTAAAAAAACATTCATGTCCACTATTATCAGCTGCAGAAAATATAACAAGGAGAAGTTTTTTCCCCCTTTATTCTTGTAGAGTCATTTGAGTCTTTTACATTCATTTGCTATAGAAACTTCTTACCTGAATAAAATTCAGCATTGTAACAATGACATCATCCATTTAGATTAAGAACCTAATTGTTTCGAAGGTATATCAAAACATGTACTCGTTCTGAGTTATTTTAATTTCTGAATTTCCCTCTCTTTTCTCGCGTCTCTTTTTTACTTTGCTAAAGGGCATTCATACCCTTGATAGAGAAATTATATTGCAAGAAGGCTTGAGTCCATGTGCAATTTTGGTAGAACAGTAAGCTTAGGTAGACATATAGTGGTTTCCTTGGTGGGAGGTGTTTGGTGAGCTCTCTGCATTAATATTATGTTTGTGTGTGTGAATTGTTCTCTTCATTATCACTAATCACTTAAAAAATGATGATTTTCCAGCTTTGTCTATGGTGTTCTCCGAAGATTTCTACCAGAAGAGAAAGTCGAATCAATCAGGGGCCTTTCGTTGACCGCTGATGGAAAGGGTGCAGTGTTTGATGTGGCTACTGAAGATCTGGACCAGTTTATTGCCGGTTAGTTACTGCTGCATATTGAGAACTTTTTTGTATATATCATGGACTCTCATGACATAGCTGCATCATGGGGTTGCAGAGCCGAAAAATCATTCTGGGGTAAGCCTGGAGGTCGTGAAATCATTGCCCCGATTGCAAGAAAGAGAGCAGGTAAGAGGAGGGGGGAGATTCGGAGGTGGAGGTGGAGTTGGAGGGCGTGGTGGTGGTTACTCGGAGAGACGAGATGGTAGGTTATCTAGTGGAAGAGGAGGCGGGAGAGGAGGATTTCCAGATAGGAGGAATGAAAGATTCGCTAGAGGTGGTGGTGGAAGAGGTCGCGCGAATAACAACCGTAGATGGTGAAGCATTCTGCATTTCTCTCTTCCAGATCAAACATTGCTGAATCTGAGTAAAATATGGCATGTCAGGGGAATATAAGTTTTGGTCATTATTGACATTTTTTAAGGGAAAGTTTTGGTGATCATTATCAAGAGAATAACTTCTTTTCCCTCCATTTAATTTGTAGTATATTTTTCATTGTAGTAACATAGTTAGGTCTTGCTCTTCACCTGTATGCAAGATTTATGGATATATGACAATCATAACTACAATTAATTATTTGGTTGGTTTACTCTATCATTCAATATACATTTATAATCATTACTCATATCAATCAATATTCATTTACGCTCACAGGCTACTTTTCTTGTATGACACTTAATTATTTCTTGTATGACAGAATTATTCATTTACTCATATCAATCATAACTATAATTAATTATTTTGTTGGTTAGTAGGAGTAATTGTCGTTGAATGTGTATTTTCATATCTTGTATGACACTTCAAAGAATCCCTATCTAAAACGAAACTGCAAGCATCAACCTCAAAATCATAGCAAGAGCCAAATTGTTAATAGACTACGTTTACTCAAGATTTTTGAAGTTTTTATTTCGCTCTTATTTTGTTGACTAGTGAGAATTTCAAATATTGATTGACTGAATTATACTCCATCCATCCCTTAAAAATATGAACTTTGGCTCTCCCAGAACTTCATACTCCTAAGTCCTAAAAACATTATCTACCAATACATGTAATTTTATATTAATTAAATACTACATTCATTGATATCATAATAATGTAATGCTATTTTTAGTCAGAAAATGCATGAGAGACGAGAAAAATGATGGTTTCAAAAGAATCTAATATAAGCTTGAAAGCCCAACAGCTCATTATAGTATAAGATGCTTCACCTCAACTCAACTAAAAGGATCACATTCCAATTAAAAGAATCAAATTTGGACTGGGGATGATAATGCATGCGTGTAACAAAATGAAGAAAGGATAAATAACAGAAATTGAAAACTAGCCAAGCATCAACGGATTTAAAAAATAAATACTGAGTCAACGTAACAATATATGTTCTAAACTAAGAAATCATGATGAGTCTTTATTCCACTTGAGATGTTGTAACACAACAACGTTGTTGAATTTTTCACATTGTGTGCGAGCATAAACATTAAAAACCGTAAGGATCAAATCAATGTAGAGAAAGTGGTAATTAATTAATTATTAATGGACCCATTAATCCCTTGATTAGGGTTCCAAAAGGGATCAAAATGTAGGCCAACAGAAGAGATCAAAGGAAGTCCCTTTGCTTTCACAATCTTGATCATAACACTATATCCATGCACAACTCCCTTTTCCAATCTATGAAGCCTCTTGTATCCAATTGTAGTTCCTTTAGCAACCCTAATCCCGTCCACGTAAATTTCGTGTTTCTTCACCCTTTGCCCTAGTCCAATAGCTTCTTGTATCCTAATCACATTAAACTTGATCTTTTCACTTCTTGATTTAAACTCAATCCAATAATCTCCCTTCTCCTTCTCACTCGGGGCCCAATATGTCCACAAATGATCGTCGTCCACCACATTTTTCGCCTCAAAACCTCCATTCTTACCACCTCGTTGGCTACTTGCTTTGACCAAACAATTTTGAGCCAAATTTGAGGAAAATATGGTGTCAATTGCTTCTCTAAATTGTTTCAATCTTTGTATGTCGCCTTTGGATATCAAACCGGTTGTGTTTGGTGGAACGTTGATTAGTAGAACGCAATTTCTACCGACGGATTTATAGTAGATATCGAGTAGTTCACTAAGCTTTTTTGGTGCTTGTGATTTGTGCCAAAACCAACCTTTTCTAATCGAGACGTCGCATTCCGCCGGCAACCAGTTTGTCCCTTTGGAGTCGCCGGAGTTGAGATAGCTACATAGTACATATATATGTTTGAATAATTGAATTGCTAAGAAAAGAACATTTTGATTAGGTTACATAATTTTTAAGATGAATGTGACATGGCCTCAAAATGGGCACTAATAATGGAGAATGAGAAAATGTGGCCACTAGTAATAATGTTTACTTTTTCGCTTATATCTAAGAGAAAGATCCAAAATGAATTATGCAACGTGGAGATAATGTTAGCTTTTTATTGGTACAAGCACTATCCATCCATATTATGAATGTTGCTTTTGGGATTCTAAAAAGAAAATGAATTTTGGAGTGGGAAATCTGTGAAATTGATCTACTTAATATTGAAAAGATTTTTATGGGTAAAATCATTTAATTTTGGTATCAAACTTTGACCCTTTTTATATTCTGGTTGACGAATTAAGTTCATGAGTCACAATTTCACAATCACAAAAAAGGTTCACGAGTTATAAATTACTTAGAGTAAGTTTGAACCACAAATACAAAAGTTGGAGGAATAAAAATCAATTTTTTCCTAGTGCACATATATATTGATAGATAGGAAGTCCCAATTTATTTTTATGGAGTTAGATGAATATGAGAAGTTCCTGCAACTGAGCCATGTAGTACTCATTGTAGAGCTTCTCATGTCCCATATCTAGGATCGTGGCATATCCCACGGCGAGAGGTAGAAGCCCGCATCAATTCCCCGGGCTTTGGCCGCGTCGACAAACTCTCTAACCACGTCCCCCCTCCCCGTTCTTCCACGGGCTCCCGATCACTGAGTGATCGGTGTATTCTGGACGGCCACAAGCAGAATCCATCGTGATGCTTGGCCGTCAGAATCATCAACGAGATGCCGGCTTGAGCAGCTGCATCGGCCCATTGGCTGGCATCGAGGCCCGTTGGATTGAAGACGGACGGGCTCTCCTTCCCGGTGCCCCATTCGCGGCCCGTGAAGGTGTTCACGCCGAAATGGAGGAACATTATGATCTCTCTCTGCTGCCATTTCAATTGGGAATATGATGGCAATGGAGGGATTGGAAGAGGTGGTGTTGCTACTTTAATTTGATCACTCCATGAGAGGGCTGATTGGAATAACAAAAGCAATGTGGAAATGTGATAGAAATTGTGAGGTTTAGTCATTATTATCATCTGGATAGCTAGTTTGATGGGATACTAATTTATGATAAATAAAAATAGAATTTGTGTGGGTGGGTGGGTTATGAAAATGGGGGACCAAAAATAAGAGAGATTCCTAAAGTAAGCCATGCCAAAAAGAGTGGCTAGATTGTGATTTGAGGTATGTTGTTTTATTATCAGCTAAGATGAAAATGTAAGGTCACTACATACTGAATGTTACTGTCATTCAAGGTCACGGGGAAGCCTTTACTACTATGTCACTCCATGCATATTCATTCTTGTTTCAAAACCTTCATCTCACATTTTAATACTATAGTAGTACAAATATAAATCACATGTTGGTTAATAAAGCTAGTCTATTATCTCTAACTTTTGTGTACTTCATCGGAAGGCGTAGCCACTAATTTTTGGTGCACATTTGATATTATCTTAATCTAGTTATCCATCAACATAATTTCTATAAAATTTGAAAATTTGAAGGCAGATAATGTGAGAATTGATGGTTAAATTAATATACGCATTGATGGCTCTTTAACTCCATTTGGCTATACAACATGAAAATGAAGGCAGATAATGTGAAAATTGATTGTTAAATTAATATAGCAGTTATGGCTCTTTAACTCCATTTAGATATTTAACATGAAAAAAAAGTCAATACCAATTAGGACTATTGAAATTTGACTATTCAAAAGTGGGATACAATTTTTGAATCTTACCACTATACTCAATTTTGAAGTATGTTAATTGAAAAGATGATGTGAGTTGGGCTACAAGGAGATATTATTTGTATTGTGGACTTTTGATCTTATTGGGCTGCATTTAAAAGTCAGGAAAATCTAAAATTAAATTTATCATTATCTCTATCTGTATCTCTTAAACAACTTTTTATTTTGAATTATATGATTGATTAAGAAAATAATTCCAAATATTCCTCTTAATGTTATTTATCATTTAAACACTTTATAAATATATCATATCATCCAGAATAAATCCCTAAGTACGAATTGTTTACCGACATCGTCAACCATTGGTATTGTCGGTATTGTCGCCTTCTCTTCGCCATATAAATGTACACCAACACAACACACAGATCCCACTTTAAAACTCTAGACTCGTCTTTGACTGTTTTTTTCCGGACTCAAGACATGCATAGTATGTAATTGTATCAAGAGGCAGGGCCTTTGGTAAGTATGTCATGGTAAATTCTAAATTCTAAAATGTACTCTCTTCGTTCCATAAAAGTCCGCATTCTTTCCTTTTTTTGTTGATTTAATAATTATTCTTTGATTTTAATTTATTTGTATTCAGTATAATAGTTTTTTATGAGTTTGATAATTTTCTTGGTTTTTACTTTAGTTATGTTAACATAAGATTTCGTATTTATTTAGTGTTTATCACTTTGGAGAACGATTTACAATGCTAATAAAATTATACTCCCTCCATCTTTGAATAGGAGTCTCATTTTTTTTATTTTAGTCTGTCTGCGAATAGGAGTCCAATAGGAGTCCCGATTCACTTTTACCATAAATGGTAATAGGGCCGCACCCTCCACTAACTCATTCCACTTACATTTCATTTAAAACTAATATATACAAGTGAGACCTTAATTCCACAAACTTTTTTCCACCAACTTTTCTTAACATTTCTTAAAATTCATGCCGCCAAGTAATGAGACTCCTAATGGCGGACGGAGGGAATATAATCCTATGTGATTTTATTTAATAATTAGTGAGTTTTACAAAAAAAATTTCTTTCTCCTTTGTGATCTTCAGCTGATTTCTTTCTACACCCCTCCTCATTAAAGTGACCGAATTTTTGATACTTAACTTGTCTACTAATACTCTGAAAACTTTTGAAGCTTACTGTTTTAGTTAAGATTAGAGATGCCCAAGATTTACGGTTCGTACGGTTAATCGCAAAATCGTAACCGACAGTTATGGTTCCGAACAGAAACCGTGATATTTAAATGGAATCGAAACCGTCACTTTTGAAACCGTGGACCGGTTCAAGTTCCAAAATTCAGAAACCGTAACCGTGCCGGAACCGCCGGTTCCAAACCAGAACCTTGAAATCGAGCCAAAATTGGCGGAAACCGTGATTCAGAATCGTGAAAATCATAAAAAACCAATGGATCAAAACCGAAACCAAAACCAAAACAAAAACCGGCGGTGTTAGAACCGGATCCGTAATTGCGAAACACCGTCGCGGTTCGGTTCCGGTTTGACAATTTCTAAAATCGGAACTGATTGTTCGGAACCGTAACCGCCGGTTCCGAAACCGTATGCATCTCTAGTTTAGATTTTTGTTATCTAGCTATCTTATAGTTTGATGAATGGAAGTTCTATAATTGCTTCAATGTTATCGTTTATAAAGTGTTGATCTACTTCAACGTGTTTAGTGCAATCATGTTGAACCCGATTTTCTGAGATACCAATGAGAGTTTTTCTGTCACAAAACACCTACACGTCTTTGAAGATGGAGGGCTCAATTTTTCCATCAATTTCGTCAGGCATGAGACTTCAGTTAGACCATTCTTGATCCCCTTTAAATTATGCTTCGGTACTTGATAAAGACAACAATCCTTTGTTTTTTCCTTCTCCATTTTACAAGATTGCCTCTTACAATAGTAAAGTATCTAACTGTCAATTGGATTTATGGCCCAATCAACATCAATATATCCATGTATCTCCAAGTGTCAGTGTTTATCAAACAAGATATCATATCATGTTGGTGTAAGAAAATATATTTCTAACACATTAATGTGAGAGAAATAAAAAAGTAATTGGAGTAATAATGGAGAGAGAAAAAGAGTAATTGAATGTATTAATAGTAAATTATTTTTTTTTGAAAAAAAAATATAATATCTACTTTGTGACTGAAAAAGTGCATGAAAAAGTGCATGTAAGCTTATTCTATAAAATTTGATTTAGTAATAATATGGGAAAGCTTTGACCAAATCTTCTTCCTTTTCTGAGTTTTCTCCTTCTTCAACATGCATCCTTTTAGATCCTCGTAACCAGTGGCGGACCTAGTAAGTGCCATGGGGATCCATGAAACCTCCAAAAGTTTTACGTATTAATATATATATATATATATATATATATATCCACCCATTTTAACAAAAATCGTAGTGGTGCAGTTGGCTTCTTCCTCGGCCTTAAGAGCGAAGAGTGGTGAAGAGTGGCGAGAGTTAGACTCCCAGCTAGGGCAGTTTATTTGCTCTCCATTGAACTTTTTGATTAAGAGTTTATTCACTCCATTTTCACAGATTCTTCCCATATCTATAAATGTCCTTATTTTTTTTTATTTATATTTGACTTGAGTTTGATTCTTACAAAAATTTTACTTTTTAATCAAACATTTGAGAGTTCGATTCTTACTATAAGAACAATTACTATTTTTTTTTCATTTTACATTGATTTTTCTATTTTATATTTTATGTGTTTCTATTTATATCACTTTTTTATTCTACTTGTTATATCGCTAATATTAAGAAATTCAGTTTAAATCTATCTTTTCTTAATAATTTATGTTTTATTTTATTTTTTTTAAATTCTCTCTTTTCAACAATCACCTTACACATCCTCTAACTTTTATAACTGGTTCTCTTAGTCATCGGTGCTAAAAAATACCACGGTACTAGGAACACTGGTTTGGAACCCCCATCATAAAATTCATGCGCCCGCTACTGCTCGTAACTTTAGTACTCCCTCACTTAATAATTTATCACCATTTAACTACGTATAATTTGACTTGAATTATGTGTCCTATTTTCATATTTTAGTTTATAGTAAATGTAAGTGAAAATGATTTAGCTAAATTATTCAAATTGAATGTGGGGTACTCTAAAAAAATATTAGTAACAGTGAAATATGATAAATTTTTGAAAATGGACGAAAATAGAAATATAAATGATAAAATTTCAAGGACGTATGAAGTATTTAATTCATTAGATATTTTCTATTTTAATACCAATAATCCTAGTTTATTTTAAATATTTCAAAGCTAAATCTCTACTCGGAGCGTCAGATTAAATACTCGTATTAAGTAATTAATTACTATTCCCCCCATTTACGATTAAGTGTTTCAAGTTTCTTTTTTTCGTCCGTCCATGATTAAGTGTTGTTTATGTTTTACTATTTTTGATAACAGACCTCACATTCCACTTACTCATGATTACATTTACATTTTATTTTATACTCCCTTCATCCCAGATAATGTCTCACTTTGACCGGACACGGATTTAAGAAATGTAATGAAAAATGAGTTGAAAAAGTTAGTGGAATGTGAGTCCTACTTTTATATATTAGTTTTATAATAAAATGTAAGTAGGAATGAGTTAGTGAAATATAAGGTCCACTACTAAAAATGGTAAAAGGTGAAATAATACAAACTATTTAAGACGAAGAGAGTAATAAATATGAGTATATAAAAGTAGAACTAACAATCAATTTACATTTATTAAAACTCAAATCAAGTCAACTTAGAACACTTAATGGTGGATGATGGGAGCACTGAAAATACTTAGGACTCTGTATCTTGTCTTCGAAACTATTGTTTGCATGCTAACTAGGAGTAGTTCATGTACATAAAATATTTGGTTAAAGTTATTTTCTTCTTACGCGTTGTCTTTTCTATAATTTAATGTATACATTTATTACTCTAAAGGACGCAACGTAAAGAGAACTAGAGAAGTGTTGTTCAATATAATAAATCAGAAAAATAAAACTAAAAAAATATCACTAAACCAACGTCCTAAACTACATAGTAGTACTTAATTGAGAGTATCATCATCCAGGGACGGATCCAGAAATTCTTTATAGGTGGGGCAAAATTCTATACAAAAAGATTTTAAGATTTTGAGAAGGGGCATTTATAAAGGTATTTCAAAAAAAATTAAAAATAGTCATTAAAATAGCACAAAATAAATTTTTTTGAGGTGGGGAATTTGCCTCTTGTTGAGAGCACATAGATCTGTCCCTGTCATCACTGGCGGAACTAGTATAGGGACAAACCCCCACTCCAGCGGGGGCTTGCCCGGCGCCGGTCGCTCATTTATAGGTAGGAGGAGTTGAAGAGGTTGAAGGGGAAGGGAGAGAGGGAACACAACGGTGAAAGAAAGAGGAGGCGGAAATGGGTGTGGTGAGACGGGCGCAGAGGAGATAGGAAAGGGAGGGAGAAAATGGGACAAAAAAGGGAGGGAGAAAATGAGAGAAAAAAAGTATTTTCGTACTACTACTTCACTGTTTGTCAGTTGATTTAGTGTATACACTCACGAAAGACTATGAAAATTTTTATTTAGAAAATTTTATTCATTCTTAAAAAGATTTGGTACTTTTATAAAATCTTTAAATTTTTGCATTTTATGTGATAAAATGTCATACTATTATCTTCTATTTGTAATTAATTATTATATGTATACATAAATCACTTGTATTTACTTATGTTATTTTCTAATTATCTTATAATATCATAATCTATGTATATTTTTATTACTCCCTCCGTCCCCAAAGGATATGCACTTTGGGTTTGGCACGGGTTTTAATGTAAAATTGGTAAAGTAAGAAAAAGGTAGAGAGAAAAAGTAATTAAAGTATTGTTAGTGGAGAATGAGTCTCACCTCATTAGAGAGAAAAGACTTTCCAAAATTAGAAAGTGCATATTCTTGTGGGACGAACTAAAAAGGAAAGAGTGCATATTCTGGTGGGACGGAGGGAGTCATATAAAAAGTATTGTTTTCTTTGTCTACAATTTAAAGTTACATTTTGACTCATCGTGAGTTTTAAAAAGTTATTTGACTTTGTAAAAGAAATGAGTGAAAAAGTGAGTAAAATTTTAGTCTTCTTTTATATTCTATAAATTAATTTTATAATAGAATATGATGGTAAATAATTTGTACCATTAATTGACAATTCTGATATTGTGGCACTAGTAGAATAGGCTATCCGCTCTTGGAGATAATTAGGATATTAGTGCCACGCTGGCATATTTTTAGTTAAAATTCAGCACCGACTTCTTTAAGTTTCTGGTTGCGCCACTGTCTGTCATCATCCGATCCCAATAGTGCATCTACTTAAAAAGAAATCTCTGCATTCGCCCCTCCAAACCCACCACTACTGAGATGATGCCAAGAAAATATTGAAAACTAAACAGTGGATTTCACTATTTCAATTCAAAAATGGTGATAAATCGTACATTCATTGTTCCTGCACCAAAAAAATTAAATATTTGGTTTGACATTCAGACTTAAGCCAATTCGCAGCTGCAAAGCATTAAATGTTGAAGGTTGGAAATTGGTGTTTAAAGCGGGAAGAAAAAATACTGATAAAATGCAGACAAAATTGGGACATGCTGCTTCACGATGCATTATTTCCCTCCACCACTTGCCGTAGTTCTTGTCTCCCTCATAACCATTTTTTACACTCCATACACAATCATATTCCACGTATTTCCCCACCAATATTTAGAAATATTGTATGCCACCTTTATCCTCTCGTATTTTATTTTCTATATATATATATATATATATATAATGATTGTGTGTTTAATTCCGGAATAATTCCTTATTCATTAGTCAGATAGCTCTTTCTCATTCTTGTTGTTCCTTTATACATGAACAAAAAGTGAAGCACTATACTGGTAAAAAGATGGTGTCATGTTTTACCGAGTGGATAAATGTGAGTTGAAGCAATGGATCAGAAATTGACTTGCTAGTCAATACACACACCACTTTAATTTCAACCTGTCTTGAAAACCGTACATCTCATGTGAATTAACACTCCCCACCTACAAAATCCTCACCAATATTGACCAATTCTACTACTATTACTTACGTGGTGGGGCTCCCGGGGCATATGTTGCACTTAAACTATTATGCGAAGTAAATGTTTATCACGCAAATATGTTTTGATGGGCATTGGGTAAACTCTCTGCCATATTTAGTTTAGAGCTAACAATTATATTCAGTTTAAATACATTTAACTAATTAAAACTGAACAAAAATAAATGATAAGGAAAGTTTTTAATGCTATTAAGGATATTAATTTGTGTGTCTAATTATATCACCAACGTTTCATAAAGTGTTCCAATTAAAACTAGAGGACACAAATAAAAGAATCCTACGAAAACAAAAGATTAAGATAATTTGCTCTCAACTTAGGGACGCTTTCTTTTGCGTCCTAAATTTTGGTTATTTTTAAAAATGTCCAAACTCTAGTAAATTTTTGTATCCTTAAAAGATAAGTTTTTTTTACCGTGGTGGGTAGACGAAATTGAAAAAGTCACAATTGTAGAATGGCTTGAAAATTGTACAAATATGCTGAAATACTTCAAAATATTAGATTTCTCGTAACCTATTTAATTTAAATTCTTGTTTTTATTATATACTTTGTATGGATTAAAGATAATTTTATAAGAATCTTAATAAAAGACGACTTTTTTTAAAAAAAATATATAACAAGCTCAATTTGGTTGAATTTTTTTATATATAGTAATTTAGTTTCTATTATGTGCTTATTGAGTTTATAATCTATACTAATAGAGATATATATTTGTGTAGATTAAGTTTCTAAGAGCATCCACAATGGATGCCCGATCGCGCACCCGATCGGCCGAGATCGGGCTCGGGCGTGGTCGGGCATCCATTGCAGCCCTCGGTCACGCCCGAGCGCGACCGATAGTTCGGTTGCGACCGATCCCGAGCCCGATCGATCGGGCGCCCATTACAGAGGCGCGCCCGAGCCCGATCTAAAAAAAAATTATAAAAAAATTAATTTTTAATTATAAAAACTGATTTTTAATTCTAAAAAATCATTTTTTAAATTAAAAATTAAAAAATCATTTTTAAACTTGAAATAAAAAAACTATAATTTCACAACGATCTGTACTAAAAGACGGATCCGTGAATTAGTGAGCAAGTTTTGCATTACTTGAGTAAACCTTTTATAGATAGGTTTTCAACTCTAATTTTCATTGTAACTTCGATGTGGGACAAATGGTAGTTTTATAGATAGGTTTTCAACTCCAAATTTCTTTGTAATTTCGATGTGGGACAATTAGTTTTACACTTAAAAGAGAGTTTTTTTTTGCTTTATGTAAAAATTTGTTTGATTTCATTATATAATCTAGGTTAGCCTAATGATAAATGTATCTTGTTAAATTATAGAGTTTGTGTGTTCAAGCCCCAAACTCAACATATTTTTTTTATTATACTTTTCTCATTTTATTTGATTAATGTAAGTGTTTTATTTAAATTTATTGTGTTCTATAATAGTAAATTTATATTTTTCTATTTTTTATTTGATTAAAATTAAATATGAAATTTATAAATTCTTTTTTTAAAATTAAGTAATGCATGATTTTCATTTAATTTAGTATTTAATTCTTTTATTTATAATATATGAAAATATAAAAAAAATAATATTAAAATTGAAATGAGAAATGGATAAGAGGTAGGGCATCCACTAGGGCTCCACTATTGTAGAAAGATAGGGCATGCTGATGTGGCTTCCACTAGGACTCTCACTGGGGCTTCCACTAGGGCATCCATTGTGGATGCTCTAATACTCCATATAATATACCGTCAGCATGTGTAATGGATAAATTATGTATACTTAGGTGGTGTTCGGTTGTCAAGATAAAATAATATCAAGATATAATCTAGGATTGAGTTGTGAGATTATTTAAGTCATAGGGGGTTAGCTAAGACTAATTATCTCATGATTATCCATCTAAGATTGAGTTGTGAGATTGAATCTCATGAACCGAACACACTACAAATTTAATCTCGGATACAATCTTGCAAACCGAACACTCCCCTAATATACTCAGCATATCCTTGATCCGTCTTATTTATTTCCAATTTTACCCTTCCACATAAATTTGTATTCAAAATTTCAAATGCCAGTTTTGTCACCTTTTTAATCTGGACCGTTTACTAGCTAAATCTAACGGTTTACAATCGGTTTTAGTTAAATTCTAATGGACTACTTGCATGTGACTATGTATAATTGTATCAATCACCTATCAAGCATAGACCAAACATATTTATGACCAGCTGAATCATCAAGTGAAAAGAATGTGTAATAAAAACACAAAGATGAGAAAAAATCTCCATAGCATTAATAATTGACAACATTTGTACATCTTGCACCCTTTAAATTCAACACTCTCAACCTCAAATTCTTGCCACTTTCCACTCACCCACAATCCCACAAGCATGGCCAAAATGAACAACAACAACAACAAGATTCTACTAAACCACATCTTCTCCATTTTCAAAGAAACAATAAACCTCTCAATCCTTGCACTCCTCTTCTCCTTAGAATCCATATTCATCCTCCAAAAATGGGGGCCAATCTACCACACCCTCACCGCCCTATCCTTCCTCCTCTTCACCATTGCCAAACACCACCTCTCAAACCCTTCCCCACTCTACCTCGTCGACTTCTCATGCCTCAAGCCCCCTAACCACTGCCGGGTGCCACGATCCACCTACATCGAACATGTCAAAATGCTCGACTTCTTAGACGAAGAGAGCGTCTCGTTCATGGCCAAAGTCCTCAAACACTCCGGCCAGGGCGAGCAGACCTACCTCCCCCCGGCCATCCACTTCATCCCGCCAAAATCAAGCCACCACGAAGCCACACAAGAGGTCCACATGGCCCTCTTCCCCGTCCTCCAAGACCTCCTCTCCAAAACCAACACCTCCGCTACAGACATCGACGTCCTCATCGTCAACTGCAGCGGCTTCTGCCCCTCGCCTTCGCTGTCGTCCATCGTGGTGAACAGATTCGGCATGAGGGAGGATGTGAGGAGCTTCACCATCAGTGGCATGGGGTGCAGTGCAAGCGCGATGGCGGTTGACATGGCTGGGGACATACTGAGGAGTCGTGGGGAATCGAATGCGGTGATTCTGAGCACGGAGATTCTGTCGACGGGGTGGTATCCGGGGAGGGATAGTGCGATGCTGGTGCTGAATTGCGTGTTTCGGATGGGGGCGGCGGCGATGCTTGTGAGCAACAAAAGGGAGGTGAGGAAAAGGGCCAAATATAGGCTGGTTTGCAGCGTGCGGACGCAGAGGGCGTTTGATGATAAGGGGTATTATTCGGCTTTTAGAGATGAGGATTCTGATGGTTTTACTGGTGTTTGCCTCAACAGAGATTTACTGCAGGTTATTCTTCCTTATTTACTTTTATCAACATATTTTTTACTGTAAAAAGGATTAATTAAAATTATAAAGTTTAATCAAATTTTGGCATGTCCTATATTTTTTAAAATTTGACGGACAGGTCATCAAGTTTTAAAAATTGTCAATTGTCCAATTTGACTAATTTGTGCTATTATTTTTAGTTTCTTCTTCTAGTTGACAATTCGCATCATTAAAATTATTGGTAATACCAAAATTTTTTAATGTGTGTACCGATTTATCATCGAAATTGCATTAAAAAATGTTATTATATGACAATTGAGAACTTTAAATTTAGTGACTTATCATAAACAAAAGTTTATGAATTTATAAGCAATTAACCGAAAAAAAAATACTTTTTGGGGATAATTATGTAACATGTGTGTAGGCGGACTTGTTTATGTTGTCTTTGTATGTTGGTTGGCATGAATATCGTAATTATGATGGTTTTTGTCGCTTTCCCATAAGCATACATCGGACGAATACCATAATATGCACCTGAACTTATTTAGTGATCGAGGCACACTTTTCATGATGAAGGGCTTTTAAATTGGGAGAATGATATTTGACCACAATATTACCTAATTAGCTATAATGAGGACGCTTGTCGTAATTCACAACTAATATAACAATAACTATTCAATGTGGTTGGTGCGCTATTTCAATTTTTATACATAAGAGTATTGTATAAACAAATATTTATATACGCAACTCCTTTTTAGATACCAATTAAGTTATTTTTAGATCGATTTATTTTATAAGACTCTAAAAAGTCTTTTTTTTAGTTCATTTTAATTTATATGAATTCATGCTCCTCATATGAACTTTTTTAATCTAATTAAAATAAGTTAAAACTAGTGATCTCTATATTTTAGTTTAATAGTTGAAATTATTCTCTAGTTATGCATTATATATTAATTATTTTTTATCACTGTCCTTTATTATAACATCATTTGCATTTTTTTTCTATCGATTTAGAAAGAGAATATTTTTAGTTCATCTTTAGGAGTATTAAGGAGGTCTATTGGATTTACTTTTTCTAGATCCAATGATTAATAGATTTAGTTATTCCAAAAAAACTAATTTCAAATGTTGTTACTTTTGCTTGGCGCAGGTAGCCGGAGAAACCCTAAGATCGAACATAACAATACTCGGAAGAAAACTCTTACCCTACACAGAAATGATCATGTATACAATTTCCGTTATGAAGAAGAAATACATTGACAAATCGACGGAGATCTACGTGCCCAATTTCAAGAGCGTGGTGCAACATTTTTGCCTACCGGTGTCGGGGAAGCCGCTGATCAGGGAAATAGGGAAGGGGTTGAAGCTTGGAGAAAGGGAAATTGAAGCTGCATTGATGACATTACATAGATTTGGGAACCAATCTTCATCTTCTTTGTGGTATGAGCTTTGCTACATTGAAGCAAAGGAAAGGGTTAAGAAAGGTGACAGGGTGTGGCAGTTGGGCATGGGGAGTGGGCCCAAATGCAATAGTTTGGTATGGGAATGCATTAGGCCCATTGTTGGAGAGGCCCAAAGAGGAGTCTGGGCTGATTGCATAGTTAGCTACCCTAGATAAGTTGAATACATCTTAGTCCAATTTAGTAATTTTTGGGGTCTTGATATATGTCTAAATTGATGGATTTGATCTTCATGTTTATGTCCTACATATGTAGGTGTCTGTAATCTGCCAACTGTATTGTGCAAGGCTTTCTTTAGCTTTTTTGTTTACGGTAATTGCTATGGTTTGGATAGTTTAATATGTTTCGATCTCAAACAACCTAATTTATGAATCCTCTTCACGATTTAATAGTTGATAGATTTATTGACAAGACTAATATGGTGTCGCTTTAGAAAATGATTGAGCACATAATAGTCTTAACTTAGTTTCGCTTTCACCTGAAAGTTGGCTTTCTCTATTTTTTTTCTTTTTATTTTCCTATTCATGATTGAGGGAGGTGGACTAAAGAAAATAACATCGATCTCTTTTTGTTAAATATTATTATGGCAAATAGAGTTGTCAATGGGGTCATGCCAATTCAGCCTAGCACAACCTTGGTTGAGCTGCATTAGGCTCATTCCATCAGTGAAATAAAATAGTAGGAGTAGTAAGATTTTATTGGGATCATTGGTTGAAAGAAGATCCCAATTAAGTCATTTTTAAATCCATTACCAGCTGAACCTAGGCCCAATCACACCAACAATGAACAAATCTCAAATCTTTAAAGATAGAGGGAGATTGGCAATTCGGCCCAAAAGGATGAATGTTTTGTAGTATAAATTTATTTAAAGTATTCACGAATTTATTGATGGATCTATAATACTCCTTCCATCACATACCAAAATGTCACATTTATGGATGACATGAGATTTAATAAAGTTTTATTTTATTTGTTAAATTGAGAAAAAAATATTGGTATGAATTAACTTTTTTCGAATATAAAAATATAATATCTTTAGTAAACAAACTAAATTTCTTAATTACATAAATACGTAGTTCCTTAGTTATATATAGCTTCACTCCAATTGTCGTCAGTAGTGAAGACTCCACGAAATTCAACCTAAATAAGAAGGCGGTTTCACGATGTTTAAGAAAATCACGATGCCCATAGCACCTTGTACACTATATATAATTAAATGCTGCTATTTATTGTGAGTTACCATGCCGTTGAACAACTTTTGACCCGATACTAAATTCTCAAACATAAATATTGAGAGGTAGATATGGATATAGTAGGTTTTATTAATTGCACTTTGCTACTTGTAGTTTCTACTCAATTAATTATTTAATGAATATATCATCCATGTCAATTGTAGACATGTGGTGGTACTAGATTCTTGTCGAAATTAAGACACGTAACTGAATTAGCTTACATAATAAATCGTGATAATCGAAAAGGGGAAAAATCTTTTTTAGGTTATGCATGTAGCAGCTGCTACTGATAGGAAATAAATTTATTGCGTAGCTAAATAATGAGTTGTGATGGTTGTCTTCGACGCCTGCTAACATTGTGGGCTATCTCTCCTTAGATTTGTCCTCGGTGGCCTATATCATAAACTTTTTATTTAATGTATGTCTCTGTCACCCTTATAAAACTAGTAACTATATAAGTATAGACTGAATTAGGGGATCCACAGAAAAATATCTTACATGTCCGTAGGGGCAGAGCCAGTGAGAGATTTAGAAAATAGTAGTCCATCCGTTCCATAGTAATAGACACATTCCATTTTGCACACTCGTTTTGAAAAAATAATTATAAATAGTTAAAGTGGTGAAAAAGTAAAGTAAGAGAAAGAATAATGTAGAGAAGAGTCTTATCTATAATATTCTCTCTCTTACTTTACTTTTTCTCCATTTTAACTACTTATAATTATTTTTTCAAAACGAGTGCGCAAATAAAATGCCTCTATTACTATGGAACGGAGGGAGGAGTAGATTTTGAAGGAGACCAAATTAGTAGAAGTAAACGAACTAAGGGGAATTAAGTTTTTCTTTTTCATATTAGTGATGGATATAATTACAATTTTACAAATACATTAGTTATTTATTCATTTTCATAGTATTGGTCATATGTTACTAGATTTGTTAATATGTGCAGATTTTTCGCTTAACTCATTATTCATGGAACCATGAGTAGTGGTGAATAACACATTAAAATAATTAGTATTGTTACTTTATATAATCGTGATTTGGTTCTGCCAAGTTAATATTATCCTCAAGAATTTTTCTGATCAAATTTATTTTGTATAGAAACCTAAACTAATTAAAATTTATTTCAATACAATATATAAGGTCATTTTAGAAATCTTGGCATTCCTTAGAAAAAGAAATTAATTAAATTGAGCTAGCATCGAGTTCAATTAATTGATGAACATAGAATATTAATCACGTTAGTAACACTAGTTAGTAATAATGAAACTTTAATTAAATTGGATTCAATTTAATTAAGCAGATGTCTATTAGAATAAGGTCTACCTAAATCTCCCTGGATCGACATCAAAATCCAGCAAACATATAAATATAGGAAGAGAATCAGATCACAAAGACTACTTCTAGTGCTTGTGATTATAGTAATTTCAAAATCTTTCAAGAAGAATTTTGACTTTTCTCTCTTTTAATGAAAATTTAGTGTGTAACGTTCAATTATAAAAATAATAACCGAGCATATTCGGCCAGTCTGACTTGATTTTGGGCGGGTTGAACCAACATCAATGTATGCGATGCACACGAAGGCGTGCCACTTATTTTAATCTAAAATAAATTAATTAATTGAATTTACATTCTCAATCAAGATCCTCGAAACAATTGAGTTGTTAAGTTACAACAAACTGTAATACTAACAAAGTCCAAAAATAATTGTATTTACATATGCAGATGCCAGTTCGACTTTCACATGAATTTGCTGCGGTAACTTCTACCTAACATATAGACATATAGTACTCCCTCCGTTAGATGTCACACTTAGAGATGGCACGAGATTTTAAGAAATGTGATTTTATGTGTTAAGTGGTGAGAGAAAATATAATTTTATATTTAATGTGAGAAGGAACATTTTTCAAAAGAAGAAATGTGATGGGACAAACTAAAAAGAAAAATGAGACATCTATTTTGAGACGGAAGGCGTATAAGACAGTAAGAGTGATGGAGGCTTTTCCACTCACAAAAAGACACTTCGCATTGAAGTATAATCAAGTACAAATTTGTCATGATTTATTTAATAACATAGGTCTATAGTCAATATATATAGCTTATAGTATTATTGAGTATATGACAGCCTGGTTCCCGCCTAAAACTTTAGGAATACAAATTGTATTTTAAACTTCATTTGATATTATAGAAGCATGCATCTTGTACAATATACTTACGTAAATGATTGAATGAGTGTAAAAGAACTAGTATTATTTAAACAACAAAGTTGGTAATTAGAAAAGGAGGTTTGTTATTTTTGGTACCTGCAGTAGGAAAAATCATATTTTAAATATCTAAAAAGAATTTTTTTTTATAAATTAGGTGTCTTAACTGACCATGTAAAACACTGGTATGCTCTTATGGCCACATAGACAGAATGGTTAAACGTGGCACCTAAAATGTGATTATCCATCGTTTTGGACCCTAAATGTGATTATTTGAATATTGAGTACCAAAAAATGCGAAACACTACTTTGTGGATACAATTTCTGTATTTCACTCTATTTTATATTAACACATAAATTTAAAAATTAAGTATCAAGTTAAATTTTCTTATAATTAAAACAAACACACATTATAATTTGAAATCCAATTAGAGTCTAATTGCACAATCTCTTCGAGAATGACAAAAATATCTACTTCTATTTATATCGGTGGGTCATATATTACGAGCTCATTTATTATCTTATGGGATCAAGCATTCATATTGCTTACACAAGTCAATTTTAATTTATAGCTTTGAATTGTGATGTCGTTTGCAAAAATTGTGTGTTTAAAAAATTCAAAATAATCGTTTTCTTTATAAATACTATTCCACTACTACTACTATATGGATAAGTACTAATTTGTAACTCAACGACGGGAACAGCAATGTTAATTTCTCAACTGACAGAAAATATTGCATGAATTTTGAACTAATATTTTAAAATGATCAAATACCTAGAATTTGATTAAACTTCCTAATTTTCTTGGCAAATTATAATTTATCCTATAAAAAATACTCTAAATATTCACAAGACTTGTAAACATACCCCCAATCAATTAAAATGCTTTAACTATAATGAAAATTGTAAAACCGATCTGAGCTTAAAAATACTTCATCCGTCCATAAAAATAATTTCATATCTTGTTGGCACTAATTTTAATAAAATTAATAGTAAAAGAGAGAAAGAGAAAAAAGTAGGTAAAGTTTGAGAAATGAGATAAATAGGTAAAGTCAAAGAAATTTTCCATTTGAAACTATGACTATTTTTTTTGGATATCCCAAAACAAAATGAGACTATTTTTACCAAAATTCGTAAAATTTTTCATGAGAATGCATTTTATGGAAAAATTATACTCCCTAATTGAATTAGACTAGTTTTATTGAGTGTAATACTCTATGCATGTCAACTTCAAAAATTTCACTTCATATTGTTAGGCCAAAAGTGACAATTCAGCTTTAGAAAGTCAAACAATTTAGTAAACTAGTGCTAAATTAAAATTAATCTTTAAATGATGGACGGAAAGAGTATTTTGTTATATGTTGAATAATTTTACAAATTTCAAGAAATAACGTATTTTGTATTTAATTTTCCTGTTTGTTCCTTTTATGAAAGTTTAAAAAACTATTTTACATTTTTAATTCAACTTTCATTAAAACACAAATTATTCTTTTGTAATTTTTAAAGTTCAAGCTATTTTACAAATGACTCAAAGTTCGATTCATAACTCCCACCGACACTTATTAGACCATCTCCAACCATACATCAAATCTTATTTTTTGTGTAGAAAACCTTTTAAACTATACTGTGATCCATACCAATTTTTGTATTTTTCTATGGAATAAAATTTAATATGAGTGCACTACAAATTTTTGTGAGACTTACATTAAAAAAAATATGAAAAATTTAAAATTGGAATAGATGGTTAAAGTAAAATTGCTTTTTAATATGACATAGGAGTATATTCAAAGAGGGGTGTGATCAATTGCTAACTTTCTTAAGTTGCTAACTTGTTAACTCATCAACGCAGTGTATTAAAAATGTCAACACGATGACATTAAAATGTCAACACATAATTTTGTTGAACTTCAATATAATGTGTTGATATTATGTGTTGACATTTTAATGTCACCGTATTGACATTTTTAAAACACAACATTGATGAGTTAGCAGAGTTAGCAATTTACATAGTTAGTAATATAACGCACCCCTATTCAAAAATTGGTTTAAGTTTGGTATAAAAGATTGGAGATGCCTTAGTTTTAAGTCCCAGTATCAAGTTTATGTTAGCTTTTTAAGTATTTTTTTTATTAATTAATATTTTTTTTATCTTTGTACATCTATTACAAGGGAATACTTAAGCAACATACTCCTTTTATACGGAGTATGTAAATCACAAACAATGAAGTTGTGAAACATTAATGAATTTATTGAGTAAATATATTAATGAATTTATATTCGTCTCATATTTGTGAGACGAATATATGACCATGAATTTATATTCTATAAGCTGTTTTTATTTTAGTCGTATCCTCTATTAAAATATGTTAACGGTATGTTTAACATTATAAAATAGTAATTACACAATATCCCATCATTTATAATTTATAAAAAGAAAATTTGTGTATTGAGGAAGCTTACCATCTTTAATAACAGCACATGTAATAGTAATAATTTGCAACACCATTGATTAAATTTTATTCCTACTAATGAAAGGCAAGTGGCATAACTGAAGCATGCATCATTCGTCCTTATACACATTTCTGACGTTAAATCAAATTTTTACACGATAGTTTTTGCATTATTGGCATTCCAGAGTGACTGAAAGCAAAAGAAAATTACACAACAATGATTTTAGTTTTTTTTTTTTCAAATAGAGGCTGAAATATGCAGTACAAATGTACAATGATGGTTTCTTTATAGGAGAGAAAAACAAAGTATCACATTGTACTAATTTTGCAATTATATTTGCATAAAGCTAAACGTAGATTCGAATTTATCTCCTTTATCATGTGATGCCCTTTCACGATATTTGTAGCAGACATCTTGTGAAAATAAGAAGGGTCCACCTTTTGATCAAATATCCAATAAATTAAATGTTTAGAAGAAACTATATGAGAGAAAAGAAATGGTCCAAGAGAAGGCCTAACTAAAGCATTTAGGCAAAATTACCAAACATTTAGGGATGAGAATTGTGCAGTAAATGTAATCGTGGGTTTAATTATGGCTCCACCAAAAATAAATTCAGAATGGCAACCCATATCTACCGAATGTGTTGCCTGCATTCAATTCACAGCGCCTGCATACTACTTTTTCCTTTTCAAATAAAGTTAAATAAGTATAAGAAAAGGAGTACTATCAATCTTGATTAGGAGAAAAAAGGTCTATCTCTTCTCCAATCAAGCCATCATTAATTAAATGAATGTAAACATCTTACCATTCGTTTGAGACGCGTTCTATTTAGTTGTTATTCGTATACCTAAATACAAGGCCGTACTGAACTGCATGTTGCAGTTTTGATGATACCTTGTGCCAGAATAGTTGTACCTTCAAATCTAATGACTGAGCGCATTTTGCACCCTCGCATTGGTCTGTAAAGATACCTTAATAACTCAGTGTTGCAACCTAATTCTAATCATGCATTGATGATCCAACCACCTCAATTTACTACCCTCCAACAACACACACTTCACTAATAGGACTACCTCCCTTTTCTCTCTCATCTATCTCTCCAAGTTTCACTTCCTTTGCTTCTTTCCAATTAACAAAACAAGTTTCTCGCCATTGAGAATGGCAAATTTTCCAGCAAAATGGTGGTTCCTTGTTGTTGTCTTGAGCTGTGTAGGAACCACCATTGTCAGCTGCACCGACAGCTTCCCACCCACACACAAAACATACATAATATACATGGACAAATGGGCAAAGCCGCAAGAGTTCAACGACCACAATCAATGGTATTCCTCACTGATCAAATCCGTAACATCAGCAGCAATCAACCCACAAGGCGAAGAAGCCGGAGATGACGACAGGATCATCTACACCTACGGGACCGCATTCCACGGCGTGGCCGCCCGGCTAAGCGGCGAGGAGGTGGAGAGGGTGCAACAGCAGGACGGCGTGATGGCGGTGTTCCCGGACACCATGTACCAACTCCACACCACCAGAAGCCCTCTCTTCCTCGGCCTCGAGCGCCAAGACAGCACCAGCACACTATCCTACAACCCGTTCGACTACGACGTGGTGGTGGGGGTTCTGGACACGGGCGTCTGGCCGGAGAGCCCCAGCTTCAACGACACCGGCATGACGCCCGTGCCCGCCCGCTGGAGAGGCGCCTGCGAAGTCGGCCGCGGCTTCACCAGGCGCCACTGCAACAAGAAGATCGTGGGAGCCAGAGTGTTCTACAGGGGATACGAGGCCGCCTCGGGCAAGATCAACGAGCAGGTGGAATACAAGTCCCCGAGGGACCAAGACGGCCACGGCACCCACACTGCCGCGACCGTCGCAGGCGCCCCTGTCCGCGGCGCCAATCTCATGGGCTATGCCTACGGCACCGCGCGTGGGATGGCGCCAGGGGCGAGGATCGCCGCCTACAAGGTCTGCTGGACCGGCGGCTGCTTCAGCTCCGACATCCTCTCCGCCGTCGACCGAGCCGTCGCCGACGGCGTCAACGTCCTCTCAATCTCTTTAGGCGGCGGAATCTCGTCCTACTTCCGTGACAGCCTCTCCGTCGGTGCTTTCGGCGCGATGGAGAAGGGCGTTTTCGTGTCGTGCTCAGCCGGAAACGGCGGCCCTGACCCCATCAGCCTCACGAACGTCTCTCCCTGGGTGGCCACCGTCGGCGCTAGTACGATGGACAGAGATTTTCCGGCGACAATTAAGCTCGGAACAGGGCAGTATCTCACCGGAGCTTCACTCTACAAAGGCCGCCGTAATCTCTCCCCAAACAAACAGTATCCGTTGGTCTACCACGGCAGCAACTCGACGAACCTAACACCGAGCTCAATGTGCTTGGAAGGTACTCTCGACCGCCACTCCGTCGCCGGAAAAATCGTAATCTGCGACAGAGGAATCAGCCCAAGAGTAGAAAAGGGGCAGGTGGTGAAAGACGCCGGCGGAGTAGGCATGATCCTGACCAACACCGCCGCAAATGGAGAGGAGCTAGTCGCCGACTGCCACCTCCTCCCGGCCGTGGCAGTAGGCGAGTCAACAGGTAAGGTCGTAAAACAGCACTACGCCACCCACCGTGGCGCCACCGCAACACTCTCATTTCAGGGAACAAAGCTCAAAATCAAACCATCACCAGTAGTGGCAGCATTCTCATCAAGAGGCCCCAACATCCTCTCCCTAGAGATACTAAAGCCCGACGTGGTCGCGCCTGGAGTCAACATCCTGGCAGCCTGGACCGGCGCATTGGGCCCGTCCAGCCTGCCCACAGACCCCCGGAGAACGAAATTCAACATACTCTCCGGCACATCAATGTCTTGCCCTCATGTCAGCGGCGTGGCAGCCTTGATCAAATCCAAACACCCAAATTGGAGCCCCGCGGCAATCAAGTCCGCCTTGATGACGACAGCTTACATCCACGACAACATGCAGAAGCCTCTCAAAGACGCCTCCTCCGCCACTCCCTCCACCCCTTACGACCACGGCGCCGGCCACATAAACCCGCTCAAGGCCCTCGACCCCGGCCTCGTCTACGACATCGGAGCGCAGGACTATTTCGAGTTCCTATGCGCGCAAGGGCTGACCACGTCGGAGCTGCTGGTGTTCTCCAAATTCGCCAACAGAAAATGCCGCCACAGCCTCCGGAACGGCGGCGATCTCAACTATCCGGCGATCTCGGCGGTTTTCCCGGAGAGCACGAACGTGACGGCGGTGACGCTCCACAGGACCGTGACGAATGTGGGCCCTGCGGTGTCGAGCTACCGCGCGGTGGTGTCGGCGTTCAGAGGCGCGTCGGTGAGGGTTGAGCCGGGGAGGCTGGAGTTCAGCAGCTCGGTGAAGAAGATAACGTACAAGGTGACGTTCGTGAGCAAGTCGAGGCAGTCGACTCCGGAGTTCGGAGCTATTATATGGAAGAATGCGGTGCATAAAGTTAGAAGCCCGGTGGTGATCACGTGGCTGCCGCCGTTGTGATCAGATCAGCCAAGCATGGATTTAGCAATAAGGAGACTTTAATTTGTTCAAATCCAATCCCCATGTTTTACTCCTTTTTTTAATTGAATTTATCAAATTTATGCAAGATTTTATCATTCCAAGAGAAACGGAAGATGGATGGAGAAAGCTCGTTTAATTGACCTGCTTTTTGTTGAACCTTGTGGAAAGATTGGAAGCTGTGAATGGAGTTGCTAATGTGTGTTTGGTGGTGGTGTCAGTAAAAATTATTAGGAGCAAATTATAAGTAAATTATAAGTAGTACTCCCTCCATTCCACAGTAATAGAGACATTTCATTTTCTGCACTCGTTTTGAAAAAATGATAATAAATCGTTAAAGTAAAGAGAAAGTAAATTAAGAGAAAGAATAATGTAGAGAAGAGTCTTATCTACAAGATTCTCTCTTTTACTTTACTTTTTCTTCACTTTAACTATTTATAATTATTTTTTCAAAACGAGTACGCAAAATGAAATGTCTCTATTACTATGAAACGGAGGGAATATTTAACTGAAACTATGGGCATAGAATACTACTCCCTCTGTCCCCGATTAAGAGTCACACTTTGACGGGGAACAAGTTTTAAGAAATTAAAAGAAAAGTTGGTTAAAAGAGTTAGTGGGATGTGTGATCCATTTTTTAATATTAATTTTATAATAAAATGTAAGTGAATTGAGTTAGTGAAATATGAGACATACTTACTATTTATAGTAAAAATAAAATGTGACTTTTAATTGGGAACAGACTAAAATGGAAAAGTGTGACTCATCGGGAACGGAGGGAGTATTCAGTAAGGTAAGAAGAGAGCATGTTGATAGATTAGGATGATTTGCTTTGTTGTTTTGTGGAACTGATTTTTTGGGTCTACAATTCCTCGTGATTATTTTGTCGTTTATTACGAGAGAGGTATTCTTTGGATATGAATTATATCATCCAATCATTACAAAAAGAATTTTATCAATATCTATAGTTAGGGGAGTGATCAATTGCTAACTCATTATTTAAGCGATAACTACAACTAATTTAAGGCCATAAGATTTTAGAAAATGTGTGGTCTATAATTTTTCACATATAATTTTCATTTTTATTAATAAAATAAAAAAATATAAAAGAAAAACTCTAAATTAGGATTTTGGATGAAAATGTCAATATAGTGTTTCAAAAATATCAACACAATGCTTTGAGAATGTCAACACAATGCTTTAAGAATATTAACTCATTACTTATACCGACATTCTACATTATTATATTGACATATTTTATATAGTATGTTGACATTTCTGCTGTACGAAAAAATTAAAAAAATTCAAATATTTTTTCAAATTTTGACGTCGGAACATATGCATGTAGGATATCGTTGTAATCCTTATGAAATTATCCTTAATTTGATATATGTTATATGAATTTAAAGTTTTGTGATTTCTTTTAAAAGTTAGTCATAACTAAACATGTAGTTAATTGACATTAATACCCCTATTCATATTTTTTGGAATTAATCATATGACCTTATTGACGTTTTTCGTTGATCGTATTGACATTTAGGAATTGATGATCTAAGCCCTTAATTTGAATATCTAATGGCTATTATTTAATTATAGTTAGCAATTAAGTTATGAGTTAGCAATATAACACTCCCCGGCAATATAACACTCCCCTTTTTTATAATCATGGTAAGTAGTAGTAATATTTTAAAGTACACCAACTTTAATATGCCTGGTATTTTTACAATTGTTTTCCCGTGAGATTGTTTGTGGAAGGTGATCAAGTTAGTACTGCAAAAAACTAGCTTAAGCAAAATGAAGAGGATATTAGCTGAAAGTATAAAATAAATGGGGCTACATCCTAACCCCTAGTTCTACATTTCGTTCGTGCATTTATATTTACACGTAACGAAATGTTGTTGATAAATAGAAATCCGTAGCTTTTACTTTTTTTCTAAGCGTTGTATTTGAATAGGTAGATAGGCCCATTTAGAGTCCATTTAAGGGCCCAATCTAGTGTATGATTTATTGGTTAAATTTTTTTATAATTAATGCTGAAAATTACTGTTTTATTATCATGAAAAATTTAGTGATAATAATATGTGCAATACTATTTCAATCTTAGATTACCTAAAATTACTAATATAATATAGAAAAACTCAGATGATAGTTTTGGAATTTCCTACTATAATATGATTTTAAATAACAATCCAAACATGTGTTATTAAGGACTATATAATATATCATCTATTCAAACACCACAAAATAAAAATGGAAAACCAAGAAAAGCATTGCTACAAAATGGTTGTGTTATTATCTAAATGAAAGGTAAACTCCAATTCGAACACATCCTTAGAGTATACTGCTGTTGATGTTGATTTGTAACTTAATTTCTGCCTATTTAAGTTGTTGCTTTGATTTTATGTTGATTTATGCTCACCAAGTTGTTTATATTCTTCGTATTTTGATTCTATACCATCATCTAGGAATGCAGCTGTTCTTAATTCTCTTGCCCTCTATGTTGAATTTTCTTTTGTTTGATGGAAATAGTCATATTTCTGTAGTGTTGGCATGAAAATCGTGTTACCACTCAATTCCCAGCATGTTTTTAGTGTTAGAATAATAATCACTGCACTAATTGTCGTTTTGTACTTCTCACTTCTCAGTAGACAGTATGGCTTATGTTAAGTATCTGCACATACATATGGGTTAGGTAGGTTAGGTAACTTTATTTTTTCATGTCATACTTCTTTTCTTGTGTACTATTAGATCGAGTTACTTTCTATCATGCTCATTTAGTCATTTACATAACTTGTCCAAGTGGTCTATCTGTTTACGTTCGTACTTATTAATTGTTTGACATGTCCATCTCTTTTAACTTACCTTTAGGGCTCGTTTGGTAGCTATGTCATGTTTCGACTAGACATGATACCATTATGATAGTAATCATAGTTTCGATTAGTTAATTTACATATATTGGGTGTTTGGTAGATTAAGATAATTATGAGTTATGTTATTATAGTGTTTGGTACATTAAGTCACAAGCAAGGATTAAAATTATGATTGCCAAAATTATCCTCGTTAATTTAAGTTGATTGCTAAACTATCCTCATTTTCCCCTAATAATTCCTATAAAATTATATATTTTTGCTTAAAATTAGCATCTTTTCAAGCTAAACTCCTTACAAAAGTTAGCATATTTAAATCCTTATCGAAAAATGTATATTTATATTGGTATTCTATTTTTGTGAGCATTGATAATTTTGGACAAATTTTATTAATAATCACTTATTATTTTGGATAAATTCTATATGAAAATATTTTATCAGGTGTCAAATTTTATACGTTCAAATTTTTTAAAGTTTAAAGCGCTTGTGGATTGAACAAAATAGTAGGAGTATATTTTTGTTTAAAACAACAGCAATTGCCTTAAGTATCACGTAATTACCCGAAATTAAACTCCAATCATGCGCAGTTTATACCCTGTGTACAAATTTCCCACAATGATAATTGATTTGAGTTTTTTTCGCGTGATAGATAGGATTAGGAATATACATACTTTTAAATCACCATTCCAATTTTCTATTCTTAAAACTATATATCGTAAGATTGATACGATATATCGAAATATCGTTATCGTATCGAATACCTGTATATCGAAAAATATAATTTCAAAACTGAAAAATAACACAAAAATTAATAAAACTTCAAGACAATAAAATAAATAGTGTTCTTATTAGGGTTTCATATATATATTTTCTAAATATACGAATGAATTAAATGGATTTATATATATTTATAATTTTTAAACTTTCAATATGTAATGAATTTCAATATGTTTCGATATATACAATATATATCGTATATTCGATATGAAACGATATATCGAAAATATTGATATATATCGTATATTCGATATAAAACGATATATCGCGATATAAGGAAATTCATATCGTTATCATATCTAAAACTTACGATACGATACCGTATCGTATCGAAAATTACGATATACCAAAAATTCGATAATTTTTCGATATTTTTCAATACGATACGAGCGATATATCATTTTTTCTGTATTTTTCCCCCACCCTTTATAACCCACTCAATTTAAACTAGTAAAATATGTTATTTAACCCATTCAATTTTGAATAATACGTGCATTATATAACCCACTCAACTTAAACTGGTTGGGAGTATAATCGTTTGCACATAGTTGTTGTTGAGTTATGATCATTGGTGAACCTATTGCCCACCACCACTTCCCTATACTTTACTTAAAAGTATTATATAAAGTGATCTTTATTTATTTTTGTAAAAAATTTTAGGTATACTATCAGAAATATGCATACGTGTATTGAATTTATTCTCAAATTTATTAAATTTATTAGTAATTTTTTCTATACTTGAATTGTGTTATACACATATATCATTACTTATATAATGAAATTATTCCACTTATTTCCACATCTTAAATAATTCTCTTAAAATTTGAAATGTATAAAGTCGCATAATCTATTTTAGCAGACAATTTTATTTCTTTATATTTTTACTGAGTTTACTGAGAAGTGATCAATGTTTAACTAATTTTAAGGGTATATTTTATTCATTTCTGAGTAATAAAGTGAGATCTTTGCTTATTCATAAAGCTGAATTTCTATTTTCTTTTCATGTGTTTCGTAATTTTGAATTTAAGAATGATCGTCGTATTTGTGAATTATAGTGAAGCAAATATGCTATATAGTGAAATAAATATACTCTACAGTGAAGTAAATAGTTAACAGAATATTGAATTTAATTGAAATGGATGAGCTTTATATTGAACTAAATAACTCACATATTATGAACTATATAAATTTTATACAAATGGTCATGAACGCTTAAAGTTTACAATCATATTTTTTCACATCTATCTACATGTTGTTGCTACATTTTTTATAATGCTTTGATGTTGTCGACTAGTTATTTAACGACTTGTGGTTTGTTTTCGACAACTTTAATGCACTGCAATACTTTGCTCTTAGCCTTTGTAATATTCCCTTGATGCTTCTTTTCGGCAATTAACATTTCCAATCATGTTCCCGCTCACCATAGTAACATTCATCATATACTTCACTCTAAGCTCTATACACTTCACTGAAATCAGAAAACACATAATACTATTAGACATGCATCGTATACTCCACTCTACATAAATTGATTCCCTGCAAAGGTAAAATACTTCACTATTAGCATTTAATAGTTCACTGTAATCTCTATATACTTCACGAAATTAAAAAAAAAAGGGAAAATATTTGCAAGCTGACTGATGATATTATGGGACATGAGGTAATCTCTATATACTTCACTCTAAGCATGTTTTACTTCACTGGATTAAAAAATAATGCACTATAAGCATAGATCACAAACACTTCACTCTAACCATGTAATACTTCACTTTAAGCACATTTTACTTCACTAAGATGAAAAAATATATCACTGATAACATGCATCACAAACATTTCATTCTACGCACGTTTTACTTCACTTAAATGAAAAAACAGTGCACTTTAAGAATAGATCACAAACACTTTACTCTAGGAATGTAATATTTCACTTTTAGAACATTTTACTTCACTGAAATGAAAAAAAATAGATCACTATAAGCACGAATCACAAACACTTCACTCTAAGCACGAATCACAAACACTTTACTCTAACCATGTGATACTTCACTCTAAGCACATTTTACTTCACTAAGATGAAAAAACATATCACTGATAACATGCATCACAAAGACACAAACAATTCACTGTAACCATGGAATACTTCACTCTAAGCGCGTTTTACTTCACTGAAACGAAAAAATAGTGCACTATAAGCATGGATCACAAACACTTCACCCTAACCATGAAATACTTCACTTAAGCACATTTTACTTCACTGAGATGAAAAAACATATCACTGATAACATGCATCACTAACACTTCACTCTAATAACATGCATCACTAACACTTCACTCTAACCATGGAATACTTCACTTTAAACGCGTTTTACTTCACTGGAATTAAAAAACAGTGCACTTTAAGAATGGATCACATACACTTCACTCTAAGAATGGACTACTTCACTTTAAGCACATTTTACTTCACTGAGATGAAAAAACATATCACTGATAACATGCATCACAAACACTTCACTCTAACCATGGAATACTTCATTCTAAGCGCGTTTTACTTCACTGGAATGAAAAAATAGTGCACTATAAGCATGGATCAAAAACACTTCACTCTAACCATGAAATATTTCATTTTAAGCACATTTTACTTCACTGATAACATGTATCACAAACACTTCACTTTAACCATGAAATACTTCATTCTACGCACGTTTTACTTCACTGGAATTAAAAAACAGTGCACTTTAAGAATTGATCACATACACTTCACTCTAAGAATGGAATACTTCACTTTAAGCACATTTTACTTCACTGAGATGAAAAAACATATCACTGATAAAATGCATCACAAACACTTCACTCTAACCATGAAATACTTCACTCTAAGCGCGATTTACTTCACTGGAATGAAAAAACAATGCATTATAAGCATGGATCACAAACACTTCACTCTAACCATGGAATACTTCACTTTAACCACATTTTACTTCATTGAGATGAAAAAACATATCACTGATAACATGCATCACAAACACTTCATTCCAACCATGAAATACTTCATTTTAAGCACATTTTACTTCACTGAAATGAAAAAACAATGCACTATAAGCAGGGATCACAAACACTTCACTCTAAGCATGTAATACTTCACTCTAAGCACATTTTACTTCACTGAAATGAAAAAACAGTGTACAATAAGCATTGATCACAAATACTTCACTCTAACCATGGTTATAAAAGTTTTGAATTTCCACATTCATTTTTAAAAATATTTTGGGTCAATCCAGATATATATCTCAAAATTTGAATTTTCAAATCAATTTGGATTAAGCAAAATCGAAATGCTTAACCTTATAGAAAATCAAATAAAAGTAAGATTAGAAACGACCACAAATATAAAAAAATGATTGAAAATAGTTTTCAATCACCGCCTTCAACGTGACATGAACACTGGAGGAAAACGCGACGGAGCTTGTCGATAAATGGCAACACATCGCCGACAAGGTCGTCGAGAATCTCCTCCTCAGACTATTCCTAAACCCTACCAACCCTCCGGCGACCGGAAACCTAACAGTCGCCGCCTCATTCACGTCGTTGTACCTTGGTAGGGTCCACGACCTCCTCCCTATAGTGGAAGAGCAGTTTCCCGAGCTGGGATTGACCGAAGATGATTGCATGGAGATGAGTTGGGTGGAATCCCTTCTCTTCTTTGCTAATGTTGATGGCGACTAGGAATGGAGGAAACATGATGAAAAATAGAGGTCACAGTGGTGGAACTCGACGTATTCGACGGAGGGAGAATAGAGAATAGACGGTGGGAAATGAAATGTTCAAATGAGGGAAAGAGAAGACCCTTCTCATTTTAATTCAGTAATATGACCAATATACCCCTGAGTGAACTAAATATTCATATAGTAATTCAAAACTTGAATATAATGCTAGAATTCTAAAAGTAATCTTAGCCCTTGATTTCTTTATCTTGTGGCTGAGATTTGTTCTCTAGTTATATACTTAAGGGGCATTTGCCCCATATCACTACTCTATTTTTACTTTTATATCTATTTAATTAAATTAAACTCCCAATTTGACTTATAGTTAGCTTTTACTTTAATGCTCTTATTTACATTCTTATTTCTTTTCCCATGTGTACTATTCAAGAGATAACACAATTATCATCTAATGTCAAGTTTCATCGCTGAATAGGTTGATAGTACTAATTTATCAGAAATCATTTACATAACACATCGTAATTATTAGTCTAATGGGCCTTCAATCTATGGACATTGGCATTAATTAGACTTCTCTTCAATACAAGTTAAATGACGGTCTCTATTCTATACTACGCCTTTTTATTTTAGGATTTAACGGTATTTTTACGATACGTACAACATTTCAAAATACAACTTGCATACTATTGCAACTTTTCAAGAATGAGAATTCTGAAAATGAGGTGAATTATAGTACCTGTTACAAAAATATAAAATGAATGTTGGAACTTGGAAGTATAATTTATTTTATTGAACGAGCAATATTGGAATTAGGGACGACGAAATACTAATGCTTCTTCCATCTAATTTCGTATTAGCGGCAAACAATGATATAATCCGTATAGATTAGGTGAAGTTTTAGTAAGAAAAAGACAAGAGCGTGGGTAGCCCCCCACGTGGCTTTAGTACTAATATTTGATTGCCGACTTTGATGTTGGGAAAGCATGTGGGGACTGATTGGAGCATTGACTATATTTTTATGAAATCAAAGATTGATAGCTATTAGTCTAAGCAAGCCCCACATGCCATCTCATTTTGATTGACTATTCAACATTTATTTAATCAAAACTCTCATTTTTTAGCTTTTCATTCCACACAATGTAAGAGCTTGATAAATCAATAAAGAAAACAAATAAGGTTGATTATAATTATTGGAATACTTATTGGCTTAATACTCCACCCAAGGTTGATTATAAATATTGGAATACTTATCGGCTTAATACTCCATCCATTTTGGGTTCGGCATGGATTTTAAAGCAAAATTGATAAATTAAGAGAAATATAGAGAGAAAAAAGTAAATAAAGTGTTGTTAGTGGAGAATTGGTTTCATCTCAATAGGAGAAAAGACTTTCTATAATTTGAAAGTGTATATTTTTGTGGAACAGACTAAAAGAAAAAAGTGCATATAAAATGGATGGAGTAATATACACGGGGGAGTACTTATATAGGCTAAAGATATTGGTAATAGTATGTCCTTTTAGCATACGTTTGCTAAATAGACCATGTCTAAAACTCTCATATTTTATATTTGAATCGATCATTGTAAACTTGTGATGTTATCCATTACTTTACGAATAAATGTATAAACAAGTTTATTACGAAAGTAATACTCCTCCCGTCCGCGAATAAGAGTCTCGTTTTTTCATTTTAGTCCGTTCGCGAATAAAAGTCCTGGTCACTTATACCATAAATGGTAATAGGGTCTCACCTTCCACTAATCCATACCACTCACATTTCATTTAAAACTAATATATATAAATGAGATCTCTATTCCACTAACTTTTATCCATCCATTTTTCTTTACATTTCTTAAAACTCGTGCCGCCAAAAAATGAGACTCTTAATGGCGGACGGATCGAGTACTAACTATATAAACAAAAATGGGCTAAAGATTAAAATGATTTCATTTATTCAATTATTTGAAAATATAGGGGTCTTTACATTGACTAACATGACATTACAAAAAATTCGCATTTAACCAGCGGAATAATAAATAATTCTAGCTATTTCATGGCCAAAAATTGATGTGAATTTGATACATTTAGATGTCGTTATTTGAGTATTATTCAATTCTTTTTCACGTAATGAAAGTCGTTAAATTACTTTCACAATTTATAATTTTTTTTGTTCTTGCAAGGCAAATAATACAAATTGAATTTCTAAAACTCAAATTTTAAGGGTCTGTTTGGTTCGCTGAAATGGAATTATAATTTATGGAATAGAATTGGAATAAATTGATTCATTTCAATTCGAAATCTTATATTTGGTAAAAATAAAATAGTAATATGAAATTGAATTTGAAATATTTATGCATACACATAATATGCCGAGTGTGAAATGTACTCCCTCCGTCCCAAGATAAGTGATTCACATTCCTTTTTGGAACGTCCCAAAATAAGTGAGCTATTTCTTTTTTTTGTATTCTCCCTCTTACTTTTTCTCTCTACCTTATCAACTCTCTTACTTTATTCACTTTTCACTTTACTAACAAAACCACATTTCTTTAAATCTCGTACCGAAAAGTTTGTGCGCACTTATCTTTGGACGGAGAGAGTATGTAATAAGTATGCATGTCTAGTGCATGTGTGATGTGTGCATTGTGTATATTTTGTGTATGTGTATGTGTATGTGTATGTGTATGTGTATGTGTATGTATGTTCTATGGATATATGCATTAATGTACTATATAATAAATAACAAATTTAGAAATTCAATTATCTATTGGAATTGAGAGATTTGAAATTGTAATTCAATTCCAAAACTAAATATTTTTGTGATGTAAACACAATCTCAATTCTAATTCCAATTTTAATTTTAATTCCAGTTCCAGTTCTAATTTCAGTTTTGATTACAATTTCAGTTCCTATTCCAATTTAATTTCATGTCGAAAACGGATGTAACTAATTTCACTAGTTGAATTCTGTCGAATCCATGTATTTCAGCGCAACCACCAATTGGTTGTCTTTTCTTTAGAGGCTCGTTGGAATAAAATTAATTTGTAGTATTAATTAATTGATCTTTAGTGTACGTAGTTTTAGGCGGAGACCATTTTCATTAATACTTCTAGATAGTAGTACTACTATTATGGGGATCCATAATTTTGAATTTTTAATTCATCAACGTCATGTGAATCTTGTTATCGCCCCATTCTCCATAAATGTCCCTTATATAAAATTGAATTAAAATGATGAACGGTCTAATTGCTAAATATAGAATTCGCCATTGCAACAAATTAAATGACTATATATGTCGGCCATTTATTATATTGATAATAATGGTCAAATTAAGATGTTTTGTTGTTAATAGTTTGTGATACTCCAGTTTCAAATGTTTGAAATAGAATATTCATGTGTTCTTGTAGTTGTAATATTTGTAGTATTTCGTAATTGTTGTCAATGTCATGTTCCATTGAATATTTCCATCTAGAAAAACAAAAGCATGCGTTCTACTTAATAGAAAGCTATCTAATTTCTCTGTCTACCTACATACTACTACTATATTAAATTGGAGCCAGTATCTGTATAATGGTTGAAGGTCATGACTCGTGATTAATTTACTATCCTAATTTCATTAAGATCCAAATGTATTCGTTGTCTAAGATCAGTAAATCCATACAAATATGACTTTGGCTAAGCAGCTTTGTTTTTTCACTATATAATGTATAAATATATTCTTAAAAGAGTCAACTAAAAAAAGTAGGAGTATATCAATTTGTCAATGCTTGTGGAGGTTACCTTGTCAAAATTACAGGCTAAAGTCCATTATATGAAGTATTATCATTTCCTAAATTGCATATCATAATCCAAGTGTGATGGAACGGATAAGGTGTTTAATATTTAATTAACAAATCTGAAAGGTTAGTTTTTATTTAATCAAAACTTAATCAGTATTTAATTAATACAGTAACTCACAATTTCAGAAGCTGACAAATTTTATCCTTAGGTTATTTCTTTCTCCACACAGATTCAAACAGACATTTCGTCGGCTATCGGCTGTGATTTGTTGGAGTGTATGGTACTAACGAAAATTAGTGATTTTCTAAGGACGAAGATAACTCACATCAATAAGTACAAATAATATTATTAACATAGCAAACTATGTGTATATGACAAATTTATCCTAAGTGAAAATGTCCTACCACGTGAATTATATTTCTCTGGCCGTTTTTTTATGCGTCAATATTTATTTAGGAATTTGCAATTCTTGCAAAAAGGTTGAACCCCGAACTCTAAGGGCACTCCACAATTCGTTGCAACATTATTATGAGGACTGAAGAGTGTTCAATCAAGATACGCAGTGACTCGCTAAGGGGAGGGCGTAACCCACTTATCCTGCCAGAAACCCACCTCCCAATGCCTCACATTTGTTCTTGAAAGGTGTTACAACTACACGTAGTAATGGAAATCGATCTTTGGTCATTCTTGCAAATCTGTCCCCTCCGGAATCAACTGCTCTGCCACTGTGGAGAAAAAAAAATAAGGAATTCGCAATTCTAGTAGTGCATGACCTGTATTGAGCTTGAGAAGTGTTGCAGCTACACAACAGTTGTGAGAATCTATTTTTGGCCATTCTTGCAAATTTGCCAACTGTGCTGACCTGCGGACAAAAAATAAGAAATTCGCAATTCTAGCAGTGCATGACCTGTATTGAGCTATTCATTTGGAGATATCCTCAATATGGCTGGATTCGAGCTTTTGCATTTGGCTTTCAAGTTTATTTTGTGTTTGTTAAAGGATATATACGGTGAAATGAATTTGACTATATTTACACAATGATAATGGATACAATTATAATTTGCCTACAGGAGTAGCACAATTAATTTCGGAGGGTGAGTAGCCAGAACAATTATAACTCTTTGTATAGAATGAAAACAAATAGTACTACCACAAGTTGTGCGTACATTATTACATTAGTTAAAAGTTCTTTTTTAAATGGATAAATCGGCCATTAACACAAGATAATAGTAAGAATTTGACAAGAACCCACATGAAAACAAACATTATTGCGAATGATGTTAACCCCGCGAATGTATATCACTTTTAATTTGGTCTATCATGAGAAATAAGTATCAACCTTGATTTTTGGGATGTAACCTTTTATTTTTATTTCTATATAGTTATGATGACTTATGTGACAGCTAATATGATGGCGCAGCTTCCATCCAAAAAAGAATGAAGATTAAAGCGACTGGGAAATACAAAAGAATTTCATCGAAAAGTTTCAATGGATTATTATTGCTATGGCATCTTGGTCAATCCCAACCTGTTTTCTCTTTTTTCTTCTTTCATCTTTTAGACACCTTTTTCTCCCTTTACTAAACTTGTTTCATAAGATTTCTGAACTACTTTATTTTTTACTATTCCCAGGAATACTTTCACTTTTTTATTCTTTTTCATTAATCATTTTTGGAAAACTGATGCAGGGAAGAAACTATAGAAAGGAAAACAGTAAAACATGTACGTTTGAAGATGTATATTAATAATTAATAAATTGAGTTTGGACTTAATAATTACTACAACTAAGTATTAACTATGAATTATGAGAACCTTTACATGAATTTGCTATTTTACCAATTTGTATGTTTTTTCAGTTTTTGTGTTTTCTAATTACAAAAATGAAGTGACACTTGAGTCGGTTAACACATTTATCCTTGATTAAAAAACATGTCAGTCTCTATAGAGATACCTACACACGAAAGCCGATGCATGTGAGTAAGAACAGGGGTTAGATCAATCTCATCCACTTTTTCCCTAATTAAAAAAACTCTAACAAATATATAAATATATTTTAGATAAACAAACACTCTTTCAAGCCGTTTCAAAATAAAAATAAAAATAAAAATAAAAATAACTTACAATTCATAGAAATATACTGTAGACAGTACTACTATAATTACTATCGCTAAAAGAGTAGAACTGAACTCTAGTACAGTGATGATGAACATGAAATAATTACAATAAGAAAAAGGAAATAGAATTAAAGTAAGGATACTAACTTTACCAAAAAAAAAATGTAAGGATACTAAACACTATTTCCGGAACAAGATTTTCTAGGGTGATAATTTCTATTTCTCACCTACTCAGGAACTGAAAATAACAGCTTATAAATATCAGAAGTCCACCAACGAAATATTTATTCTATGATACTAATAACCACTAGCTCATTAAATGGCCACTGTCATGTCTGATAAATTAATTTATGGATACCTACCAACAATATTTCAATATTATATAAATGCAATTTACAACGATTAAGGAAACCAACAAAGTAATACAACCTACTCCTCACCTATCTTGCCTATTTCTTTGAACACTTTTTGCATTGGAAGCTATAGTTTGTAAAGTGTATAAGATCAATTATTAGGAAAAGTTTATGCTAGTGTAAGTATGTGTTTTTGTGACAATGGATGTAGTACATTTTTCTTCAGTTACAAATGAAATCACCAACTTAGAATCATTATTCAATTGTAGTAATTTGTATTATTACATTTAAAAAGCTGAAAATTTATACTATTATTTTTTTTTTATTAATTTGCTTCAATTAGACTACTAGAGTATT
Source organism: Salvia hispanica (assembly GCF_023119035.1). Lineage (NCBI taxonomy): Eukaryota > Viridiplantae > Streptophyta > Magnoliopsida > Lamiales > Lamiaceae > Salvia > Salvia hispanica. Next base: position 14,577,845 of record NC_062969.1, read on the forward strand.
CTTAAATACCGTTTCATTATTTCAATTTCAAATGAATTATTATTGTTAGAGTACTTAATTTCTAAAAACTTAAAAGCTCAATTTTTATGGCTTCGAGACAATGAATGTGTTGACATTTAGATCTACATCCAATATTTATTAACCACTATGAATTGTGCGAGAGCAACAACACATCAAGTGAAATTATATCTTATTTTTTATCGTAACACCTAATCCAAGAATTATTTTTTCCCTCAAGTATAATTTTATATTTATTATTTATAGTCATTATAAATTCTTGAATTGCACAAACCGTAACACTATATCAAGAATCACATAATTTACTCTACGATGCCTCAAAAAGTGTAGACATTAGAACCCGGGAAATGTCGATTTTTATTCACTCTATTGTTTTATTTTATACAGTTAGTACGATGACAATAAATACTAGCAGAATAAATGGTGAAAGTATTATTGAATATTAGTTATATTTATTCTTAAATTACATTTCCGTTGGATTAAACTCTCAATACTTATTTTGTTAAGGCATATTTTTTTATTCAATTAATCAGTTGTTTAGGGTTACTGAGTCTTTTCACTCAAAAGAAAAAACAAAGGGAAGTTTTTTACAATTTTAAAATGACTTGATAAAGTCAGCCATGATAGTCTAATTTTTTATTTGAGTATGTGTTCTCTCAGCGTCTAATATTTATAAGAAGGAAAAGAAATTAAATAAGTAGAGCTGTAGAGGTATAAGGAAATAAAATATTACCGTTAAATTTAATACTAAAAGAAAGTGTTGAATAAATCCAACGGCCAGAAACGTAACACAAGTGTTAGAGCAAAAAGAGAGAAAAGCTTTAAAATTATAGATACAATTAAGCTGTATCTATCTCAATTCCCTCAATCAACTGCTCCATTTTCTGCTGGCTCTCTTATCACACTGTTATGAGTTGTTATCAATAAAAACTCCCTCTACCCCTTTTTACCATAAATTACCATTATGCCCTCCCGCCGCCTCTTGTCCCCGCCGCCGGCGTCCCACCACATCCTGCCGCCCCTCGCCGGCGGCCTGACTGCTGCCTTCTCCTGCCTCCTCCTCCTGATCCTCTGCTTCCGCAGGATTAGCAAGAAGCGCACCGCCCCTTCCGCCTCCGACACCGACTCCAAGAAACCCCCTCTCCGCCTCTCCTACTCCCTCCTCCGCCGCGCCACTTCCAATTTTTCGCCCTCCCTCCGCCTGGGGCAAGGCGGCTTCGGCTCCGTCTACCGCGCCGACTTCAAGCAGGGCTACAACTTCGCTAAAGATTCGGGCTTTACTCTCTCCCACGGCGCCGTCAAGCTCATGGATTCCGGGTCTTTGCAAGGTGAGCGTGAGTTTCAGAATGAATTGCTTTTTTCTTCCAAGATCGACTGTAAATACGTTGTTTCCGTTGTGGGTTTCTCGTCGAGTCCCAAAAAGCGTCGGATGCTTTTAGTTTATGAGCTTATGGAGAACGGTAGCTTGCAAGATTGCCTTTTTCATAAGAAGAGTGAGGAGTTGAAAAATTGGGATAAGAGGTTTATGATTGCTCTCAATATAGCAAAGGGGTTGGAGTATCTGCACCACTATTGCGATCCGCCGATTATTCATGGCGATATTAAGCCCAGTAATATTCTTTTAGATGCTAGTTTTAATGCTAGGATTGGTGATTTTGGGTTAGCGAGGTTCAAGGCTGAGGATAATGTTATTGTGGAAGGTGAGGTGAAAAAGGAGGGGAGTTTGGTTGATGATAATGGATCTGTGATGGAGGAGACGGAGAGTGTTATCACCACGACCGGATTCGAGGAAGGTATCAATGCACATAATCTGGTTGGTGCTGATAGCACACCTGAAAGTGTGATTGTTAGGGTTGAGGCTTCGCCTGAGGCCGTGTCAGTGGTTGAGATGTCGCCGGAGATGGAAGCAGCCCCTGTGGTGTCTCCTAGGACAGTGGCTGCAATGGCTTCGCCTTCCGATGGATTGGATAAGACTAGTGTCTCTGAGGGGAACTTTGATAGGTTTAGCGCTGACAGCGGAGGTGAGAGGAGTAGGTGGAAGAAGAAGAAAAAGAAGAGCGTTTCAGGGAAAGATTGGTGGTGGAAGCAAGATACAGGGGTGGATGTGGAATCAGGAAAGGTTAAGGATTATGTGATGGAGTGGATTGGGAATGAGATCAAGAAGGAGAGGCCGAAAAGTGACTGGATTGGTGGGGCATCATCGAGTTCTAAGGTTGTGGGGAAAATGGAAAAGAAGAAGAAGAAACGTAGGCAGTTGGACTGGTGGGTCTCGTTAGATGATGAAAAGAATGTGAAGAAAGAGAGGAGAAGGCCTGCAAGGGAGTGGTGGAAGGAGGAATACTGTGAAGAGTTGGAGAGGAAGAAAAAGAAGAAGAAAAAGAAGAAACAAGCTCAAGGGTCCATGAGTGATGATTGTTATAATGAGAATGGGTGGCCGAGAGATGATGAGCGGTATGCTGATGGGAAGAAGAAAAGGAGCCGGAGCAGGAGTAGAAGCAGGGGTAGCAGGGGAAGCATGGACTGGTGGTTGGATGGAATCAGCGGTGAGCTTTGGCGAGCAAGGAAGAACAGTTTTGATTCTGTTAGTGGGGAGATACCGAAGAGTGGTGGCATTAGTAGCACGCCAAGTATGAGAGGAACTGTTTGCTACATTGCACCAGAGTATGGCGGTGGTGCTGATGTATCTGAGAAGTGTGATGTCTATAGTTTTGGGGTTCTCTTATTAGTTCTGATTGCTGGACGTAGACCACTTCAGGTGACGGGATCCCCAATGTCGGAGTTCCAAAGAGCCAATCTCCTGTCATGGGCACGGCATCTTGCCCGTGCTGGGAAGCTTCTTGATTTGGTTGATAAAAATATCCAGTCTTTTAATAAAGACCAAGCCTTGCTATGCATCACGGTGGCCCTTCTCTGCCTGCAGAAATCTCCTACTCGCCGGCCTTCAATGAAAGATGTAGTGGGGATTCTGACTGGAGACCTAGTGTCCCCTCAGCTACCGGTTGAATTTTCACCTTCCCCTCCTTCTCGATACCCATTCAAATCTCAGAGGAAGGTCCGGTGAGTGGCAGTTTATGATCTCATCCATGAAGTTTTAAGTTGTAGATTGTTGTTTGACTGATTTCTGTAAAGAAAAGAAACTATTAAATCATGAATGCATCACTAAATTTTAACTCTTCCAGTTCTCTGATTACATAAACTTTGTGCAGTATTTAGCATACTTTATTGATTGATGGTATGTTTTTCATAGTTGATAGCATTTAGCATTTAGCATACTTTATTTAGTTGTAGTTATTTAGCATACTTTAGCATTTAGTTGTAGTTATTTAGCATTTAGCATACTTTATTTAGTTGTAGTTATTTAGCATTTAGCATACTTTATTTAGCATACTTTATTGATTGATGGTATGTTTTTCATAGTTGATAGCATTTAGCATTTAGCATTTAGCATTTAGCATACTTTATTGATTGATGGTATGTTTCAGTTGTAGTTATTTTGTTACCGGTAACTCAAATTGACCACTGTATCTGCAGTTCCACAAATGCTTCTAGATATTGGATACCATTTCAGTTTCTTAATAGTCCTTCATGTCCATTTTATGTTTTTTGTGGAACAAATGTGTATAAAACAATTTAGACCAATTTTCACTTTTCCATTTGATCTTAGAGTTTTCAGCCAGAACTTGTTGTACAGTCTCCATCTCTTCACAATTTTCAGCATACTTTATTGATTGATGGTATGTTTTTCATAGTTGATAGCAGAAAGACATGATGGTATTTTAGAGCTATCTTGGATAAATTAACGAATAGGGCCAGGGCAATCTTAGAGAGTGCTGTGATTTCTGTTGTGTTATGCTCTACTGCCTTGATAATCTTGTATTGGGCGTTTGCATTTTTGCTTTTTCGGAGGATAGTTATGTGGTAAAGTTGTAGGTATCTGTCTAACAAGTTTCAGGTTGAGCTCGAGATAAGGCCTCTTTGATATCACGATGTTGTTGTCAAGGTTGGTCATCGAACTTGTACAATAGTTGCTTCTCGTTTCTATGGTTTTTCATATAGCTTTCATTTCTTTCCAAAAGCTAATCTAATTCTTCATCTATAATGCATCTTGAGTTTCTAAATGTCTCTATATTTGAGTAGTTGATACTACAGTTTCATCCTATCTGATTTCGTTATCTACTCTGAATAAATCGACTGGAACGTGAGGATGCACTTGCGAACTTATCCGCTTCTATTCGTATTATTGGATTTGGATTTCTTGTTATCTCCAAGCTGGGATTCCACAGCTTCAAATTCTCAAAGACAATTTTCTTTTGCAAAGTGTTATCTTGCTTACATGGCCAGTATAATTTCTTGGTGTTGTTATACATGCCTTTGTTATACAGCAAGAAGCATGTTTTTCTATGCTCTTCATTTAATAGAGGTTTTATTGCAGTCAATAGAAAAACACATATATCTTTATAAATAATTTATGGGCATGTGAAATTCTGTTTCTTAATCAATATCTTTAGCGGCATATCAAATCATTGTTGTAGAGGTTGACTTGAGATAATCCCTTCAATTACTATCATTTTAAAGCCCAAATTGAGGCATATTTACCCATCAATCAAGAGAAGAGAAGAACAAGTGGATTGAGTGCAGAAAGGAGATAAGAACTGATGAGTTGCAAAACAACACCCAGAAATCCAATTAAGATTGAATATTCTCCAGCAAAGGCAAAAAACCATAAACGATCACTATTTACATTTTTGGTCTGATCCGACAGCATTCATTCACAGTTTCTGCGTTTCTTGTTATCCAATTTGTGCTCAGTGAATCCCTCTTCTGAGCCTAATCATATCCGATCCGGTGGGATTAGGGGGCCAAAATCTTACCTTACCGTATTCACATAAGCTCGTCAAAGCACCAAATGGTATAAATATTGACCGGAAAACTAACAATCAAGCTATAAAACTCGATAATAAGTACATTAATATCAGCTCTTATTCCCATCAATAAACGAGTTTATCAGTAGCCATTGCAACTTCCGCTGATTATCTTCACCTATATGTTGCCCTGTCTGTGAGAACCCAGAGGAGTGTCCTCATTTGGAACCGGCTATCTCCAACTCCTCCTTTTGAATCACCTTGAATCAGTTGAGCTCCCTTTTGAATCCCAACCAAAATCTCCCGTTCGCGGCCTTGCAAATTGAAGCGTCCAAAATTGGCTCGCTCTCTTTCAAATAGGTAATTAATGAATTTATTCTGTAATTTTCATCGTTGTGATTTTTGTGAGTAGTAATAACGATGTTGTGGTGTAGTACTCCATTATTTAATATATGTAAACAAAATTTAAAAGTCACATCATAGTGTACTTTAATCCGAGACCTTTGGATTCATGTACATGTTTTTGATAATAATGATGTCATGATGTATTTGATTTGAAGTGGTCGGTAGTATTTGATTTGATTTTTAGTATATATTTATTATTGTTGTGATAACTATTTAAATAATAGTTTCTGTTTAATCGTTTGACACTTGATAAACATTTTATGGATTTTTGCATGCGTAAATGTAATAGGGGCATTAACTAAAGTCTAAAACACACAATTAATTTGCGCATGTTTTTCGTAAAAACAACTAATACATTTTTTTGGTTTAAGAATTAAAACAGATGCTACTTTCCGCAATAGCATTACCCTTTGAAAAAGTTTACATCTAAAGAAAAAGTCTTAGTCACACCACACTTAAAAAAAAATCTTAATCACCGTGTAATTAACTGTATTAGGCGTGTCCAGTCCAACTTCATATAGTAGTATTTGTTTAATCTAGATCACATGCCTCATTTTTCCTCCACACATGTTATTAATTAAATTCTAAAATCTACTCCACTATATTAGCTATTCATCAATAGTAACATTATTTGAATTCCGTGACCATTCTTTTATAATCAATTAATCACACATCTCAACTTAATACGGCTAATCATTATAATAACTATACCCTAATTCATCACATGTTTTACTGTTGCTTTGGCAGGAGTTCCAACTTATTTATTGCATACTTCACTACTGTCTTTTTCTCAAATGAGACAATCCAATTTTCATTTTTTTAGATTTCATTTCAGGGCCATTTTTTTGAGACTGATTATGTTTCCTAGTTCGAGTAATGCAGCATTTGAGGATAGTCGTATATTTTTAGAGCTGGAAGATCTGCTTGCGGATTGTCCAATTTCAGATGGAAATAATACTGAAAAAAAGAGTGTGAAAAAGAGGTCCAGAAAAATTGAAGTAAGCAACAATGGCAGTAGTGAGTCCAAGAAGACTGCTCATCGATTCACTGAGAAGCAGAGAAGGCAAGAAATGGCAGCCCTTTATGCTTCTCTCAGATCCCTTCTCCCTCCTGAATACATCAAGGTCTGTCCATTCCATTACAACCCTAGCCACCTACTTAATTTATTTACAATATTGTATTTTGGGTATCACTCGACTACTCTAGGGGAAGCGCGCTATATCGGATCATATGCACCAGGCCGTGAATTACATCAACGACATGAAAAACAAAATCAAACAAATGAAACTAAGGAGGAATTCATTTGGTGTTGAAGCTGAGAATCAAACCTCAAATGCTTCTGATTCTTCGCCTTACTGTGTGAAGATAAATCCATTAACAGAAGGGTTTGAGATCTTGATTAGTAGCAGCCTAAATAAGGGATGTTTCCCTCTTTCAATGGTGCTTGCCGATTTGCTTAACAGACAGCTACATGTAATTAGCTGCGTTTCTACTAGAGGCGATGGCTGTTACCTCCACAAAATTCACCTTGAGGTAGGAGTATTAGTTACTAATCTTTGTTTTCTTACAAGACCAGATTTAGCAGTATGTAGGGTTTCAGCTATTATAATTTGATTTTTGGTTTATTTTCTGGAGAATTCAATTTTGTTTTCTTTCTTTCTTATTTTTAGCTTTACCATATTTTCAGCTTAATGATTCCGCAAGTATTGATCTATCTGAGCTACAAGATGGACTGGTGAATATGCTTAAACTTGTTTGACAATGGCAGCTGCAGCTACACATATGTGTGTGTGTATAATTTAATTATACATTTTCTGTACACATAGCTTAAAACATATTCTCAATAATTAGTTTATTTTGTATTGTATTTTAAACAATGTTATTTTATTTTTTGAAGTTCATTTCATATCCTTGGTATTTGCATTAATTGTGCTACAATGCTAGTATAGTATAGTATAGTATAGTAATATACTTGTATGATAGTATATTAAAGATCATGGTGAGATTTCCATTAAGTCTCTAATAACATAAATCACATAAATTTCCTTTCCTATTTAGTTGGACTGTTGGAAAGATGATGTTCGTTGATTAATTTGTACTACCTCCGTCTCCCAAATTTTGACACAGTTTACTATTTCGGTCCGTCTCCCAAATTTTGACACACTTCACTTTTTACCATTTTTGGTAATGGACCCCATATTCCACTAACTCATTCCTACTCACATTTTATTATAAAACTAATACTTTAAAAGTATGACCCACATCCCACCGACCTTTTCAACTCACTTTCCATTACATTTCTTAAAACACGTTTCGGGTCAAAGTGTGTCAAAATTTGGGGACGGAGGTAGTAAAAGATAAGAATATCGACCGGATATCTGAATTGTTAAGTTTCTCATTGATAATGTATACTACGTGTGTTTGCTCATTAAAATCTTTATGCTTTCAACAAAGCTTTGAAGTGTTATTTGGCATACAAACATGTCTAGCCAATTGAGTACTCCTATATGCTTTCATTCAGTTCTTGAAATTTGGTTTTTAGATCTTTCTTAACTAGGAGTCTAGGACTAAGATTTGCCGTATGTTTTTTCATTGTCACCATCATCATCAACTTCAAGTATACATGGTTACCGTTTTCTGTTGCAAACTAGGAGAATTTCTGATGCTGGCGTTTGAGGTTTTGAGTGAGTTGGTTTGTTAACTGAGTTCAGGTTTGTGCTTGTGTCTTTCCTTATTTTTCACATATGTTCGTTCATTATATATAAGTAGTTAGGGCTGGGGAAAAATATCGAAAAAATGATATATCGCTCGTATCGTATTGAAAAATATCGAAAAATTATCGAATTTTCGATATATCGTAATTTTCGATACGATACGATATCGTATCGTAAGTTTTCGATACGATAACGATATGAATTTCCTTATATCGCGATATATCGTTTTATATCGAAAATACGATATTTTCGATATATATCGATATTAAAATATCGATATATATCGATATATATCGAAATTTTCGATATATATCGATATTTAACGATATATCGAAATATTGATACGATAACGATATGAAATTTTTTTATATCGAAAGTTTCGATATATCGAATTTCGATATATCGAAACTTTCGATACGATAACGATATGAAATTCTTTCATATCGATATTTTCGATACGATACACGATACAACGTTTTCGATACGATATATCGTATCGACCCACCCCTATATAAGATAGTGTTTCAAAAAGATATATGGTTGTGTGCAAATCTGAGGCTTCGAATTGTATTTCACTCGATCTGTGTGTTCTATCTTAACTGGTACATAACTGAATCGTTTAAGGTCGATTATCAGTTAACTGATAACTGAAATTTAATATTTTGATTTTTTAGTTTGGTGGATGATCAGTTATTAGTTATCTATCGATTATATCGAATAACAAAATTAAATTAAAATAGTACTTCCTTCATCCTATAAAAATATATGTATTTGAAACGATACGAGAATAAATACAATTGGTTAAGTAAGAAAGAGGAGGAAAATGATAGTTAAAGTGGTGTTAGTGGAGATAATTAATGAGACCGACATTATTAGTAGTGCTTAATGAGTTGTAATGGTTTGTCATAATAGTATAAGGTGTAAATAAATTCATCCTTGCAAAACGAGTTGAGGACAACTTTCCATAAATGGAAATGCACATATTTTTATGGGATGGATGAAAATGGGAAGTGCACTAAAGCTCGCACTCTCGAGTGTATGTGTGTTAATACTGTGTGCACAAAAAAGAATAACAAGTCTCCTAGGTCCAGTGAATCCACTAGATCACAAGGTCTAGGAACCCACGGATCGTTGGAAGATCTCGGTCGTCGGACACACAGAATATCGCTTCAAAAACACTCAACCACTTATACTAAAATTAGCACAGGGAAGTAGGGATCGATCCCACATAGATGAATGCGTAATTAAGCATGCTCAAGGATTCGAGACTATTTTTGGGTTGGCTGCTGCCACGCATTTTTTGGGTTGAGGAAATTAAACTAACTTGAGTGAAATCTGGTACGCTAACAGCTAGATCTAGGCAGAACAGAAATCATGCATGTAAACTGGAAACGAGACATTCACTAGATCTAAGAAACTATTTCTAAATTACCTAGACCTGGATAATAAACTGACGGTGGGTACCATTTGCTGAAAAGGTAGAGTACGGACGAAAAGCTGGAAAACAACTAACTAAAGTACTAACTAACAGCGACATCATCTTCTCCAATCGATTTGCATAAAAATTCAGTAAAAACAGAGATGGAACGTGAATCAGAAACGAAGCAGACTGGATTTAAAACAATTTAACGAAGAACAATTAAAAACTAAGCAGATCTACGGCTACTAGACGGAGTAAATTGAAAAGAGAGGAAAAGAGTTCAAAATCCATGCTCAACTTGATTCCCCTGTTCAGATCCAACCTCGGATGCTAAATCCACTCCGGATCCAAGCATCCGACACAAACTCCGACCAAAAGTGTATCCATAGCTTCAGATTCAACAAACAACCACCGATCAACATCAACAATTCAGATCCACAACCTCTTCCCCAGATCAAGCACAGAATTATCCAAAACAGAGATTAACATTCAACTGCCGAAATAAAACTTCAAACAAAAACCCAGAATCATAAATCAACACAAGATAACACCAACTTGACAAAAACCAAATGCATAGTTAACCGAATAGTAGCAACAACCAAGTCGACTTTTAATACAATGAAGTTCGACGGAATAAAAGTGCAAAAAATGAATTAAAAGCAGATTGTTTCTTCGCCCTCCGAGAGGACGGTGTTACACTGACTTTCGCCGAAGATGAACCCCTTAGAAACCCTAAACTATCCCAGAATTCTCATATATGGCTTGTGATGCATGCTCCTTTATTTATAGGCGTTGAAGTGGGTCCAGCGAGGTATGAATAGTCTTTGTTGCCCTCAGCTATTGACTTCCTTCTTCTAACCATTCTTTTCCCTCCAGTTCTGCTTGCTTTCCTTCATTTTCCTTTGCTAGTCCATTGTCTCCAGCTCTTCCTGAATCTAGCGTCTCCTTCACACACCTGGCTTAAAAATTGCGTTAGACCAATCAAAATAAAGTGTTTTCTCACCACATAACCGATGCATGAAATTAGCCTTATCAAACTGCTCACACTTAAACCATACTTGTCCTCAAGTATAAAGACAAGAAAAAGAATAAGACGAATTTCAAAGCACGGTTATCCCCTGACCGACTCCTTAGACTCTAAACAGACTCCTAGACCTAGACACAACTCTATCGTTCTCACTTCGTCCAGATTGACTTGGCTTATTAAAGGAAAAGGCTTCTAAGTTGAAATACATCCTATCTTCAATTACTTTCACTAAGGAGATCATGCCATATTGTTGGGGTTTGGTACCCCTGCATGCGGAAGACTTGTACAAAACAAATAAATCAGATACGGATCTATTTGACTGATTATGCGATTAATCAATTCACATGTTAAACAGATAATTGCATGCTAGAACGCAAATAATTCATGCTTAGAAATATAAATCCTAAACATGATTTCTACGGTTTAGAGTTACCAATTTGATTCTCCAAAGAATCGACGATTGCTTGCGCCTTCTCCACGATGATCTTCAATACTAGACCACGGATCTTCTCTCTGGTTCCCGAACTGTATCTCGATATCGGGTGGGCTGATCTCATCAAAATACTAAGACTCGAATAAAGAAGACAGAAGAAATCCTTCTCCAATTAGGAGAGAAATTCGAACTCCTCTAGGTAGAGGGAGACGAAATTTTTGCTATTAAAAATTATGATTTCTGTCTCCTTTATTCTCCTATTTATATTAAGTTCCTTTTGGGCCCAGACAGGGATCTATGGAAAGTTTTGGATATGGGCTCCCCCAATTAGCTTTTTACTAATTAAATTGAACCCACAATTTAATACAAGCTTATATTGGAATATTACGAGCAGCCACTACAGAAGTAATATTGAACTCTCCCCATCCAAATCCGAAATTACAAGTAATCCGGGTTTCCGTTATTTATATTATTTATTTCCCGCGCTTAAGATATAAATGTCCATTAATTAATTAATGTCTGCGCTATGGACTTAATTAATTAATATCTTATTAATTCCAAGAGTGGACTTAGCAAGAAACATCTATTTATTATTCATAGAGTAATAAAACTCCAACTGGCCAGTTTTCCGAATAATAAAACTTTGTTCGAGCTCCTCTTGAGGACATTATCAAACGAGACTCACCTCGCGCACGATTCAACATAATAGCAATCCTAGCACCACTAGATATTAATCACCACTACCCAATATATCAGGATTATTGGGTTGCGAAAAACCCACCATTTGATAAGTCAAAGTAGTGCATAATCAATACCGTATGCTCAATGCTAACATATGTAGATTAAGAAATATTATTTTATCAAGACCTAGTCTTTCAGTAGATAGCATAAAGACACGTCTTGCTGTTAGATCCGTTCAGTGCTATACCACACCAATGTCATCTTATTTCAGTAAGGCTTAGAAATATGCGGACTGACATTGCAACCTTTCACGATAGGTAGTCTAAGCCTATCTAGGTTGTGAAATTCTTCTTTTTCTTTTGCAAAGCATTGCATAGATCTAACCGTGTTACCTTAAAGTGGACGCCGCCCACAACCGGTCTACTAAGCAAAAGACTTAGACTTTGTTTGCTTCTTATACATTTAAATGTTTATAAAACATCTTATAAATGCACAAGCAAACACAATGTAATAATAATAGTGATTCTATTCGTGCGGAACTGCTCGAATAATACTGAATCGGGTAAAAAGTGGATTGTAGAGTTTTACGTATACAAGCAAGATTCTATTCGCGCGAAACTGCTCGAAACATGCTTTTCAGTATACCAAACCTAACAATTATATTCACCAGCTCATGCGACGCAAACAAAACCTAGACTTAACGACTCATAACATGCTAACAACTACACGCATTGACTCCCCTCCCCCTCCCACTTCACTCAAGCTTGTCCCCAAGCCATCGTCGTGAAGGGGGGAAAAGGGTAGTCAATTCAACACACAATAAACAATTTATACAAATAAAAACTTCTCACACTTAGACCGAGCATTGGGCTAAGTAGGAGAAGATACTAATAAAACAAAACAGATAAACTTCTCACACTTAGACCGAGCAACGGGCTAAGTGGGAGAAGACACAATAAAAAATAGAAAATATAAACTTCTCACACTTAGACCAAGCATTGGGCTAAGTGGGAGAAGGTAAACACATATAGCAAATATTCACAGAGACACAAAAAATAACAACAAACATAAAAAAACAGATATAACGGAAAACAGAAAATAAAAGTTACTTGGTCATGGGGGTGATTCACTTCTGGGTCTGGCTCCCTCGAGAGCCAGATTGGGGTAGGATTCCGGGTCGGGTCATCTTCACTTTCTTTTTCGCCGGCATCTCCAGCTCCTTCTCCTCTTCCTCTGGTTCATCAGACTCTGGTTTTTTCAACATCATGGACTTTGATCTGGATAGAATTGACACTGGCTTAGACGCGGACGGGGTAACCATTTGCTTGAGCGGGTGCGGTGGTCACTGGACGGAGGGACTGCTCTGGCCTGGTTGCTTGACCTCGCTGCTGGACCCAGGAGTTGCCTTCGACTGGGTCAAGGGGAGTGTCTTCTCCAACCATTTCAACATTTTCATTACAAGCTCCACAGCCTCCGTCATCCGCTCGTTCTGTTTGGCGGACTTCACCGCCAAGTCCGCAATATTGCCCCGCAGGGTCTTCACCTCTTCACGGCTCCCGTTCAATTCTTTCCTTATCCCACCAAGTTCTTTCACTATTTCTTTCCTCATCACCTGCATTTCTCTCCTCACATCCTGGACATCCTTTCTCAGCTCCTCGACCTCTTCACTCGGCATAGCCTCCGCAGCCTCCTCAGCCTCCGCTTTCACCTTATCTCCTACCGTGTAGAAGAAGGTTTGTTTGCCGTGAGCTTGGAGTAACCCCTTGTTGAAAAAGTACTCAACGCTGAAAACTTCCGGGGGCTCGCACATCACGACCAAGGGAGCGGTTTTGGCTATCTTCATTTCAATGTTCCGCTGGAGGTAGGCGCCTAGGAGATGGCAGGTATACATATGTCGAGCAGGGTTGCTGGTCATTTGATGACATGCTTGAGCCAGCCAATAGCCTAGATGCACCTTAACGCCTTTTGCCATGCACCAAGTGAAATAAAGGTCGGTTGTCGTCAGAGCTGAATTTGCAGTTCCCATTAAGTTGTAGCTGATAAACGTCTGAGCAAAATGGAGGATTCTGTTCTCGATGTGAGAAGCCTTGGAGTAGCTTGACTTGAACGCCCCTGCCTTGGAGTGAGTGATTAGTTCCCATGCTGCTTGTACTTTGAAACCCGACGTATTCTTCGGCATGCCGATCATCCTCTCGTTCCATATTCCTTCATCATCCTCAGCCTGGGTAAACAACCCCATCTTCAAAGACCATTCCCGGATGCTCATCTCGTGTTTTTCATTGAAAAGCCTGAATGTTATGGAGTCCGCGTCGAGGTCAGAGGTGTTCTTTAATCGGAATGTTGAGAAAAACTCCCGTGCTAGGTCCACCGGCACCTTCTCCTGGCTGTGCTTTAGCAACCACTCGAAACCGATTGAATAGATACATGCGCGGAAGTCCTCATCACATGCAATCGTCATGAGTTCCCTGGAGCTGTACTACTTTCCAGACTTAGTCATCTTTCCAGCACTGCATCTCTCTTTGTATACTGTGGCTCGTTTCTGATCGTCGAAATGCCTCATCGATTCCAGCAGTTCCTTAGTCAGCCATACCTCCGGACGTCCTTGCACAAACTCCTCTTCAGATTCTCCAAGTTCAGAGTCGTACCCATGAGTAGGCTTGTCTTGTTCCTCGGTAGAGGGAGCTTCGGTTACTGGGGAAAGGGTCTCCTCAAGCTCCTTGACGGAGGGAGCTTTCCTCGATCGTGTTGACCCGGTCGTACATGCTTTTCCTTTTCTCGCCCTTTCCTTGACCAGGAGACTCTCCTCTGCCACTTCCGCTTCCGTCGGGCAGGGAATTCCTCCCTCTCGGAATAGACCAAGTCATCTACTTCATCAAGTAGACTCCGCCTGGCCCTTCTCCTCTCTGCTCTTTCGTCCACCCGGGGTGCCTCTTCTTCCTGGTCGTCCACCAGGTCCACAATCAGATTTAGCCCTTCCTCAACGGGCTCCAGTACTCCAGTAGTGTATAGATCTGTCCCCTCAATATACACAAGGGTTTCCCCCCTAACATCACTTGGGGTCACCCCCTCCTCCATGGGTTCAGGGGTCGCACCCCTGAAATCCTTTGGGGTTTCATCCCCAGCCTCCATAGGGGTTTCCCCCTCATTCATCAACTCTCGAACAAGGGTTTCCCCCTCAACAACTTCTACCAAAACAGGGGTTTCCCCCTCCACAATCTCTTCTTGAACAGGGGTTTCCCCCTCAGCAACTTTCTCCACAATAGGGGTCTCCCCCTCCACATTGTCTTCCATAACAGGGGTTCCCCCCTCAGCAATCTTTTCGTGAACAGGGGTTTCCCCCTCAACAACTTTCTCACCCTCAGAGTTAGGGTTTCCATTACCTTGTCTTTCGGTCTCCACCTCCGTTTCGCCGTCGTTCTGCCCACCATCAGCCGGCAGTTCATTCGTCGCCTCTTCTTTATCCGCCTCCAGTGAAGCGGTTTCCGCTTGTTGAGAACCAGAGTCCGGTACCCTGGTTGAATCTTGAGGCCTTTCTACTTGGGGAACTGCAGGTTGCGCCGCCGAATCCGCTGGGATCGTCGGTGATGGTACGGCCGCCGCGGACGCCATCAGACTGGTGGAGAACAGAGCGTAAACTTCTTTTGCCTTCTCGACGCTTCCTAATTTTTGCGTCAATTCTGCCAACAGAACCGCGTCGTACACCGCCGGCTGCGAACTTCTGGTGGCCTGGGTTGGATCCATTACTGTAAATCTGAAATCGAAAAGAAAACTCGGTCGAAATTGGTTAGGGTTTGTGTTTCTTGAGAGAGAAACAAAGTAGAGAGAAGGGAGAGAGAATGCAGTTTCGTCGATTGGGATTATTGGAGAGAGAAATGCCGGTTAGCCTTTTCTGGTGAAAAGATGGTGCGGTTGCAGACGTGATGTAAGCAACCGTACACCTCCCATAAATATCGGCAATTTTGAAATTCAAATTATCTCCATCCCTCCTTGACTTCTTCCTCCAGGCTCTCCTTCCCTAGCTGATTTCCCTGACCATGACCCTATACTTAAAAAATATGAAGACGCCAGACTCCTAGGTCAAGGTTAGAATATAAGGCATCGGTTTTCCTACGGAGTCTGGTGCTTCGAAAATATTTTTGGAAGATTTAAAATTGTATATACATTTTTTTTGGATTTTCCTTTATTTGAAAAGCAATTAAACTATTTACACACTCCTTTTGAGTATTCCCGAGATTCCCTGGTTCAATGCATATATTCAAAATGTCAACCAATTTACCTGACCCAGGAATTCATCGAGAATACCTCCTCGTCTGTCTAGGTGATAATAGAGAGTGCGTGTAGTGGCACTTCCTCCACTACACACAGCTCAGAATTATCCCTATAGATTTTCACTCTATGACCGTTAACAAGAAAAGGGACAGAGTTAGAGGCACTTCCCTGGATCTCTACTGCTCCATTTGCACGGAGGCCGACAATGGTATATGGACCGATCCACTTAGACTTCAACTTCCCTGGCATCAGCTTGAGCCGGGATTGGAAAAGGAGCACCCTCTGTCCCACATGGAGTTCCTTGACCCGGAGATTCTTGTCATGCCATAATTTTGTCCTTTCCTTATACCACATGGCAGACTCGTAAGACTCCAGCCTCAGTTCATCCAGTTCTTGTAACTGTAACTTTCTTTCTTCCTCACAAGCCGAAGGCTTCATATTCATCTCCTTTACTGCCCAGTACGCCTTGTGCTCAATCCCCACGGGCAAGTGGCACATTTTGCCAAACACCAGCCAATAAGGCGACATTTCGATAGGGTCTTCAAAGCAGTTCTGTAGGCCCATAATGCATCGCCGAGCCTCTTACTCCAGTCTTTCCTCGATGGATTAACTGTCTTCTCCAATATTACCTTGCTCTCGCGATTAGAAATTTCCGCTTGGCCGTTAGACTGAGGGTGGTACGGGGTAGATACCCTATGGTGAACACCATATTTCTTCATCAGAGCCTCGATGGTGCGATTACAGAAATGTGTTCCTTGATCCGAGACAATGGCTCGAGGAACTCCGTATCTGTTGAAGATATTGGCCTTCAGAAATTTTGCCACCTCCTTCGATTCACATGTCGTGGTGGCTTTAGCTTCTATCCATTTAGACACATAGTCTACTACAACCAATATATATGTGTTCCCACAGGATGATGGAAATGGTCCCATGAAGTCCATTCCCCACACGTCAAAAATTTCGCAAACAATCACCGGGACCTGAGGCATCTCGTCCCTCCTTGAAATTCCCCCTGTCTGTTGGCATCTCTCGCAACATTGACAAAACTCAAAGGCATCTTTGTTAAGCGTTGGCCAGTAGAAACCGCTGTCCAATACCTTCCTTGCTTTTCCTTGGTCCAAAGTGACCTCCACACGCCAAGGTGTGGCAATGAATCAGCACATCTCTTTGTTCCTATTCGGGAATGCAGCGTCTAATCACTTGATCCGAACACATCTTCCATAAGTAAGGGTCGTCCCAAAAGTAATATTTTGCTTTGCTTTTAATTTTCATCCTCTAGGCCCGGGAAACTTCGTCTGAACTTGGCACCTCTCCCGTGACCAAGTAGTTTGCTAAGTCAGCAAACCATGGTTCCGCGTTCAGTGTTCGCTTTCCCTTGTCGGATTCTCCTAGACCGGTTAATGCCAAAACTGCTTCCCAACTGATCCGTCCAGGAAAATCCCCTAGATAATACAAATGCTCTTCAGGAAAAGCATCGGGTATGGTCTCTTCCGTTTCCCCTTGATGAATTATGCTCAAGTGATCGGCTACTCGATTCTCCGTTCCTCTTTTATCTCTCACTTCCCAATCAAACTCCTGCAAAAGCAACACCCAACGGATTAACCTCGGCTTAGACTCTTTCTTAGCCAGTAAGTACTTTATTGCTACGTGATCTGTGAAGACTATAACCCTTGACCCAAGAAGATAAGGTCGGTATTTTTCGAACGAGTAAACGACAACCAACATTTCTTTCTCCGTGGTATCATAGTTCTTCTGAGCTTGATTTAGAGTCTTGGATGCATAGAAGATCAAATAACTTTTTCCGTCTATCTTTTGCCCTAAAACAGCTCCCACAGCGAAATCACTCGCGTCGCACATTATCTCAAATGGGTGATTCCAGTCTTGCATCCTTCGTCAAAGATGAATTCCACATCGTTGTGCAACAAATGAGTGAGTGGTTGCGCGATTTTCGCGAAATCCTTGATAAACCTCCTATAAAATCCTGCGTGACCCAGGAAACCTCTAACTTCTTTTTGGTTCGTGGGGTAAGGTAACTTTGATATCACCTCGACCTTTGCCTTGTCCACCTGTATTCCTCTTTCAGAAACCACGTGACCCAGGACAATACCTTCAGTCACCATGAAGTGGCATTTTTCGAAGTTCAAAACTAGGTGCTTCTCTTGGCATCTTTTTAACACTAGGTCAAGGTTGGCCAAACAAGTGTCGAACGAATTCCCGTATATAGTAAAATCATCCATGAATATCTCAATGCATACTTCAAGCAAATCCGAAAAGATACTCATCATACACCGCTGGAACGTTCCTGGTGCGTTACACAACCCAAACGACATTCTTCGGTATGCATACGTACCAAAAGGGCACGTGAACGTGGTTTTCCCTTGGTCCTCTGGGTTAACGTAGATCTGGAAATAACCGTTGTATCCATCAAGGAAACAAAAATACTGTTTGCCAGCCAATCTTTCTAACATCTGATCAATGGAAGGTAGGGGGAAGTGATCCTTCTTTGTGGCCTCATTCAGCTTCCTGTAGTCGATGCACATCCACCCCGTCACCAGCCTAGTGGGCACCAATTCGTTCTTATCATTCTTGACAACTTTGTATTCCAGACTTTTTGGGCACCATATGGACAGGACTGACCCACTCACTATCCGGAATAGAGTAGATGATCCCTAGAGAGAGCAATTTCAACACCTCTTTCAGAACTTCCTCTCGCATGTTTGGATTCAGTTTCCGTTGTGCGTCTCGGTTAACCTTCACACCTTCTTCAAAATGGATGTGGTGCATGCAGAGATCGGGGTGATTCCTACTAAATCAGAGAGGGTCCACCCTTGTGCTTTCTTGTTCCGCCGGATCACTTCCAACAGTTCCTTCTCTTGCTCCTCGGTCAAGTTACTGTTGACTATTACTGGGAATGCCTCATCCTCCTCCAAAGAAGCATACTTGAGGCCTGGTGGGAGTGTCTTCAGTTCCTTCCTTGTGTTATTCGTTTCCTGGGGCAAGGGATTTTTTTCTGCAATATCAGGTAATGTTTCCTTCCCAAACCCAGGAGAATTCTCCAGAATAGCCACGTGAGCTGATCCCCTAGATCTAGCTGACTCGGGATTTCTGCAAAACTCCATGATGGCCTCTGTGAGTTCCTCGTCTGTCAATTCCGTTGTGTTCATTGCTGCACACCACTCTACAACTTCTCTGTCGATTAAATGGCTCAACTCCGAGTTGTCAATCTGTTCCTGTATCAATTCCGTCTCAAGATATTCTTGGACCAAGGGGTTAATAACATCTATAGCATATAAATTCTCAACATCCAATGGTCTTTTCATTCCCTCATCTATGCTAAATGTATATTTTTCCCCATTATAATCCAAGCAAATTGTTCCATCGAAGACATCGATAATGGTTTTAGCAGTGCGCAAGAATGGTCTCCCTAAAAGCACGCCACTAGACTCAGCAGACTCATTATCATTCATTTTGATAACATAGAAATCAGCAGGGTATAGAAAATCATGCACCTTGACTATGACATTTTCTAGCACACCTTCAGGACAGATGCAAGTTCTATCTGCTAACTGGATTACCACCTTAGTGGCGACCATCCTAACCCCTGTCAGTTTCTTGTAGATTGAAAGCGGTAAAACATTTATAGACGCCCCTAGATCACACATAACATGCTCGACTTTGATATCCCCTAGAGAAATGGGTAATGTGAACATACCTGGGTCTGTGCATTTCGAAGGCATCCTTCTCTTTTGTATCACAGCAGACACGTTCTCCCCGATCACAATCTTCCCGTCCGGCTTGGTCTTCCCTGCTATGAATTCCTTGATGAACTTGCTAAAGGCGGGCATCTTCAGGGCTTGCAAGAAGGGCAGGTTGATTTCCAGCTTGCTAAAAATCTCCATGAGGTCCTCTATATCATCCTTCTTTTTCTTTGCTTCCCCTCGGTATGGAAACGGCTTTGCCCGCTTAACCGCATTTGTGGAACTCCCAGCTGGGGGTTTGCCAGCTTCCCTACTTCCTTCTTTACTTACTAACTCAGGCTCTGGATCCAGGAAAAATGGATCAGCTGCTCGAGGTAAAGATCCCCCTAAATCTCCTTTCTGGAGGTCATCCTGAACAGGAACTTCTCTGGATCTAGGGCTATCTCCTTGAAACACCTGACTCTCCTTCCCCTTACTTGCTTGTGCGGGTACTTCCTCATCGATCTCCAATGTTGGCCCTTCATAACCCCTTCCGGATCTCAAGGTGATGTGACTAATATTTGCTCGGTCAGGTGGCTTGACCGTGGCAGGAAGTTTTCCTTCATTTCCCCGCATCTCGTTCAAAGAAACCGCGATCTGGGACAGCTGTTTTGCCATCATGTCCATGGCAGCTTTGTGTTCCGACTGAGCGTCTTGCAATTTGTGCACCACGTCGTTATTGGAATGCAAGTTATTCTGCATGAACTGCTGTGAATTCACTAGGTCGTGGACCATGTCATCCAAACTCCTTTGTGGCCTGGAGTTGAATTGATTAGAATTTGATCCTTGACCTTGGTGTTGTCCTTGGGGTTGTCGATAGTTCCCCTGATTTCCTTGGTGGGTATTGTACTGGTTGCTAGACCCTTGATTCCCTTGGGTATGTGGTTGGGAATTCTGATAGTTCCCTTGGTTATTCCTCTGGTGAGGTGGCACATATGAGTTCCCTGGATTGTTCTGATTCCTGTTTCCCCAATTAGTATGATCCTGATTCCTGTACCCCAGTTGCAATTGCCCCTCTTGATTTTTCCCTGACCAGTTGGACTGCCTCTCTGGAGGGTGTGCATAATTTGTGAGCTGTAGTGGGGGTGGCTGACTTTGATCATTGTTAGTCCATCTAAAATTGGGGTGAGTTCTCCATGGGGTATCCCTTTATCTCCCTTGGTTCCAACTTCCATCCGGATTCCAGTTTCCCATTGAATTTTCCTGGGCTTGGCATTCCCCTTCACAAGGTTGACCATAATAAGGCTGAAGTTGCCTTTCCTCTGGACCAGGGAATTTCTCATTTTCCGATGGAGCATGAGGGTTGTACTTCTCAATTGCATTCAGCAGTGCTTTCTCCAATTTGTCTATCCTGTCTTCCACCTTCTTGTCATCTTGCTCTGTTACTGCATTGGCTGATCCCCTTCTCAAAATGCTCCGCGGGTTATCATAGGCCTTCTTCGCCTCGATCAATCTCCCCAAAGTTTTTCTGGCTTCACTTGCTTTATTCTTGGTAAAATTTCCCCTGCTCGAGGAATTCATCAAGTCTTTCGATTCAGGGTTTGCACCTTCGTAAAACAAATAGTAAGTCTCTGCCTCGATCATCCTGTGGTTCGGACAAGCATCCAACAGTCCCTTGAACCGGGACAAGTAAGAGCTCAGAGACTCATCATATTCTTGCTTGCACTCCTGGATCTCCTTCTTCAAGGTGTTTGTCTTGTTGGACGGGAAAAAATAATCCAAGAACTCCAGCTTGAAGTCCTTCCATGTGTTGATCGAGTCTGGTGGGAGCCTCCAGCAGCCAAGTATTAGCCTCCCCCTTGAGGGCAAACGGGACTGCACGCAAACGGTAGTCCTCCTCAGTCGCCTCGTTGGGCCTCTTTTGAATGCTGCAAAGCTTACTAAACTCGTTTAGGAATTTGTAAGGACATTCGTTCCTTCGTCCAGAGAATGTGGGCAAAACCCCGAGCACATTTGTCTTGATATCGATAGACCTCCGGCGCGGGTTTGAGACTATGGCATGGGCGGGCTCACCGTCTAGATGCGCGGTGAGTGATCCTATCTCCGGATCGGGATCCACTAAATGTGCCATATTCACGTCTTCCTCTTCCTCGGTCTCGGAATGCTCTGTTTCTGTGGAAGACTTCGGGTCCTCTTCTCCGCGTGTGGGCGAAGATACAATCTCTTTAAATTTTAGTTTGTTTTGCACTTTTACGGTCGAACTTCACTTTTGGGAGTCGATTCGGTTGTCGATGCTACTGATTATCTATTCACTCTGTTTGTTTGCGTTTATCTGTGATCTGTTCAAGTTGATTTACATAGATCCTGCTGTTGAGAGTTTATTTTGACAAGTTATATGTCGATCTCTGTTTTTGCTGCGGTAGTACTCGATCTGGGAATTTTGTGATAGATCTGTGGTTTGTTGATTGATTGGAGGTTGTTGTTTAAATTTGAAGTTATGAAATGTTTCTTTTGGTTGGAGTTTGTGTCAGACGCTTGGATCCGGAGTGGATTTAGCGTCTGAGGTTGGATCCGAAGCGAGGAGGTTGAGTTGTGCATGGATTTTGAGTTTTCCGCTTGCTTTCTGTTTTACTTCGTCTAGCATCTGTAGATCTGTTTAGTTCTTCATTGTTACTCATTAAAATGGTTTAGATTCAGTCTGCTCTGTTCCGATTTGGTTCATGTTATTTTTATTCTGAGTTTTTACGCAATTTGGTTGAAGAAGATGATGTCGCTGTTCGTTAGTACCAGAGTTAGTTGTTTTGCCAGCTTTTCGTCCGTACTCTGCTTTTTCAGTCATGGTCCCCACGGTCAGTTTGTTTCCCAGGTCTAGGTAATTAGAGTAGTTTCTTAGATCTAGTGATAGTTCGGGTAGTTTTCGTGCATGCTTTTGTTGTTTCGCCTAGATCTAGCTGTTAGCGTAGCAGTTTTAAATTCCCAAGTTAAGTTTATTTTCCTCAACCCAAGAAAAATGCGTGGCAGCAGCCAACCCCAAAAACAAGTCCAAATCCTTGAACATGATTATTACGCATCCATCTCTGTGGGATCGATCCCTACTTCCCTATACTAGGTTTAGTAAAGTGGTTGAGGGTTTTTGAAAGAGTGCTCTGTGTGTCCGACGACCAGGATTTTCCGACGACCAACGAGTTCCTAGACCGCGTGATCTAGAGGATTTGCTGGACCAAGGAAACCTGTTATATTCTTTCTGTGCGCACACCGTGTAAATCACCTCTTTTCAAATGGCGCCGTTGCCGGGGAAGGATGGCGTTTATTGTTATTGCGTTTAAGGATTTGGTGTAAATATTTTAATTTCTGTTATTTTCTTTCTCCTTGACAGTTTATGAACGCAGGCTTCCATTCTGGAAGTTGGGCGAGCTCATCTGGGTCAGGGAGTGGCCAATACAAGTGGCGAGTCAAGGAATCTACATCTACCATCACCACCAGATCAGGATTGAGGACGGAGGATCCATTCCCGTTCGAGTCAGAGAGTGAAAAAGAGTGGAATTCGTCGGGAGAGGAGAACCCGGAGTCATCAACAGAAACAGAGCATTCCGAGACCGAGGAGGAGGAGGACCCGAATATGGCTCATCTAATAGATCCCGATCCGGAAATAGGGTCGCTCACCGCACATCTCGACGGTGAACCCGCTCATGCTATAGTCTCGAACCCACGACGGAGGTCGATCGATATCAAAACGAATGTACTCGGAGTTTTACCCACTTTCTCTGGGCGAAGGAACGAATGCCCTTATGAATTTTTGAACGAGTTCAGTAAACTATGCAGCATTCAAAAGCGACCCAACGAGGCAACAGAGGAGGACTACCGTCTTCGAGCAATCCCGTTTGCTCTCAAAGGGGAGGCGAACACTTGGCTGCTAAGGCTCTCACCGGACTCGATCAACACATGGAAGGACTTTAAACTAGAGTTTTTGGATTACTTTTTTTCCAACAAGACGAATGCCTTGAAGAAAGAGATTCCAACAGGAATACGAGACGAATGCCTCCGAACCACAGGATGAAGAAGCGGAGACCTACTATCTGTTCTACGAAGGTGCAAATCCTGAATCAAAGGACTTGATGAACTCCTCGAGCGGGGGAAATTTTACCAAGAATAAAGCAAGTGAAGCTCGGGAAACTTTGGGAAGGCTGATCGAGGCGAAGAAGGCCTATGATAACCCGCGAAGCATATTGAGGAGAGGATCAGCCAATGCAGTAATGGAACAAGATGACAAGAAGGTGGAAGATAGGATCGATAAACTGGAAAAAGCCTTGCTAAATGCAATTGAGAAATACAATCCGCATGCTCCAGTGGAAATTGAGAAACCCCCTGGTCAAGAGGAAAGACAACTTCAGCCGTATTACAGTCAGCCCTGCGAAGGGGAGTGCCAAGCTCAAGCAAATTCGATGGGAAGTTGGAATCCCGACGGAAGTTGGAACCAAGGAAGACAGAGGGATGCTCCATGGAGGACTCACCCAAACTTTAGGTGGACCGACCATGATCAAGGCCAGCCACCCCCACTTCAGCTCACGAATTATGCACACCCTCCGGAGAGGCAGTCCAACTGGTCAGGAAAAGGTCAAGAGGGGCAATTGCAGCTGGGGTACAGGAATCAGGACCATACTAATTGGGGAAATAGGAATCAGAACAATCCAGGGAGCTCCTATGTGCCACCTCACCAGAGAAATAACCAAGGGAACTACCAGAATTCCCAACCAAATCATCAAGGGAATCAAGGGTCTGGTAACCAGTACAACAACCATCAGGGAAATCAAGGGTCTAACAACCAATACAACAATCATCAAGGGAACTATCGTCAGAACCAAGGTCAAGGACCAAATTCTGGTCAATTCAACTCCAGACCACAGAGGAGTTTGGATGACATGGTCCACGACCTAGTGAATTCACAGCAGTTCATGCAGAGTAACCTACACTCCAACAATGACGTGGTGCACAAGTTACAAGATGCTCAGTCTGAACATAAAGCCGCCATGGATATGATGGCAAAGCAACTGTCCCAGATTGCAGTCTCCTTGAATGAGATGCGGGGAAATGAAGGGAAACTTCCTGCCACCGTCAAACCGCCAGACCGAGCAAACATTAGTCAAATCACCTTGAGATCTGGGCGGGGTTATGAAGGGCCGACGTTGGAAATTGATGAGGAAGTGCCTATGCAGGCTAGTGAAGGAAAAAAGAGTCAGCTGCATCAAGAGGAAAGCGCTAGACCCAGGGAAATCCTTGTTCAGGAAGACCTCCAGAAGGGAGATTTAGGGGGATCCCTACCTCGACCAAAGGACCCATTCTTCCTAGACCCAGAACCTGAAGAAGTGAGCAAGGAAGGAAACAGGGGAGTTGATGAAACCCAGGTTGGGACTTCCACCAATGCAGTAAAGCGACCAAAGCCATTTCCATACCGAGGGGAAGCGAAGAAGAAAAAGGATGATACAGAGGATCTCATGGAGATTTTTAGCAAGTTGGAAATCAACCTGCCATTCTTGCAAGCCCTAAAAATGCCTGCTTTCAGCAAGTTCATCAAGGAGTTCATTGCAGGGAAGACCAAGCCAGATGGGAAGATTGTGATCGGGGAGAATGTGTCTGCTGTGATACAAAAGAGAAGGATGCCCTCAAAATGCACCGACCCAGGTATGTTCACATTACCCATCTCTCTAGGGGACATCAAAGTCGAGCATGCTATGTGTGATCTAGGGGCGTCCATAAATGTTTTACCGCTTTCGATCTATAAGAAATTGACTGGAGTGAGGATGGTTGCTACCAAGGTAGTGATCCAGTTAGCAGATAGAACTTGCATCTGCCCTGAAGGAGTGTTGGAAAATGTTATAGTCAAAGTGCATGATTTTCTATATCCTGCTGATTTTTATGTGATCAAGATGAATGATAATGAGTCTGCTGAGTCTAGTGGTGTACTTTTAGGGAGACCATTTTTGCGTACCGCTAAGACCATTATCGATGTCTTCGATGGAACAATTTGCTTGGATTATAACGGGGAGAAGTATACTTTTAGCATAGATGAGGGGATGAAAAGGCCTTTAGATGTTGAGAATCTCTATGCTATTGATGTTATTAACCCCTTGGTCCAAGAATATCTTGAGACGGAATTGATACAGGAACAAATCGACAACTCGGAGTTGAGTCATTCGATTGACAGAGAAGTTGTAGGATGGTGTGCAGCAATGAACACAACAGAATTGACAGATGAGGAACTCACGGAGGCCATTATGGAATTTTGCAGAAGTCCCGAGTCAGCCAAATCTAAGGGATCGGCTCACGTGGCTAGTCTGGAGAAATCTCCTGGGTCTGGGAAGGAGGCATTACCAGAAATTGCGGACAAAAATCCCCTGCCCCAGGAGACGAACGGAACAAAGAAGGAACTGAAGACGCTTCCACCAGGCCTCAAGTACGCTTACTTGGAGGAAAATGAGACATCTCCGGTAATAGTCAACAGCAACCTGACCAAGGAGCAAGAGAAGGAGTTATTGGAAGTCATCAAAAGAAACAAGAAAGCAATAGGGTGGACTCTCTCAGATTTGGTAGGAATAAGTCCTGATCTTTGTATGCACCACATTCGTTTAGAAGAAGGTGCGAAGGCTCATCGAGATGCACAACGGAAACTGAATCCGAACATGCGAGAGGAGGTCCTAAAGGAGGTGTTAAAATTGCTTGCCCTAGGGATCATCTACTCCATTCCAGACAGCGAGTGGGTCAGTCCTGTCCATATGGTACCAAAAAAATCTGGAATACAGGTTGTTAAGAATGAAAAAAATGAGCTGGTACCCACCAGACTAGTGACAGGGTGGAGGATGTGCATCGACTACAGGAAGTTGAACGAAGCCACAAAGAAGGATCATTTTCCCCTACCTTTCATTGATCAGATGCTAGAAAGACTGGCTGGCAAACAGTACTTTTGTTTCCTTGATGGATACAGTGGCTATTTCCAAATCTACGTTAATCCAGAGGACCAAGGGAAAACCACATTCACGTGCCCCTTTGGTACCTATGCATACCGAAGAATGCCGTTTGGATTGTGTAATGCACCGGGAACTTTCCAGCGGTGTATGATGAGCATTTTTTCGGATCTGTTGGAAGTATGCATTGAGATATTCATGGACGATTTCACCGTATATGGGAACTCATTTGATACTTGTTTAGCCAGCCTTGATCTAGTGTTACAGAGATGCCAAGAGAAGCATTTAGTGTTGAATTTCGAGAAATGCCATTTCATGGTGACTGAAGGCATTGTCCTGGGTCACGTGGTTTCTGAGAGAGGTATACAAGTAGACAAAGCAAAGGTGGATGTGATATCAAAGTTACCATACCCTACGAACCAAAAAGAGGTGAGAGGCTTCCTAGGTCATGCAGGGTTTTATAGGAGGTTTATCAAGGATTTCGCAAAAATCGCGCAACCACTCACTCGGTTGTTACACAATGATGTGGAATTCGTCTTTGACGAAGGATGCAAAAAGGCATTCCAGTTGCTTAAGGACAGGTTAGTATCAGCACCAATTATCAGGGCGCCAGACTGGAACCATCCTTTCGAGATAATGTGTGACGCGAGTGATTTTGCTGTGGGAGCTGTCCTAGGACAGAAAATTGATGGAAAAAGCTATGTGATCTTCTATGCTTCCAAGACGCTGAATCAGGCTCAGAAGAATTATGACACCACGGAGAAGGAAATGTTGGCTGTCGTATACTCGTTTGAAAAATTCCGACCCTACCTCCTTGGGTCGAGGGTTATAGTCTTCACGGATCACGCGGCAATAAAGTACTTACTGGCTAAGAAGGAGTCTAAGCCGAGATTAATCCGTTGGGTGTTACTCTTGCAGGAGTTTGATTGGGAAGTAAGAGACAAAAGAGGAACGGAGAATAGAGTAGCCGATCACTTGAGCAGAATACATCAAGGGGAAACAGAAGAGGCCATACCCGATGCCTTCCCCGAGGAGCATTTGTACCTTCTGGAGAAATTTCCTAGACCACTTAACTGGGAAGCAGTTTTGGCTTTAACCGGTCTAGGGGAATCGGATAAGGGGAAGCGCACACTGAACGCAGAACCGTGGTTTGCTGATTTAGCCAACTACTTGGTCACGGGAGAGATGCCAAGTTCAGACGAAGTTTCCCGGGCCCAGAGGATGAAGATTAGAAGCGAAGCTAAATATTACTTTTGGGACGACCCTTACCTGTGGAAAATGTGCTCAGATCAAGTGATTAGACGCTGCATTCCCGAATGGGAACAAAGAGATGTGTTAATTCATTGCCACACTTTAGCATGTGGAGGTCACTTTGGACCGAGGAAGACAGCGAGGAAAGTTCTGGACAGCGGTTTTTATTGGCCGACGCTAAATAGGGATGCCTTTGAGTTCTGCCAATGTTGCGAGAGGTGCCAACAGACGGGGGGAATTTCAAGGAGGGACGAGATGCCTCAGGTCCCGGTGATCGTGTGTGAAATTTTTGATGTGTGGGGAATGGACTTTATGGGACCGTTCCCATCATCTTGTGGGAACACGTATATATTGGTTGCAGTAGACTATGTGTCTAAGTGGATAGAAGCTAAGGCCACCACAACATGCGAATCGAAGGAGGTGGCAAAATTTTTGAAGGCCAATATTTTCAACAGATATGGAGTTCCCCGGGCCATCGTCTCGGATCAAGGAACTCATTTCTGTAATCGCACCATCGAGGCTTTGATGAAGAAATATGGTGTTCACCATAGAGTGTCGACTCCGTACCATCCCCAGTCTAATGGCCAAGCAGAGATTTCTAATCGCGAGATCAAGGCGATATTGGAGAAAACAGTTAATCCGTCAAGGAAGGACTGGAGCAAGAGGCTCGGAGACGCATTGTGGGCCTACAGAACTGCTTTTAAAACGCCTATTGGAATGTCGCCTTACAGGCTTGTGTTTGGCAAGATGTGTCACTTACCTGTTGGTATTGAGCACAAGGCGTACTGGGCAGTGAAAGAGTTGAACATGAAGCCGATAGCTTGCGAAGAAGAGAGGAAGTTACAATTGCAAGAATTGGAGGAACTTCGGCTGGAGTCATTTGAGTCTGCCATGTGGTACAAAGAAAGGACGAAGTTATGGCATGATAAGAATCTCCGGGTCAAGGAACTTCATGTGGGACAGAAGGTGCTCCTTTTCCAATCCCGGCTCAAGCTAATGCCAGGAAAATTGAAGTCTAAATGGATCGGCCCATATACCATCGTCGGCATCCGCGCAAACGGAGCAGTGGAGATCCAGGGAAGTGCTTCTAACTCTGTCCCTTTCCTTGTCAATGGTCATAGAGTGAAAGTCTATAGGGATAATTCCGAGTTGTGTGTGGTGGACGAAGTTCCACTACATGCACTCCCAACTATCGCCTAGACGGACGAGGAGGTATTCTCGATGAATTCCTGGGTCAAGTAGTAGGTTAACAATTTTGAAAATACAAACTGAACCAGGGAATCTCGGGAATACTCTAAAGAAGTGTGTAAATAGTTTAATTATTTTTCAAACTAAAGAAAATCCAAAAATATTTTCGAAGCACCAGACTCCGAAGGAAACCGATACTTTATACTCTAACCTTGACCTGGGAGTCTGGAACCTTCAATTTTTTTTTTAAGTATAGGATCATGATCAAGGGAATCATCTAGAGGAGAATCTGAAGGAAGAAGTCAAGGAAAGCTTGAAGGAAGAGGTCAAGGAGGGACGGAGAAAATTTGAATTTCAAAATCTGCCGATAATTATGGAAGTTGTACGGTTGCTTACATCATGCCTGCAACTGCACCATCCTTTCATCAGAAAAGCAACCGTCGCTTCTCTCTCTCCAATAATCCCAAATCGACGAAAAACTGAATTTACTCTCCCTTCTCTCTACTTTCATTCTCTCTCTAGAAAACAAACCCTAACCCAAATTCGACCCAGTTTTTTTGTCAATTTCAGATCTGCAGTGATGGATTCAACCCAACTCACCGGAAGTTCACAAAGAACGGTGTACGACCCAGCCCTGTTAGCGGAATTGACGCAGAAATTGGGGAGCGTCGAGAAAGCAAAAGAAGTATATGCCCTGTTCTCCGCTAGCCTAATGACGTCCGCGCCGGTCGTACCACCACTGACGATTCCGGCAGACTCGGCTGCACAACCGGCGAATCTTCGTGAAGAAAGGCCGCAAGATTCTGGATCTCAACATGCAGAAACCGCTTCACAGGAGGCGGAGAAAGAAGATGGAGCGACGAACGGCGGGACGATGGTGGAGACAGAGAAGCAAGGTGACGAGAACCCTAATTTTGAAGGTAAGGAAGTTGGTGAGGGGGAAACCCCTGTTTTAGATGAAGTTGTGGAGGGGGAAACCCCTATTGTGGACAGTACGATTGAGGGGGAAACCCCTATTGTGAAGGATGTTGCTGAGGGGGAAACCCCTATGGAAACTGGGGATGAGACCCCAACTGATTTCAGGGGTGCGACCCCTGAATTCGTGGAAGAGGGGGCGACCCCAAGTGGTGTCTGGGGGGAGAACCCCATTTATATTGAGGGGGCGACCCCGATAGTGGAACATGAGGGGGAAACCCCGGAAAAGTTGTTGGAAGAAGCAGATCTACTTGCGACTGGAGTACCGGAGCCCGAGGGAGGGCTGAAATTGATTGTGGACCTGGTGGGTGACCAGGAGGAAGATGAACCCAAGATAGACGAGAGGGCAGAAAGGAGGCGCACCAGGAGGAGTCTCCTCGATGAAGTCGATGACTTAGTTCCTGATGCTGCGGAGGCAGAGGAACGCCGCCTGGCCAAGGAAAGGGCGAGAAAAGGGAAGGCGGCGGCGACCTCATCTACTCGGTCAAGGAAAGCTCCCTCCGTCAAGGAGGTCGAGGAGACCCTTTCCCCTATGACCGAGGATCCCTCTGTCGAGGAACAAGACGAGCCCATCCCTGAGCCCGATTATGAATCTGAAGAAGCTGAAGAAGAGCCTATTCCAGGACGTCCGGAAGTCTGGCTGACTAAAGAGCTGCTAGAGGAGATGAGGCAGTTCGACGACCAGAAGAGGACCGCAGTGTACAAGGAAAGATGTAGCGCTGGGAAGATGGCCAAATCTGGGAAGCAGTACAGCTCAAGGGAGCTTAAAATGATTGCATGTGACAAGGAATTCCGCGCTTGTATCTATTCGATAGGATTTGAGTGGTTACTACAGCACAGCCAGGAGAGGGTGCCCGTGGATCTAGCAAGGGAGTTTTTCTCCACCTTTCGTTTAAAAAACACCACTGATCTTGACGCGGATTCAATAACGTTCAGGCTTTTTAATGAAGAATATGAGATGAGCATCCGGGAATGGTCTCTGCGAATGGGGTTGTTTACCCAAGCCGAGGATGAAGAGGGGGCATGGAATGAAAGGATGATTGGAGTGCCGAAGAACACGCCCGGTTTCAAGGTGCAAACGGCATGGGAACTGATCACTCACCCCAAGGCGGGAACGTTTAAGTCCAGCTACTCCAAAGCCTCTCACATCGAAGACCGAATTCTCCGCTTTGCTCAGACGTTTGTCAGTTACAACTTGATGGGAACCGCTAATTCAGCTCTTACAACTACCGACCTCTACTTCACATGGTGCATGGCGAAAGGCGTGAAGGTGCACCTAGGCTATTGGCTGGCTCAGGCATGCCACCAAATGACGAGCAACCCTGCGCGTCATATGTATACCTGCCACCTCCTCGGCGCCTACCTCCAACGAAACATAGAAATGAAGATTGCCAAGGCCGCTCCGTTGGTAGTCATGTGCGAACCCCCGGAGGTGTTCAGTGTTGATTATTTTTTCAACAAGGGGTTGCTGCAGACTCATGGCGCCAAGACCCTCTTCTACTCGTTAGGAGACAAGGTAAAAGCAGAGCCTGAGGAAGCCGAGGAAGCCATGCCAAGTGAAGAGGTTGAAGAGCTACGAAAGGAAGTCCAGGATGTGAAGAAGGAGATGCAGTTGATGAGGAAGGAAATGATAAAGGAACTTGGTGGGATCAGAAAGGAATTGAACGGGAATCGGGAGGAAGTGAAGACCCTGAGGGGCAACATTGCAGATTTGGCGGTGAAGTGCGCCAAACAAAATGAGCGAATGACGGAAGCGGTGGAGCTTTCGATGAAAATGTTGAAGTGGTTGCAGCAGACGCTCCCCTTGACCCAGTCGAAGGTAACTCCTGGGTCCAGCAGTGAAGTCAAGCAGCCCATCCAGAGCAGTCCCTCCGTCAAGCAACCGCAGCAATCGCTCAAGCAGTTGATCTCCCCGCCCGTTCCCAAACAAGTTCCAGCCCCATCTAAATCAAAGTCTATAGTGAGGAAGCCAGTACCCGAACATCAGCACAGGAAGAGGAAGAGCTGGAGCAGCCAGCAAAGAAGAAAGTAAAGATGACCCGACCCGGAATCCCACCCCAGTCTGGCTCTCGAGGGAGCCAGCCCCAGAAGTGAATCACCACCCCATGACCAAGTAACTTTTAATTTTCTTGCTTTCAGTTATCTTTTTTTATTATTATTTCTGTTACCTATGTGTGTTTTGTAATTGTTTGTGTCTTCTCCCACTTAGCCCACTGCGTGGTCTAAGTGTGAGAAGTTTGTATTTTCTGTTTTATTGTGCTTTTCTCCCACTTAGCCCAATGCTTGGTCTAAGTGTGAGAAGTTTTTGTTTTTATAACCTGTTTTGTTGTTTTGCATTGATCTCTCTGTTTCCCCCCTTCACGACGATGGCTTGGGGACAAGCTTGAGTGAAGTGGGAGGGGAGAGGAGTCAATGCATGAATTTGTCTGCATGTTAAGAGTCTTTAGGTCTAAGTTTTGTCGCATGAGCCAGTGAATATAATACGGCATGATTCCCTTAGTGAAAGTAATTGAAAGTAGGAGGCATTTCAACTTAGAAGCTTTTTCCTTTAATAAGCCAAGTCAATCTGAGTGAAGTGAGAACGATGGAGGATGCCTTTGCTTACTTAGTTGTGAAGCCCTACTATAATAGCGAGTTATAAGCCTTAAATAACTTCGAGCTAACACATGTTTAAGGGCCGCCACTGAATGCTTAGGGAGAAGAGTTGTGAAGGAGAAAAAAAAATAGGAAATTGGGTTATGAAGGTATAAGCTGGACGAAGTCCAGGGTAAGGTGTTATAAGCTGGACGAAGTCCAGAAGAGAGGAGGAAATGGAGGAATAAGCTGGACAAAGTCCAGAGAAAAAAAAAAAAAAAAAAAAAAAAAAAAGGGGGGAGAAAATAAAAAATATATATAAGGAGGAATAAGCTGGACGAAGTCCAGGGGGAAGTTGTCTAAAGGGTAGGAACAATAATAGCCTGACCCAGGAAAAGGAGGAACTCTCATAACCCGACGCTTCAGTGGTGTGGCAATAACTTAAGAGAGAATCGATCCTAACATCCCTGGTGAGGAATGAGTGATCGAGTGAATCCAACAATTGGGTAAGAAAAAGGGCTATCTTGACAAGAGCTGACAGATTGGCTAGGTAGAGGAAGGGAAAGGGCCTATTTGGAGGAGTGCAACCTATTGGATTGACCTTAATCTTGTGGGGACGGTTGCCTAAAAGTTGAAGCTAGCTCATGCATATGTGTTTATGTGTTTGTATGTTTTTTCTTAAACTTTTTAAGTTTTAAATTGTGTCTAGGTCTAGGAGTCTGTCTAGAGTCTAAAGAGTCGGTCAGGGGATAACCTTGCTTGAAATTCGCCTTATTCTTTTTCCTTTTCTTGTCTTTATACTTGAGGACAAGTATGGTTTAAGTGTGAGCAGTTTGATAAGGCTAATTTCATGCATCGGTTATATGGTGAAAAGCGTTACATTTTGCTGGGTCTAACACGGTTTATAAGCCAGGTGTGTGACAGAATCGCTAGATCAAGGAAGTGCTGAAGGAAACAATCTAGCGAAGGAATGAAGTAAAAATGAGCAGAATCTAAGGAAAAAGAAGGCGTGAAGGAGGGAGTCAGTAGCTGAGGGCAACAAAGTCTATCTATACCTCGCTGGGCCCCACTCCAACGCCTATAAATAGAAGAGCATGCAACACACAAATCATCACTTTTTTTTCGCTCACTCTTAGCTCACACACATAACACACACTTGGGAATGGGAGATCTGGGGTAGTTTGGGTTCCGAAGGGGTTCATTTCTTCAGAAAGTTTCAGTTGCAACACCGTCCGCGTGAGGGCGAAGATACAATCTCTTTAAATTTCAGTTTGTTTTGCACTTTTACGGTCGAACTTCACTTTTGGGAGTCGATTCGGTTGTTGATGCTACTGATTATCTATTCACTTCTGTTTGTTTGCGTTTATCTGTGATTTTTCAAGTTGATTTACATAGATCCTGCTGTTGAGAGTTTATTTTGACAAGTTATATGTCGATCTCTGTTTTTGCTGCGGTGGTACTCGATCTGGGAATTTGGTGATAGATCTGTGGTTTGTTGATTGATTGGAGGTTGTTGTTTAAATCTGAAGTTATGAAATGTTTCTTTTGGTTGGAGTTTGTGTCGGACGCTTGGATCCGGAGTGGATTTAGCGTCTGAGGTTGGATCCGAAGTGAGGAGGTTGAGTTGTGCATGGATTTTGAGTTTTCCGCTTGCTTTCTGTTTTACTTCGTCTAGCATCTGTAGATCTGTTTAGTTCTTCATTGTTACTCATTAAAATGGTTTAGATTCAGTCTGCTCTGTTCCGATTTGGTTCATGTTGTTTTTATTCTGAGTTTTTACGCAATTTGGTTGAAGAAGATGATGTCGTTGTTAGTTAGTACCAGAGTTAGTTGTTTTGCCAGCTTTTCGTCCGTACTCTGCTTTTTCAGTCATGGTCCCCACGGTCAGTTTGTTTCCCAGGTCTAGGTAATTAGAGTAGTTTCTTAGATCTAGTGATTGTTCGGGTAGTTTTCGTGCATGCTTTTGTTGTTTCGCCTAGATCTAGCTGTTAGCGTAGCAGTTTTAAATTCCCAAGTTAAGTTTATTTTCCTCAACCCAAGAAAAATGCGTGGCAGCAGCCAACCCCAAAAACAAGTCCAAATCCTTGAACATGATTATTACGCATCCATCTCTGTGGGATCGATCCCTACTTCCCTATACTAGGTTTAGTAAAGTGGTTGAGGGTTTTTGAAAGAGTGGCAGAACAGAAATCATGCATGTAAACTGGAAATGAGACATTTACTAGATCTAAGAAATTATTTCTAAATTACCTAGACCTGAGAAATAAACTGACGGTGTGGACCATTTGCTTTGAAAAGGTAGAGTACAGACGAAAAGCTAGAAAACAACTAACTAAAGTACTAACTAATAGCGACATCATCTTCTCCAATCGATTTGCATAAAAATTCAGTAAAAACAGAGGTGGAATGTGAATCAGAAACGAAGCAGACTGGATTTAAAACAATTTAACGATTAACAATTAAAAACTAAGCAGATCTACGGCTACTAGACGGAGTAAATTGAAAAGAGAGCAAAAGAGTTCGAAATCCATGCACAACTTGATTCCCCTGTTCAGATCCAACCTCGGATGCTAAATCCACTCCGGATCTAAGCATCCGACACAAACTCCAACCAAAAGTGTATCCATAGCTTCAGATTCAACAAACAACCACCGATCAACAACAACAATTCAGATCCACAACCTCTTCCCCAGATCAAGTACAAAATTATCCAAAACAGAGATTAACATTCAACTGCTGAAATAAAACTTCAAACAAAAACCCAGAATCATAAATCAACATAAGATAACACCAACTTGACAAAAACCAAATGCATAGTTAACCGAATAGTAGCAACAACCAAGTCGACTTCCAAAACAATGAAGTTCGACGGATTAAAAGTGCGAAAACCGAATTAAAAGCAGATTGTTTCTTCGCCCTCCGAGAGGACGGTGTTACACTGACTTTCGCCGAAGATGAACCCCTTAGAAACCCTAAACTATCCCAGAATTCCCATTTACCAAGTGTGTGTGTGAGTGTGTGAGCTAAGAGCAAAAATCATATATGGCGTGTGATGCATGCTCCTTTATTTATAGGCGTTGAAGTGGGTCCAGCGAGGTATGAATAGTCTTTGTTGCCCTCAGCTATTGACTTCCTTCTTCTAGCCATTCTTTTCCCTTCAGTTCTGCTTACTTTCCTTCATTTTCCTTTGCTAGTCTATTGTCTCCAGCTCTTCCTGGATCTAGCGTCTCCTTCACATACCTGTCTTAAAAATTGCGTTAGACTCAGCAAAATAAAATGTTTTCTCACCCCATAACCGATGCATGCAATTAGCCTTATCATGCACATATTTATTTTTATGGGATGGATGAAAATGGAAAGTGCACATATGGGACGAATGGAGTATTAAAGTTTAGATTTTAACTGATTCTAGATCGGTTTCGGTTAGCTCTAAGATGTTCAAGAGTGAACAAATACTCCCTCTGGTCTGCCATTTAAAGAACCATTTTGACTCGACACGAGTTTTAAGAAATTGTTTAACTTTGTGAAGAAAAGTAAAAGAAGAAAGTGAGTGGAATGTGAGACCTATTTAAAACAATAGTTTTATACTCCCTCTGTCCCATAGAAATAAGCCATTTGGGGTCGGCACAGATTTTAATGTATAATTGGTAAAGTAAGAGAGAATGAGAAAAAATAGTTATAATTGTGTAGTGGATTTTGGGGCCTATAAATGATAAAGGAAAAAGAAGGAGAAAAAGGTTTCCATAAATGGATATTGACTATTTCTATGGGACAGAAGGAGTATTAAATTATGAATGTAAAAAGTTGAGGGAATGTGAGGTCCGTATACCAAAGATGGAATACATAAAAAGTTCTATAAATCGTGAACAATTTAAAATGGCAAAATGGTTCTTTAAATAATGGACCGACATAAATAAAAAAAAAGCTAAAATTATATCGGCCTCCTCATGGTCCGTCGATTCGATAACTTGTTATTCAAATCAATGTATAGATAAAACACTAAAATATAGTAATAAACTAATCCATTACCTTAGAAGAAATACCTTGAAGAAATCAAATCAAAACTTTTCTAACCCCTTAGTGTCCCTTAAACTAAAAACTCATTTGTTAATGTAAAATAACGTCTTAATCCTTTCACACGTTATTTACACAAATTTATTTCTTATACATAATAGTAACGTTTTTCACAATTCCAAATCCCATCACCACGATAATATGATAAGAAAAAAAATAATGTGTTAATATATAGCTTAGAATGAAGATTTCTTATAATACTCTCTCCGTCCCACTGATAAACTCGTAGTTTTGTAAGTGTTTTGGATGATTTAAAGTGCTTAATTGAGTATATTGTAGCACATTACTTGAGTTTTCATCTATGATCCCTTAGTTTAGTGTTCTGATAAGTTTGTCGAGTTTTTGTAGTCAAAACAGGTGGAAACGGACGAAATGGCAGCCAAAAGATCAAGCCGGGCGCTTTACTGAACAAGCCGGGCGTTCTACTGAAGTAGGCCGGGCGTTTTGCCCCTCAGGCCGGGCGAACTCTCTGTCCCCGGGCGTTTTTCCTTCTGAAATCGCCCGGGTCGGGCATTTTGCGTAAGGTCGCTCTTCTAAGAAGAACGCCCGGTCGGGTGTTTTGTCACTCAAAATCGCCCGGCCGGGCGATTTGCTCGTATGCTGCTTTATTTCTATTTTTCGCCCCGGGTATAAATAGGACCTAGGGTTCGACTCCAGACACTTTCCACACGCCCCAAAAGCAGTTTCCACATTTTGAGAGCAGTTTGAAGCGACAAAGAGTCCGATTCATCAACAAGTTTGAAGACGAAGACGATTTGCCCATTCAATTCACCCTTGGGAGTATCTTATTTAGTTTTACTATGTTCAATTCTCTTTCTATGGATTTCTCTTGTGAATTTGCTTTGGATATGAGTAGCTAAATCATTTGTAGAGTTTTGGTGAAGACTACAATGAATACTTGTGATTAATTCTAGGACTTTTGATTACCTTTGCTCTTGTGATTTCTTTGTTCCGTTCTTGTGCTTTTTCAATTCAATTGCTTAGCTACCAATTGGATTTGTTGACCTAGTTTTGAGTAATCGAGAGATACCTAATTAGGATTGATAAAAGAATGAACAACACCTAGATAATTTGCATTCGAGAGAAGGAATTCTAGAGTGAGGGCTTGAGCCTTTTGTTTTAAGGAGTTAATTGTGACGTATTAGAAGGAGACTTCAATATTAATGATTAATCAACTGGTTAAGTGCACTCGAGAGAGGGCTTAGTCTAGACTAGCGGCTTTCCTAGTAATCCTAGAGACTTCAAATGGGTAATCGAAGTTGTTGAGTTGTTCACATCGTGTTTGTTGTAGTTGGATCCAAGACTCTACCTCGTTCTCTTACTTGAAACTCGTTTTTTGTTGCGTGCTTTTGTCTTGTGCATGTTTAATTGTTTTTCAAAATCAAAACCAACCTTTCCGGATTTTCTAGATAGTAGTCAAAATCGGTTCGTGGTACTTGAGTTGCACAATTTGTCTTCGTGGATACAATACTCGTACTTGTTTATTGCTACACTAGCCCCGTACACTTGCGGGTAATTCTCGTGTTTAAAATAAATCGAGTCACCCACTCAAGATGACCACATTCTAGAGTGGCACGAGATTTTAAGAAGTGTTATTATGTGGAATAAAGTAGAGAGGAAAAATGTAGTTGAATATTTTAATGAAGAGAGAGGAGAGAGAAGGTTATTTCTAAAATTGGAAAGTGGTCATCTTAATTGGGACAAAAAAAAAGGAAAGGTGACCATCTTGAATAGGACGAAGGGAGTATTATCTAGCTATTTTTATCTGATTTTATTATTCAAAATGGCATTAAAAGTGATTGATATGTTCCAGTAATTGAAGCAACGTAAGTTTAATTGTACAAAATTCTTTAACGAAAATCAATATTTATTAAATTATACCCCCTCCGTCTCCGATCAAGAGTCACACTTTGACCGGACACGAGTTTTAAGAAATGTAAAGAAAAGTTGGTTGAAAAAGTTATTGGAATGTGGGATCCATTCTTTTATATTGGTTTTATAATAAAATGTGAGTGAATTGAGTTAATGGAATGTTAGATATACTTACTATTTATGGTAAAAATGAAGTGTGACTCTTAATTGGGAACATACCGAAATGAAAAAGTGTGACTTTTAATCGGGGACGGAGGGAATAGTTTTAAATCAAAATAGCATTCTTGTAAATATTCATAAAATTCTAGAGATCGGGAGGTAGGAAGCAAGTCAGTCCCTATACGTAATATGAAAAATTAGAAATATAGCCCGCACGGGCAGCACAGTTGGAGGGGTAGAATTGCATAAGTGGGCAAGGATCGATTCCCATTTAGCTGGCCACTGCATACCCTAATTGAACACCCCTCACAAGTCACAATACAGCCGGGCCGGGATGAGGGGAGCGAAATTGGAAATATATGTGTAGGGCCATTTCATATCTCTCCTATTTAAAAACATTTATTTCCAATAAATGGAATCTTAGATATTATAGATCAGATTGCCATGTATGGAGCTGACCTACCATATCAGCTTCTTGATCGTAAGCCAGATGGAAGAAATGATTTTAATATACGCGTATAACAAAATTAAAGATGTTATATAGATTAATCAAATTATGAGCTGGTTTTGGAAGTCCAGCCACTTTTCAAGGGCATGAAATCTTGCATGATCTGATTAAAGATCACACTTTCTTGAAAAACAGGCCAACAAACTGCAAGCTGTTTTCAGAAATTAAAATGTTTAGTGAATTATTTATGCAAGCATCTATAAATGTTAGTACCAAAATCCTGTCAAAAGACATTTGTTGGCTCAGGCAAAAAAATTGAGATACAAAAACAAATTTATCAATCTGAAATGAACCCTCTCAATCCTCCACGCTTTAAATAAAGTATAAACAACACAACACTAACGTATGTACTATATTCATTCAGATATTATCAACGAACAAAAGATTGAGCTGATTAAATAAATGGCTACTAGCTCAGTACCAACTGTATTAATTAATATCGTTCCAAATCATCTCAATAATTCAGAGCACTCATGCATGCAGAAGGTTGTTATAATTTATAGGCTACATCATAGGATAGCCAACTTGCATACTGAGTAAATTTTGTCCTATATATGGACCACTGTCAAAATTTAGCCATCAGTGTAACTAACATTACTAATTATTAGCACGATTCGCTAACATGCACATGCAAAACCTTTTAAGCTAAATAAGAGACCAAAAATACAAACATTCAACTTAAATTGTAAAGAATATAATGAGACCAAGTATAGCATGCGAACATATAGGTGGTGTTCCATACGTTAAACAAAATGATACTCCCTCCATCCGCAATTAGAAGTCCCATTTGAGTACGGCACGGGTTTTAAGAAATACAAAGGAAAATGAACGGAAAAAGATATATAGTGGAATGTGAGACCTATTTATGTATATTAGTTCTATAATATATGGTAAAAGTGAACCGAGACTCCTAATGACAGACAGACTAAAATGATCAACCGGGCTCCTAATAATGGACGAAGGGAGAACTATCTAAATATTCTTAATATGGATAAAATTAGTCACATGAGTAGAGGTAGTTAGGATGGATAATCATTAAACACAATTATAAATCTTAACAGTTTGGAGACGGCCCGATGTACATCTTCACAGTGCAAGTTTGTAAGATAAATGACAACCAAACAGGATATAAGAACAAACAAAACCTCTAGTAATGAGAAATAGAGTCCCCATCGAGAATTAAAAGATGAACTAGTAATGTAGGAGTATATAAATAAAAATGGTCGATTATCAAAATAAATTCCAAGATTTGTGCAACAGTCTTGGAGCAAATTTCGTGAAAAAAAAATGAAATAATGGAGATGCATGATTTCTAATTTCGTGAACATGGCCGAGAAAAATGCTACAACTAACTAGTGATCCAAAATTGAGATTATTTTTTACCTTATGCCCATCCTCTGGAGTTGTCAGTACAAAAATCAAATTATGCACTATTGTTTGGGCACCACCAAGATAATTCTAAAATCAAATGTGCATAGTTACCAGACCGGTCACACATGTCATGTCATGTAAGTTCCCTATATCAAACAAGCCAATTATTCATAAACTCCAAATTCTCACTCACTTGCTATAAATAACCCTCATTACTTGATAGTCTCAGTCAATCTGTCGTGCAGCCCCCACACATCAAGGCTACTCCTATTGCTGGCCTGCAAATGAAGGGCGTTACACTCAATCATAGTCAGTGTATATTTGTGAAAAACACAGTTTTTTTTTTCAATAACCTTAGTAACGATTGTATGGAGAAATCCACCATTTGTTGCGGTGGAAACACAGCTAACCACATCGAGCTCTCTTTGAAGGAGTAGCGCAAGCACGTGAGAGAGCTCGAACTGAGGGCTCTTGGTGGTGATGATGATCTCCAATCCGTCCATGATCCGGTGCACCGCCACACCTTTATGCAATCTACTAGTGCTACCATCTGAAATAAATTCAACGTTCGTGCCACGAGAAGAAGAGGAAGAAGAAGAAGAATTGTAGTATGATTTCTTTAGCTTATCTCTTCGAGTTCGCAATTCTTCCATTTTCTCATGCATCTGTTTTATGTACTTCGTCGCCTCCTCCATTTGATCGCTCACAGAGCTTTTCCCCTATCATAAAAACATGGAGAGCCCAAAAATAAAAAAATTTAGAGATAGACCTAAAACCATTTAGTAACAAGCAGTGTATGAAAAGCCCTAATTTTGAGCCTCTTTTTTTTGTCTGAATTTTGATAATTAGGGTTCAGCTCTAACCTAAACCATAGACCATAAAACCCTAAATTTTTCAGCAAGAAAAATGAAAATAAATAAACAAATTGACCTTTTTGTTCTCAACGGGAAGAAGGGTGTTGAGAGAAACACAAAGCTTGGACATTTCTTCCCTCCTCTTCCTTTCAATATCTCTGTGCAAAACCCTCTTATTATATGATCCAAACCTGGTCTGACCCTTTTGCCTTGGCGGCGGCGGCGGCGATCCCAAGTTTGAAGCTCCGATCGGCTGATCTTCTCTTGAAGTGGAAGAGAAACTTAATAAATTGGTCTCAAGCAAGGAGTGGTCCATCATAATCGGATGTTGTCGAGGAGTGGTTGGGGAACCGAAAA
This sequence comes from Salvia hispanica, assembly GCF_023119035.1. Lineage (NCBI taxonomy): Eukaryota > Viridiplantae > Streptophyta > Magnoliopsida > Lamiales > Lamiaceae > Salvia > Salvia hispanica. The sequence continues at coordinate 14,619,493 of NC_062969.1, forward strand.
CCAGCTCATCACATGGCTGGAAGGAGAACATGTTTAGATCTTCGAATCTAATTTTGAATTGGAATTTGATGGAACGGTTGGGGAGTCTGTAAATGTAATGCCCCTTTAATTCCACTGCAGAAACAAGAAAAGGAAGAAACCAGACCCCACCTTAATAGTATTACTCATTTTAAATGTTTATTAATGGACTGTAATGACTTGCTTTCTCTTCACTATTAAAAATGCATTCACAAAGGGATGTTCCCACCGAATATTGCTCTATCATCAAATCAACACGCATAGTTTATTGCCGGATTTTCTAAATAATAATTGGGATAACCTACTTCCCTTCTTGACGTCCATCTTCTACATTATTTCATTTTTTTTCCAGTTTTAATTTATTATGGAGCGCAAATAATTTTGATTTATTATCAGGTTTTACTTTAGGTTCTATATTTTATATCCCCACCGTCTACTAAAATTCGTTTCATATTCAAAATTGAAAGTTACCCTCAATTTTTTATTACTCATCGTTTTACCTTTATTTCTCCAATTGTATTCATATATTCTCTAATTTACTTTATCTATTTCTATCTCATATTTTATCAAGTTTGCATTTAAACTCGTATTAAGGGTCAATAAAATTATTATTAGTGAATGGAGGGAGTACTAGAGTTTAATAGCGATTTTGTACCTCCAATCATGACTCACTCGAGCTCGGCTTGTTTTTGTAAAGGAATCATTCCTTTACAACCCTAGCGAACCCTTGATGGTGGTGCAGTTGTTGAGTGAGAGCCACAACACTTTGTTTCCTAAGGCCCTTCTTAGTTTGATGTTCCTTAGCATGATACTCCCTCTATTTCAGCTAAAAGTACAAATTTATCAGTGGGTGCGAGATTTTAGAAGTTGTTAGTTAATGTGTTTAATTGAAAAGAAAATATATGAGTGCAAGTGTTAAATGAAGGGAAAATGAGTTGAATATATTAATTTGAGAAAGAAAAAGTGGTTTGATGTATTACTTGGAGAGAGAAATTATTTTATTGTTTCTAAAAATAAAAATGTATCATCTTATTTTGGGCAAATTAAAAAAGAAAGTGTGTCATCTTAATAGAAACGGAGCGTATATATTTTGTCTTAGAAATCACCATTCCATTTTCCATAGAAATAATCATTCCTTCCATTTACCAAATAGCAATCATTCCATTCCATTTTTATTCCTTCATATTACTCCCTCAATAGCATAATTGTAAATTAAGTGGAAGATAAAAGAAAAAATTATTGAGGTGTTATTAGTGAAAAATGAGACACAATTCATTAAAGAGAAAATTTTTACCAGAAAAATAATTTTGGTGATTTTTCGTGTACGGAATGTTGTACTTATATTTCCAATTAGAATACTTATTTTTAATGTCAATTGTGTGAGGCTAAAAACTGGTTGAGATTTGCATTAGTTTTATATATCAGTTATATTATTTTAGATTAATTTCCACCAGAACTTTTCATCCAATCCACATAGGCAATGGTCTAATATAAACGGACAAATCTCTCTTTTCAGATTTGGCTAGCTAACTTCCCTCACCAATTGTCTAATTGTTGCCCTTGCTTAATTAATTAGTACAATTAGTACTAATTAATGAATGCCACAATTAGTGAACTTTACGAGGGGAATGTATGAGCAAGTGCGGTAGCTGGCAGTGATGATGAGCAATATCATGACCCAATCTCCAAATATAAGGAAATCAGATTGTGGATAGAATCTGACATATTTGACAAATGTTTATGAGCTTCTCTTTATCACCTAGGAAATTTCAATCTTGATATTAAATTCATCCATGCATATTTCTCTGACTATTGCGCCCCAGCTGTCTGTTGTTGCTGGTTGTGAAAAATTATTAATTAGTTAGTATATTATCGCATGAATGCATAATAGTACTATACAGATAGGATCATATATTGTCCGAGATTTTATCCTCTTGAGGAGTGGTTTGGATTCCATGAGCTCATGTTGGTTGTAAAGGAATCATCTTCAATTAGTTATTTATATATAATTAAATATATAATATTTCAGGATCTCCATATCCAATTCAATTGGGCATTAGGAGTGTGTAATCAAGATAGAGATATAGTTGGTCAGGATGTCGATCTTGTCATAATAATCTAACAAGGTACCCTCTGTCCTCTGATGTACTCATATATCCATACTAATTAAATCTGATTATTAAGTTCTTTAACCTGAATTAGTAGAATTTCTTTTTGAAAAACTCTATTTAGTAACACACCTTTTTTTATTAAAATAAAAAATATCAATTAAAATAAATAATTTTCATTATTTTAGAAAAGTATGAAAATGACAAAATTATCGCATTATGTATATACAATTATGTAAGTTTATCACTAAAATTCCACACGACTAAAAATTTTTGTTGGTAGTCTTAAATGTATTGTACATTTATCTATATTTCTATTTTGAGATGTAATAAAACGATAACTATTTCTTTGATAATAACAAATACTACTCTGTATCATTTTAAGGTTGTTAGATGTATAGATATGATGTCAACAAATGTCGTATTTAACCTCGGTAGACATTTCTATAAAGCTAATTGATATTCATATGTTATTTTCACGGTTGTCATCTTTATAAAAAAGAGTTGACATTCATATGATTTAATCTCGGTGGTCAATTCTCTAAATCCAACCACATTCATACTAGATACTCCCTCTGTCCCAACTAAATTAAGTCGTATTCTTATTTGAGATGTTTCAACAAAGTTAAGTCATTTTCATTTTTTTAAAAAAATAAAACATCTAATTATTTTTACCTTATTCTATTATTTATTTTACTCTCTCTTATCTGTTCTATTTTTTTAATCTCTCATCTTCTGTTTTATTTTATTTAATCATTTAACACACTTTTTCTTAATGTCTGTGTCCAAAAGTTTTCCCTAACTTAATTGGAACGGGGGAGTAGTTGTTATCCAATATGATAATGGTAGTATTTCAATAGGACCCTATTTATTTTATTATAAATATCTGACTGTAATTACTTCCTTAGTCACACTGCTTTTAATATTAAAAATTTGATATTTTCTTATCTCTCATATTTGACTGTGTCTCTAATTAATTTTTTAAATATTCAAATTTTAAATTTTATGCTAAAAAATCACCTCGCTTATAACGAAACGAAAGAAGTGTTAATTTTTCATACGACGTGGCACGATCGGTATGCAATAGTGAACTCATAAGTAGTTTCATTAAACTGCGTCCCTTTGTTTTTTGAAGATTTACAATTAAATTCAAATTTTCTAAATTTTACCCAGATCTATTAAAATAAAATCCTTGCCCATGCCCTGATCCATCGACGTTGTTAGACACGGCAGGCGGCAAGCTCGGGGGATTCCCACTTCAAGATCCTACATTAATGATGTGTCGTCGTGATCTACTGTCGGGGTGGGCGTGAAATGGTGGGGAAAATGGGGTTTTAATTTATGATTTTTTAATATATGGAGTACTTTTTTGATGAGGTGATGTCATTTGTAGCTGTGGTGGTGTGTATATTTTGCACTATTATTGTATTGAACGAAAAAGAGAAAAATGTAAGAGAAAGAAAAAAAAATAGAAAAAATAAAGTAACTATATACAATGATTCAACTAGAATAAATAAGAGAAAAATGAAAATTGAATTAATTATTACTATGTATAAAAATGATTCAACTAAAAATAGAACTTTCTAATATAGAAAAAAATATTCAAGGTGGAACCGATGGAGTAACTTTAAGTGTCATGTCATCTATTTTCGTAAAAAATGTTTAATTCAATCTTCCACACATAATGGAAACAATGGAAATTGATCTTCCACATCATTTCTAATAAACGGGATTTAATGGGAAGTTCACACTCCTACAAAATTCATAGTAGTAATATTTACCTACTTCAAAGTTTGTGAAAATAAACGAAAGTCATATAAATAATGATTAGATAATTGAGATACTTTCTCATTCCTCTATTTTTTAGTCCAACATTTTAGTCCATTTTTGTGCTGGACAAAGTCTTAAAAAAAATATAAAGTAAAAAGTAATTTGAAAAAGTCAGTGGAATCAATGCGTGTCTTATTTTTATATATTAGTTAATCAAGAGTTGAATAAAATGAAGGAATGTTAATATATAAAACACAGTCTAGTTTACAATAATTTATTAAATACTCACTCCATCTATCATTTAAAGAGCCGTACGAGTTTTAGGAAATTTTTTAACTTTGAAAATTAAGTAATTAGTGAAATATGAGTCTCATTTTTAATATTTTACACTCCATCTGTCCCATGTTATTTGGGTCACTTCTCTTTTGCACTCATTTCGAATTTTTTTTAATAAATAGTTAAAGTAGAGAGAGTAAAATAAGAAAAAAAAAAAACGAACAAGAATACTATTCTATACATTATTCTCTCTTTTACTTTACTCTTTCTCCCTTTAACTATTTATAGTATCATTTTTCCTAACAAGTGCAAAAAGAAATGATTCAAGTAACATGAGACGAAGGGAGTAATGGATTGTGAGTGAAAAAGTTAGTGAAAATTTCCACTAACTTTAAAGTGGAAAAAATAATTGGTTCTTTAAATTATGAATATTTTAAAATGGCAAAATGGTTATTTAAATTATAGACAGATGGAGTATTTAACTACAGTGCTCAATGCAAAATCTTGGTGTACGACGTGAACATTTACACTCATTTACGAAAAGAAAAATGTTTTAGAGACATAATGTCTCCAAGCCATAATGCCATAATAAGGTTAAAATTGTAATCTTATACTATATTATATTTTTAATTAAATCTACACTTTTTTACATCTACCTTTTTGCCCCTACATCTTAAAAAAAGCAACTATGCGCATAATGGCTTAAATAAGGATGTGCTAGCTTAATTATGGAATATATATAAATGTGGAAGATATGAATTAAAATTAAAATATATACCTAAAGAAGATAGAATATTAGAGAAATGGGACCCACATTTTGTTACACACTTTTATAATTTTTTAAATGTAATTCACTTCAAATTTTTATAATCCGTTTATAATAGAAAAGAGAAAAGTATAAGAAAATTTTATCAATTTCACCTATTCTTTTTGTTTGAAAATGAAAATATAAAAAAATAAATATTTTTCAAAAATTAAAATTTCTAATGCATTAATAATTTTATAAAAATACTAATTCTTTTGGTTATGTTCATTTTGGTCCATTCACTATAATCAGCAGTATCATTTTTATTTATGGAAATTTGTTCTTAATTTTTTCTCTTTCTATCTCATAATTTATTCATTAAGTTTTGGAACATTATGTAGAATCTCGATGAAAAAATATATTTACAAGTTTTTCCGTATATTTAATCGTAGTAATTCCATGGTATAAAGTTAATTCTTTAATAATAAAATAATTTATTATGAATGACTACTAAATAAGTAAGTTTTTAATACCAATAAAATAAATAGATGTGGATGACTACTAATAAGTCAAATTTTAAAAGTGATTTAATACTCATAAAATAATTAGATCAAAAGACTTGATTATTTGTTTGATAATAATACTAAGAAATTAATATACATGTATATAAACTATTTTTATAATTTAGAATTTTAAGAATTATCTAATAATAAAATAATTAGTTGCTATTGATTACTATTAGATGAACAAATTCAATTGAAAAGTTAATTTTTATATTAGTGTTTGAATAAAATAAAATAAAATAAGAATTTTCATTTGAAGGTAAACCAATTCAAATCCTTTTATATTATGCAAAATTAAAGAGGGTTATTAACGACTTAATTATAATTCTCCAAAATTATTGAAAGTTAATAGTTAATGTACTTTGATTGGACTTTTCTTTTATAATCAAACGGATCTAATTTCCTTTCTTTTGAAATAAGGGTATATTAGTACATATATAAATTATTCTTATGGCAAAAAAACATAGGGACATTATGGCATGGAGACATGTCTCTAAATCACTACTTTTATGAAAATAGTTTTGTTAAGTTTATATCTATTTACGGCAAATTTGCTGTTAATGAGGCGAGCCTCATCTCCTAGTAATAATGTTCAATTTTAAACCATGCACTTCAACAACGTATAGTTCAAATTTATTAGAATCCAAGTAGTGCTATTAGGGGTTAACAGTCCAGGGGTGGCAAATCATGCGTATTGTATCGTTATCGTGTCAACGACACGATAACAACAAACACGAACACAATCCGTTAAGAAAACTCCAAACACAAACACGAACACGACCCGCTTCCCCAGACACGAACACGACACGAACACATTAACGACACAAACCACTTCGGATCAACACAACACAATAACAACACTATGACACGCCACAATAACGACACTATAATAATAATATTATAATATATTAATATTATTTCTAATATTAAATATTAGATTCTAATTTTAATATTTTAAAATAAATAAAAGATAATAATATTATAATATATTAATATTATTTCTATATATATATATATATAGTTACATACTAAAATAAATCAAATAAATTCCTAAAACTATGAAAATAATTATATCAACTCCTAAGAAATACTCTATATATTATAAGTAAAATGCAGCTAAATAACAATATGAATATTACTATTAGAATACAATATGTTTATGTATAGGTCCGTGTTAGCATCTCATCTCAGTTCTTCCGAAGCTGACTGCATGGTGATGAACTCACACAGGAATAAAAGAGAGAATATTGAAACCCACAACTATTGACATTATGATGATTTACACAAATCACAATCAACTATCAAATTCAAGATGATATCTATCCGAGTACAGCAGGCTGCTTCATTATATATTGCCATGATAAATAGATATACAAGTATGATATTATCCGTACGAGAAGTACCCAAGAATAATTTTATATACTAACCCCATATCACATATCCATCACCCAGACATATATTCAGATTTCTCATGCATGTTCTCTCAAGGTCATGCTGGCTGGTTGATATGTTGCAACTTACAAAAGGGGAAAAAAATCACTAACAATGCTGTTATATATATACTAAGTAACAAGTGAATAATGTTCATCATTATTTGATATCTTTCACCGAAAATCACTAGCAATGTTGCTCATACAGAATATATATGATCATTTTTAGAATAACCAGAAAGCATATATATAAGTTACATTTTAACCACACCATGTTTCTAACTCAAAGGGACAAAGTATTCATAGAATATTACTGTATGGCCTTGCTCAATCTCTCTTGCAGAACCAACGCTCCATGTTTATCCATTCCTTGGCTCTGCAACAACACATAAATTAAGCTAGAAACTCAACCAAAACACAAGCTCTTCTACTTCTTGAAGAAATATTACTACTAGTATATTTAGTCTCTTGAATTTTACCTCAACCTGGATTTTGTGGACATATCTCTCGTTAGTTCTAGAAGAAACAATGTGAATAACATCAAGCTCACTCCGCTGTAATTCTGCAAGAACTTGAGACAGCTCAAAATCATCAGATCTTTCGATGCTGTGTGAGATAAGAATCTCCATTCCATCCGAGACTATGTTTACTGCCACATTGCCTCTGCCATTTGAACTTTCATCCTTTCCACCTGAAGAACTAAGCAAACTCTTCAACTTGTTTCTACGACCTTTCAATTCTTCAATATTTTTCTCCATCTTTTTAATGTGACTGGTAGCTTCTTGTAATTGATCACAAACACTGTGTTTTCCCTAAAATTTCAATACCACGAAGACAACTTTAACTATAATATAATATACATAGATCGTAGTTAAGCTATCTAAGTAACAATGGACTATGGTACATAATATTATTACTCAAACCCTAAAATCAGAAGCTATGCAAATTCAAACCATCTAAACTCAAGACAACAAAGCGCAACTCAGTTCGTAAGGAACTTCCCTTCAAACCAATAGATCAGTGGCTCAAGTCACACATATGAGAAACAGGGAATTAATTATCATCGATCCTTCTTAAAATTAAAAAAAAAAAAGCGTATTCGACCTATGGGTTTGAGCTTCGATCTAGAGACTTTTTTTAGAATGGCATGATTCGAACTAAAAAAACAAAATAAATTGACCTTAAGCAGATGATGAGGAAGATGGGAGCGGAGAGAAGCATAAAGGTGTGACATTTCTTGCCTCCTTTTCCTCTCCACCTCGCGGTGCATAACCTTCTTGCTAGTGCCTCCATGGTTGCTCCTCTCTTTTTGCCCTTTTTTGCAAAACTCCAGATCTATTCTTTTACTCACTTCTCCATCATTGCTTCCCACAGAGAAATTGATTAAATTAGGTTCCAAGAAATGATAATCCATACTAATATCATCCTGGATTTGGCATGATTGAGAAGTAGTTGGGATTCCAAAACCTAAGTCATCGTGGCTTGGTTGGAAGGGAAACATCTTGAGTTATTTGAGGATCTTCAAAATCCTATATTCAATGGGATTTTTGTCGGAGAAGAGGATTTGGTTGGTTCAGTGCGTTGAGATCTCTATAACTCATGAAAAATCTTTCAAAGAAAAGGGATGATATGACCCTACGTTGAATATTTTTATTTTAAACTTGTGTTAATGTGTATAGTGACTGATTATAGACAAATAGATTAAAGAAAGCAATTCATACGTTGAAATAAACGCATTATTATCATTGTCGTGAGGCGCCGGAAATTTAGGAAAGCTTTCAGTTTGGGGTTTTGTATCACTAAAATGCATTCACACACTTTTATTAAAAGTATTAATTCTATTCTTCATTTCACTATCTAAAGGATAATTTGTTTTAATTGGTACGTCTCTCTTGATTCAATCTTAATCAGCAATTTCTCAAGTTTCTTCCATATGACTGTTAATAGAGCATACACTTTATTGCTCATTAGAAATAATTGTTGAGTATACGAATATCCATTATACTCCCTCCGTCCCAGATAATTTGGGACGCTTTGACCCGGCACGAGTTTTAAGAAATCTAATGGAAAGTGAGTTGAAAAAGTTGGTGGGATGTGGGTCCTACTTTTAAAGTATTAGTTTTATAATAAAATATGAGTATGAATGAGTTAGTGGAATATGAGGTCAACTACCAAAAATGGTAAAAGTGAAATGAGACAAATTATATGGGACGGCCCGAAATGAAATACTGGGTCGAATTATTTGGGACGGAGGGAGTAGTTTATTATATTCAATATTAGTATATAAATATATTTCTGAATTTACTTATTATATTAGTATTATATTACTAAATTTTGATAGGGCTCAAGTATAGTACTACTATATAATAGTATGAATAGTGATGGATGCATCTGATAAAGAAATCAGATTGCGATCACAATACTTAAAAAATAAATAAAATCAGATAGCGATCATGATATTGAATTCAGATCCATGTATCTTGGACTGTTTTTTGTTCCTGCCCCAGCTGTCTGCTTTTGGTGGTTGTGAAATTATTCATATTGCAACCCTAGCTAGAATTAATACATGATGAGAATCATATCATCTAGGATTTCGTCCTCATTGATCATCAAGGGTTGTAAAGGAAAAAGAATATACGTGCATATAATTAAATATGTATGAGGGTGCTAATATCTAATTTTCAATTTGACATCTTTAAGCTTGCAATGGATATAGTTGGTGGGGATGCTGACTGAATTCCGCATTGCCCTTGTAATAATAATGTAAAGAAGATAGTCACTTTATGCCTTTTCTACTTTAAAAAGAATAATTCCAATAAATATTTTTTTGATTATATCTTGCTATGTTTTAATAGTGAGACTGATATTTTCGATACTTTTATTCAATGAGCTATCATATACCTTTAGTTAAACAGAGAATATAAAAGTAGCAACCAATTAATGGTGTAGGTAGCTCCACGTGAGGGATCGGTCCTTGTTAAGAAGGGGAAATTAAAATAAACTATTTTGCTTGACATTCTCGATTTGTTATGTAAAGTTTTATCAATATTATTTACTGTATCATGTTACGATTTTGACCCGTAAATCTATCTAGTGGAGTACTACAAAAGTACTCTTCATAATATAAATATATTCATTTATTTCAAATCGATATTTATATAGTAGTATTAGGTAGTAAGAGTATTGCATGTTTGTATGCTAAGATATAAATTAAAGGGAAAATTGTAATAAAAATCACTAGGTTTAGTTAAATTATATTTTCATATTTTAAAAAGTGGTCAATTATATCATAATTTCGATATTTTTTCAATTTCATCGTAATTTCTTATTTTAGGGATATTATATATGATGCGTGAAACAGAAAATAATACGTGGAAAAAAGTTTCGTCTACTTAAACGAATTGTTTTATATTTAATTAGTCATGTCTGTAACTTTTACACATGTATTGTTTTACGTCAATAAATTCAGATGCTTAGCATGCCAAAATTTTCTGTCATGTGAAAATTGAGAAAAATGTCAAAATTATAATATAATTTTCTATCATGTGACACTGAGAAAAATGTCAAAATGAAAAATGTCAAAATTATTATATAACGGCTAATTTTTAAACCTGCAGTATTGACCAATATTATTTGATCAAACTTGTTGATTTTTTACATTAACCGTTGTTCATTAAAACTCGTGTCATGTTCAATATTGTCTATGTTATAGGAACGGAGGAAGTAGTATTTAATTATATACAATGTTATTTACAAAAGTTGAAATGAAGAGGCATATTTTCTCATGTACAACTATATCCCAAAACTCTAGGCACGTCAGACATTGATAATATTTCATCTTATACTAAGATAGTAAGATAATTCAAACATTTACATAAACTATAGTCCTTTCATCTATAAAAAATAATCTCATTATTGTTGGATAGCATGTACTTTAATGAAAAATAATCTTACCGGTGGGCATGTCACCGTGGGTGGCGGCGTTGCTGAAGCCTGAAGAGGCAACGCATGTTTCTCTGCAATAAACCATAACTGGGTTAGGTTTGGACTTGAGTCATTGTGATTGGGCATATGACTGTTGGGCCATTCATGCTATGGGCGCATTTTAAAGCTGAGCTGCATCAGCTCATGGGCAGCTGGGCTATTTTAATTATGGCAGCCACATGAAAATTAATTAATTTACCATTATATTGAATTCTTAAAGATGGTAATCAAGAGAGATAAAGAAAGATTGTTAGGCATGTTGAGATAGAATGTAGAGAAAATTGTATTTCTTGTTGTGAATGTTTCTTGCCTATGATCTTGCTAATTTCCCTAGTATTTATAAGGAAATTAGTGTCTCGTGAATTACACCAATAAATTATAATTGGAAACATACAACACTAGGGACTAGGGATGTCAATGTAGCCCGTAGCTCGTGGGCTGGCCCGAATAGCCCGTCAAATTTGTAGGGTTAGGGCTAGAAATTTCTAGCCCAATAAAATTAAAACTCGATTAGCCCGCATCCGATTAACCCGCGACCCGTTAGGGCCAGGCCCGAAAACCCGATGGACTAGCCCGAAAACCTGATAAAGTTTATATTATTCTATTATTTTACTTCTAATTCGACACTTCATTGATTAATTTTAGAGTAAAAATAACTAAAAAAATACCTTTTAATTTTTTATTAAATATAAAAATTATATATTGAATTTTTATTAATACAATAATTAATAAATGGAGTAATTAAAAACTTCAAATTCACTTTAAAAAATATTTAAATTCCTAAAGCATGCATTAAAATTTCACGAAATATCTCAAAAATTAGTATTTGATCGTGTTTATGATTGAGTTTGAGCATATATCTCAAATTTATCATAATTAAATATTTTACACTTTATGAATATAACTAATTTTCATCATTATTTATTTGATTGATCGCATGTTAATCTTATTGGTAGTAACCAGATTAACCCGTTGGGCTAGCCCGAAACCCAAGCTTTTAGGGTTAGGGTTGAACTTTTATAACCTGAAAAAAATCACAACCCGATTAGTCCACCCCGATTAAACCGCAACCCGAGTAGGGCCAGCCCGAAACCCGATGGGCCGGCCCGATTGACATCCCTACTAGGGACTCTACACTTATTCAATGCTCTAGGAACTCTCCCTGATTAATTTGGGCGGCCATCTTCCTCTTTCCAACACTCCCCCTCAAGTTGAGAAACGGTATCGCCGATACTCAACTTGTCAAGAAATTCTTTGAAGACTTTCGGACATAATGCATTCGTTAATATGTCTGCGAGTTGTTCCTCAGATCGAACGAATGGAAATTCAACGATGCCACTTTCGAGTTTTTCTTTGATGAAGTGACGATCAACTTCGACATGTTTCGTTCTGTCATGTTGTACGGGATTCTCTAAAATGCTGATTGCCGCTTTGTTGTCACAAAAAAGTTGGCTTTTCCGTGTAGGTGGAAAGCCAATTTCTGTTAACAATCTTCTAAACCAAAGTATCTCCATAAGGCCACTCCTAATCCCCTGAAATTCGGCTTCCGCGCTTGATAGTGCCACGACTTTCTGCTTCTTGCTCCTCCAAGTGACTAAGTTACCTCCAACAAAGGTAAAATACCCTGTAGTGGATTTTCTATCAACTGGATTACTAGCCCAATCGACATCGGTGTATCCATCGATTTCCAGATCTTCCTTTTTTTCTAAGAAAACCTCATAACTAGTTGTTCCTTTCAAATACCTCACAATTCTCATGACAACATTCATATGATCCTCCTGAGGCTGATGCATGAATTGACTGACAACTCCAACTGCATATGTGATGTCTGGCCGAGTATGAGAAAGGTAGATAAGCTTCCCTACTAACCGTTGGTGTCTTTCACGATCTGTAGGCTTGGCCCCATCCACAATTTTCAACCCATGATTGGGTACCATTGGAGTTTCAGCAGGTTTGCATTCCAGTAAGCTCGTTTCCGCTAACATGTCAAGAACATATTTTCTCTGTCTTAAGAATATCCCGTGTTTAGACCTTAACACTTCAATTCCTAGAAAGAAAGGTACAAAATATGTGGATGTGCAGCAGCCTTGGTTTGAGACAATATTATACTGGAGATTTTGAAGTCCAATCAGCCCCTAATGCATACCAATATCTTCGAAAGAGCTTCGCGTGGGTATCTCGCACGCCTCAATCGGAGTTCGGTAGAAGAAGTTATGGCTGTTATACGAACACTGCGCTGTCCAGAAAATCTCATGCGGCCGGGTGAATTATTACCCGATAATTCCACCCGGCCGGGTGGCGTATTTATGCCTGCGAGATTCCAGAGAGTACCAAAGAAGTCCCACCCGGCCGGGTGAATTTCCAATGGATTAATTCCACCCGGCCGGGTCCGTCAGTTTGGCGTTTTTTTTAGAGCTGAAACGCAATTTTTTGAAGAAAAAAATAAGAAGGAAGAATTAGGTCAATTCTATTCATTCTCGACAAGCGATGAAAACACACACTCTCTCTTTGTGAAGAACTCTTGGAAGAAGATTGAAGATCCAAGCTTCAATTCCTTCGCCAATTGCGATTCGCATCATGATTTCCACTGTTTTTCCTTGTTTCTATTTGTTTTCTACCATGAACATGATTAGCTAAACATCTTTTATGTAGAATTCTTGGTGAAGATGCATTGATTTATAGTTTTAATCCAATTGACTTTGTTTTTATCTTGCTCTTGCAATTGTTTGAATTATTCTTGTGTTTTTTCCTAACAATTGCTTGATCACCACTTGGGAGTGTAGGGTTTCTTAGAATAATCGGGAGATGAAATATTTAACCTTGAAAGAAGAATTATTCACACCTTAATTCAATAAAACTCGGGAGAGTTGAGGTTTTGAGTGGGATCTTTAATCTAATCGAACTATTAGGAGTTAGGTCTAAGAATTAGAAGGGGACTTCAATTATTACACCTAATCTACGGATTTCTCACCTCGGGAGGGGGTTTAATCTATATTTGTGATTGATTCAACAATTCTGGAGACTTTAAATGGTAAATCGGTTTCAATTGGGTTAGGCTATGAGTTGAGCATCGGATCCTTGAATTCTGCATATTTCTCTATCATTTTTACAACTTGCTTCTTTATTCTCTTGTTTAAGTGTTTATTTTAATCTCTGAATTTATATGCTTTTCGTAGTTGTTAGAAAAAAACCCAAAACTCTTGATCGTCTGGATAGTAGTTGAAATTTGTTCGTGGTACTTAGGTTTACACTTAATTGTCTCTGTGGGATACGATATACTCTTGCTTGCTATTTGCTACAATAACCCTGTACACTTGCAGGTATTATTTGGGTAAAATAAAGTTGAGTCAGTTTGAACATTGCCTGACAGAATCTTCCAAACCACACTCTGGGAGACTGCTTTAACCCATAAAGGGTTTTTTCAATCTGCACACGTGCCCTTTTCCAAATTCTGCATAGAATCCCGGGGGAACTTCCATGTAGACTTCTTTATTTTTCTCCAGTTCTCCATTAAGGAAGGCATTTGTAACATCGAACTGATATAATGACCATTCTTTACACGCAGCTACAGGAAGAAGAGTTCTTACTGTATTTAGTTTGGTCACGGGTGAGAAAGTCTCTTCATAGTCTACTCCATACACCTGAGTATATATCCCTTAGCAACCAATCTTGCCTTGTATCTCTCGATTTAACCATCTGCTCGTCGTTTTATGGTGAAGATCCAACGACATCCAACTGGCTTCTTGCCCGGAGGTAGATAACACTTCTCCCATGTTTCATTTTTTATCAAGGCATCAATTTCTCTCTTCATGGTTTTCCTTCTCGGAGGATTGCGGAATTTCTTCCTCTTCGTAAAGTGCAGCTTCAAATGCCCTAGCCATTTTGGTGAGGTGACCCTGAGTAAGATTTGCCACAGAGTATTTAGAAATCCGACCCTTCCAATCTAGTGAGTATCTTCGGGGAGGAGCGCCCCATGTGCTTCTATGGGGCAGTCTGTCGTGCGTTGTCACTTGTTCTGGCACTGATTCATCGGTATCACTTCTGGTTTCCCTGTCACTGTTAGTATTTTCAGGCAGAGGACCAATATTGGGATCAAGAGTATTCACCTTAGGATTTAAAGACTGGTCGGATAGCTCAGCAGTGTCCTGAAGCGGCATGTTCTGTACTTGGAGATCTGATTGCCCGGTGGTATTGCTAACTTCCTCTATTGGACCGACATTTGTGACAGGATTTTGGTCGGGCTGTTGTGTTTGGTTGTTCTTTTCCTCCCCCTGAATGGCTGTTGGACCGACATTTGTGACAGGATTTTGGTCGGGCTGTTGGGTTTGATCGTTCTCTTCCTCCACCTGAATGATTTCTTCCCAAAGAGGTAGCCAATTTAGTGTGTCACTACTTGATTTCACCAACTCACCACTCTCCCCCTGACCGCTAGATTGGCTATAGAAGTATTCACTTTCAACAAAGTCACAGTTCATAGTTGTGTTCATACGATCTGTCGAAGGATCATAACACAGATAACCTTTTTGGTTTTTTCCATAACCCAAAAAGACACATTTAACTTCACAAGGCGAGAATTTATCACAGTCATGTTTTGGAATGTGGACAAACACGGTACATCCGAAAATTTTGGGGTCGAGAAGAAGGGAGGATGGCACCGTGTTATGGGAAGAGAAGATATCAAGAGTGGTTTTGATGTTAAGGATCCCTGTGGGTAGACGGTTTAAGAGATATACAGCAGTTGCGATAGCTTCTAGCCAAAAAGATTTCGGGATGTTTGATTCAATGAGGAGGGCACGAGTAATTTCTAAGATACATCGATTTTTCCGCTCAACTACCCCATTTTGTTCTGGTGTATATGCACACGCACTACAAAAAATTCGCCAATTAGTGATGGATTTTTCCGTCACTAACAGTGAAATTTCTTCACTAAATAAATTGGTGGCAAATCAAGTTTCAGCAGATCTGTCACTAATACTTGTCAATAAAAAATTTAGTGACGAATATTTCCGCCACTAAAGTTACTGTGACGGAAATAATAGGCAACTATATCACATTAGTGATGGAAAATTTGTCACTAGTTATTGACTGACACTTTTTCGTCACTAATTTTTGAGCAATTGAGTTATGTCACTATTTTCGTCACTATTTCACGCCTTTTTTGTAGTGACGAAGTTTGGTGGACATGACCTTTTTCAGTGAAGAAAGATGTCATCCTAGAATTCACGTATTCCCTCCCGTTATCAGATCTAAGGACTTGAATTTTGGAGTTATATTGGGTTTGAACAAGACGATAGAACTCGGTGAATTTCTCAAAATTTTCTGATTTTGTTTTCAAAAAATAAATCCAATTCATACGAGAAAAGTCATCAATACACAACAAAAAATATCGAAACCCTTGTCCTCCAGTTACCGGGCAGGACCCCACACATCAGTGTGAACCAAAGCAAAAGGAGATTTTTCTCTAGTGTTGTTTATTTTGAAAGAATGTCTATGGCTCTTTGACAAAACACAAGTTTCGCAATTCAAAACATGTTTGGAAGAAACTAAGCAAATAGTAGGCGAAGATATCCTATAGAAGGGTGTCCTAACCGGCGATGTAAGAGCCAAATCTGTATGTCAGTCACGCCGTGAGTTAGCATCGCAGTACTCTGTTGGGCTATCTCATCCACGTAGTACAATCCATGCCGTTCAGTGCCACGCCCAACTAGCGTTCCCGTCTTGATATCCCGTAATATGCAAAAACGAGGTTGCATTAGCAATTTGCAGTTGAGATCCTTTGTGACATGGCTCATAGACAAAAGTTTGTGGGACAATGACGGGAAATAAAGACATTTGGAGAGGTGAAGGGTTGGTGAGATAGTAATAGTGCCCGCCCCCTGTACTTGTGCTAAATCCCCACTGGCGGTTTGGACGAATTGTTTTGTGGAACGGGAAATATCGAGGAAATCCGATGCATCAAATGACATGGTATCGGTTGCCTCACAATAAAAAATCCAGTGGTGGTCTTAAGGTCCTATGGTTAAGGAAGATGATTATGCGAGGGCTTGAAAAGTGTTTGCACAAGTAATAGAAGGATGAAATTCACAAAATCGGGGTGTAATTTCAGTTTTTCCGAAAGTTCGGGGTGTATTTTCGAAATTCGGACTAAATTTGGGAGGGATTTTTGGGGTGGGGTTTATTTTGGGATTATCCCGAAATTGGGGGGCTGATTTGCAAAATAGAGGTGAGGTTTTTAAAAAACCCCCAAATCGGACCCTCGCTGATCCTAGCCGCCTCCCCTTCATTCTCCTTCACTTCTTCCCCCTTCCCCATCGCAAAGCCACCGACGCCGACGCTATTTTCGAAGACATCCGATGGATGGGCGCTATCCGTCGGTGCGTTGGCCCTGCACCTCCTTTGCTTCTTCCCCCTTCCCCACCGTAAAGCCGCCGACGCTCGTTCACCCTCCGAGAGCTCTAGCGCTGGTCCCGCCAGCTGTTGACTGTATACTCCGAGGAGTCGATCGGAAGATGAATCGTTGCTGCGGTTACACGAGCGGGAGGCATCACCACCTCCAAATACTGTTAGAGTTTGTATACTAGAAATCACGTTTCGAGTGATTGAATACTGTAAAACCCTTATTTTATTTTCTAATGAATAAAACAGATTATTTTTGTCATAATGTTGTTTTGTTTTACATTTAATGGATGTTAATGCATGTTTAAATGTATAAGTTAATTTAACAAAGTCTAAGTCTTTGTTTTAGTAGACCGGTTGTGGGTGGCATCCACTTTAAGGTAACACGGTCAGTTCTAAACAAAGAAAAAAAGATGAATTTCACAACCTAGTTGGAATTTGACTATCCATCGAGAAAGGTTGCAATGTCAGTCCGCATATTTCTAAGCCTTACTGAAATAAGATGACATTGGTGTGGTATAGCAACTGAACGGATCTAACAGAATGACTTGTCTTTAGGCTATCTACTGAAAGGCGAGGTCTTGATAAATATTTGTTTCTTAATCAATGTACGTTAGCATTGAGCATACGGTATTGATTATGCATTACTTTGACTTATCAAATGGTGCGTGTTTTTCGTAACCCAATGATCCCGATATATTGGGTAGTGGTGATCAATATCTAGCGGTGCTATGATTGCTATTATATTGAATCGTGCACGAGCTGAGTCTCGTTTGATAATGTCCTCAAGAGGAGCGCGAAACAAGTTTTTATTATTCGGAACCTAGCTAGTTGGAGTTTGATTACTCTATGAATAATAAATAAGCGTTTCATGCTAAGTCCACTCTTGGAATTAATAAGAAGTTAATTAATTAAGTTCATAGCAGACATTAATTAATTAATGGACATTTTTATCTTAAGCGCGGGAAATGAAAGTTGAAACTGAAACCGGATTACTTGTAATTTTGGATTTGGATGGGGAGAGTTCAATATTACTTCTGTAGTGGGTTCTATTTAATTAGTAAAAAGTAAATAGGATGAGCCCATACCCAAAACCTTCCATAGATCCCCTGTCTGGGTCCAAAAGTAACTTAATATAAATAGGAGAATAAAGGAGACAGTAATCAACACAATTTTTATACTTAAAATTTTTGAAAATTTCGAGCTCCTCTAGCTGAAGAGGATTTCGAATTCTACTCATATTCCCAAAAGGATTTCTTCTGTCTTCTTTATTTAAGTCCTAGTATTCTGGTGAGATCAGCCCACATTGATATCGGAGTACAGTTCGGGAACCAGAGAGAAGATTTGTGGTCTAGTATTCAAAGCTGTCACGTACGTAGAGAAGCTGCTAGCCATCTTCAATTCTTTGGAGAATTAATAAGGTATTTTTCTGCTCCGTAGAAAAGCATGTTTTAGGTTTCAATATACTTAAAGCATGATTAATTCAAGTTATGAGCATGATACATGTAAGAATTACGCGAATATATTTTGTCTAAATAATCTGCTAAATAGATCCGATTATTATGTGATTTATTGGTGTGATTAATAATTGTTAAATTATGTTAATCCATGTAACACCGCTTCCGCTGCCAGTTCCATCAAATTCCAAATTTTGTGAAGTTGATTTTCTAATATTATCGCCACCTACAGAGTAGGGACAGTAATCCTACGAAAAACAACAAGTTCATAAGGGGCGGACTTCTCACATAATAAATAGAATGAACTAGAAAGTGGTTCCCAATATTATTGCCACCTGCAGAGTTGGGACAATAATCCTAATGAACTGCGAGTTTCAGGGTTCAATCAGAATTTATGAGATAGCTTGGTTTTGTTGTCAGCACATGAACATTGTTATAGGAGTGTGTTGTAGAAATAAAATTCTGTAATACTAAATCTGATGGCCGTGCTTAGGCAACATTAGGCGTATTAACCTTCAGAGGAGGATGCAATTGATGTGTCGGTGTTGTGACCAGTAAAATTGTCAAAATTTTAATGCGTATTAACCTCCAGAGGAGGGTACAATTTATTAATTTTGTTGTTGGTAAGATTTTGAAAGTTTTATGGTTAATCTACTTTTAATCCTCTTTCTGCCATTCTCAAAGAAAACAAACTCGAGGGCCAAAATTACGTCGAATGGAAACAAAACTTGGATATCGTTCTCACAGCTGAAGAGTACAAGTTTGTACTCACTACTCCACGCCCAGCCGTGCCGGCAGCTAATGCCGCAAGCATTGCGAGATGCGCATAGACGGTGGCATAAGGCGAACGAGATGGCTAAGTGCTATATGTTGGCTTCTATGTCATCAGTACTCAAGCATCAGCATTCTGCCATGGAAACTGCCGCCGTGATTATGACAAATCTCGTAAATCTTTTTGGTACTCAGAATCGAACGGTTAAGTCTCAAGCCTTTCGGGGTATCATGACGAAGACAATGAAGGAAGGCTCGTCTGTGAGGCAACACGTCCTCGAGATGATGAGCCACCTTAACCAGATTGAGGTTTTGGGAGTGGACGATAGATCCCGAGTCCCAAAGTTACTATAATCCTTCAGAGGTCTTCCCCCTAGCTTCCAAAGCAATTCAAACTCAATTCTCGAGATTAAAAAACATAACTACACTTTGGGTCGAGCCGGGTGACCGAACTTCGCCGCGTTGACCCATGTGTTCAAGCTAAGGTAGCTTATGCCGAGTTTGGGGCCTAATCTCCTTCCGGGCTCTAAGCCCTCGCGTGGAAAGAAAATGCAACTAACCCAAAGGGGCGTGCCTAAGAATACTATGGAGCAAGGTATAGTTCAGGTGGACAAGTAGCCTACCGGAAAGTGCTTCAAGTGTGGAGAGAAAGGTCATTGGAAGCCAGATTGTCCTAAGAGCAAGGCTATAGGTATGCACCATGCTCTAGTAGTCGAGTCATGTTTGCTTCGACATCTACTCATAATTGGGTTATTGATACTGGAGCAACTGATCATATATGTTTTGATCCTGACTTAATGCAGGTGACAAGCCGGTTACATGAACGTGAGATCGAAGTCCAACTGGGCGACGCTACGAAAGTGGCGGCCGTTGCAGTGGAAGACGTTTATTTACGTTTTTCTAGTGATAGATTTTTTATTTTGAAGAATGTTTTGTTGATACCCTCTTTTAGAAGAAATTTAATTTCAGTTTCTAAATTGTCTTTTGATGGATATTCGATTTCTTTTAATGACAATTGCGTTATTAAGAAAGATGGTTCTTATATCTGTCGTGGTATCATGGAAAATAATCTGTACACGATCACTTCTACACAATTTAATCAACGCAAATCTGAACTCAATGCTACATCGAAAATTTCTAAGAAAAGAAAAGAACCTTCAAGTTCAATGAATGATACGTACTTATGGCACCTACGACTTGGTCATGCCAACGAAAGAAGGATTCATGCGATGGTTGATCAAGATCTTATTAAAGGTCTTGAGAAGGAACCGTTTTCGAAGTGTGAGTCCTGTCTCGAAGGCAAGATGACTAAGAGACCTTTTAGGTCAAAGGGGAATAGGGCCAAGGAAGTACTTGAGCTCATTCATACTGATGTGTGTGGACCAATGTCAACCGAGGCAAGGGGCGGTTTTCGATAATTCGTCACCTTTATAGATGACTTCTCAAAAATTGGATACATCTATTTGATGCGCTACAAGTCTGAAACTTTTGACAAGTTCAAGGAGTATAAGGCTAAAGTAGAGACGCATCATGGTAAGAGTATCAAATGCCTACGAGTTGTCTGAATGGGGCTGAAAACCCAATCTAGAACATCTCAGAGTATGGGGGTGTCCGGCCCATGTATTGGAAAAAGATCCAACTAAGCGAGAGTGTGTGGGTGAGGTATGTGTGTTTATAGGGTACCCCAAATGAACGAAAACTTATGAATTCTATAGTCTCAGAGATCAGAAAGTGATTGTGAGCACTCATGCCACAGAGGAAGACTTTGTAACATGAATCATATGTCCAACAGTGAGATAGCTCTTCAAGAGCTAACTCAAGTCACAATTCCATTAACAAACAATTACCTAGTGTAACAACAATTCCAGAAATTTCAACTAATACTCCAGATATTGTAGTGCCGCGTCGCAGTGGGAGGGTCTGCCAATGATAGACAAAGACGTCTACGATTTATCTGTCCTACCCGAAGGCTGTACTGCCATTGGGAGCAAGTGGATATATAAACGTAAACGTGGACCCGATGGACGAGTTAAAGTCTTCAAGGCAAGACTAATGGCTAAGGGGTATACCCAAAAGGAAGGCATCGATTACGATGAGACCTTCTCCCCAGTGGCCATGCTCAAATCGATCCGTATACTTTTGTCTATAGCAGCCTACATGGATTGGGAAGTATGGCAGATGGACGTTAAGACTGCGTTTTTAAACGGGAGTCTTGAGGAGACCATCTACATGGAACAACCCGAAGGCTATGTGATAAAGGGCAAGGAACATATGGTTTGGAAGCTTAAGAAGGCCATTTATGGCCTCAAGCAAGCGTCTAGATCATGGAACCAGTGTTTCGATCAAACCGTTCAAAAGTTTGGATTCGAAAAATGCCCTAATGAAAGCTGTGTGTATAAGAAGATTGAAAAAGGAAATGTTGTGTTCTTAGTTTTGTATGTAGACGCATATTCTTCTAATCGTGGAAAACAATAAAAAAGATGTTGTCATCAAGGCGAACTTGGTTGTCCAGCCGTCATAGATGAAAGATACGGGAGATGCGGACACATTCCTCGGTATCAAGGTTCTTAGGAACCGAGCTAAGAGAATACTAGACCCGATATTTGCTTTGCTGTTGGCATGGTAGCAAGATATCAATCAAATCCCAGCCAAGACTGTCGTAAAGAACATACTCAAGTACCTTAATCGACTAAGGACTATGTTCTAGTTACAACGCAGCCGAGCTCTGTCCTTTAGGCTGCATTCGTATTTTCTCAAGCCGATGTGCATTCGAGAAAATCAACTTCCTGGGATATGTAAGTATTCTTAAGAGGTGGAGCCGTAATTTGGAAGAGTGTAAAGCAAAAATGGACACTCTACCATGGAAGCCGAGTATGTGGCCGCTCCGAGGCCGCAAAAGAGGATGTGATGGGGCTTAAGAACTTCCTTTCCGGACTTAGGTGTGGTTGCGAATATGCCCAAGAGCATCACCATTTATTGTGATAATTCTGGTGCTGTGGTAAATTCGAGGAACCACGGGCTCATAAAGCGAGCAAGCACATAGAGAGGAAGTATCATATCATTCGAGATATAGTGCAGAGAGTAGACATAAAAGTGGTCAAGATTAAGTCAGAAAACAACCTGGCAGATCCTTTCACGCAAGCATTAGCGGTAAAGCCGTATGAAAGCCATGTTGAAGGAATGAGGGTTCGACTAATTCAAGACCTCAATCCGCTTTCAGTATAAGTGGGAGAATTAGACGTTAGCACATTTTGTATACTCGAAAGTGTTTTGAGTATAAATGGGAGATTGTTAGAGTTTGTATACTAGAAATCACGTTTCGAGTGATTGAATACTATAAAACTCTTATTTTATTTTTCAACGAATAAAACAGATTAATTTTGTCATAATGTTGTTATGTTTTACATTTAATGGATGTTAATGCATGTTTAAATGTATAAGTTAACTTAAGAAAGTTTAAGTCTTTGTTTTAATAGACCGGTTGTGGGCGTCGTCCACTTTAAGGTAACACGGTCAGTTCTAAACAAAGAAAAGATGAATTTCACAACCTAGTTGGAATTTGACTATCCATCGAGAAAGGTTGCAATGTCAGTCCACATATTTCTAAGCCTTACTGAAATAAGATGACATTGGTGTGGTATAAGCACTGAACGGATCTAACAGCAAGACTTGTCTTTGTGCTATCTGACTGAAAGGCGAGGTCTTGATAAATATTTGTTTCTTAATCAATGTAGGTTAGCATTGAGCATACGGTATTGATTATGCATTACTTTGACTTATCAAATGGTGCGGGTTTTTCGTAACCCAATTATCCTGATATATTGGGTAGTGGTGATCAATATCTAGCGGTGCTAGGATTGCTATTATATTGAATCGTGCGTGAGGTGAGTCTCGTTTGATAATGTCCTAAAAGAGGAGCGCGAAACAAGGTTTTATTATTCGGAACCTAACTAGTTGGAGTTTGATTACTTTATGAATAATAAATAAGCGTTTCATGCTAAGTCCACTCTTGGAATTAATAAGAAGTTAATTAATTAAGTCCATAGCAGACATTAATTAATTAATGGACATTTTTATCTTAAGCACGGGAAATGAAAGTTAAACGGAAACCCGGATTACTTGTAATTTCGGATTTGGATGGGGAGAGTTTAATATTACTTCTGTAGTGGCTGCTCGTAATATTCCAATTATAACTTATATTAAATTGTGGGTTCAATTTAATTAGTAAAAAATAAATTGGATGAGCCCATATCCAAAACCTTCCATAGATCTCTGTCTGGGCCCAAAATGAACTTAATATAAATAGGAGAATAAATGAGACATAATAATGATAATTTTTACACTTAAAATTTTTGAAATTTTCGTCCCCCCCCAGCTGAAGGAGATTTCGAATTCTCTCCTTTTCCCAAAAGGATTTCTTGTCTTCTTTATTTAAGTCTAGTATTTGCAGTGAGATCATTACCGATATCTGAGATCTGATTCGGGAAACGAGAGAAGATTTGTGGTATAATATTCAAAGCGTCACGTGAAGAAGGAGCTAGTCATCTTCAATTCTTTGGAGAATTAATTAGGTATTTTTCTTTCCGTAGAAAAGCATGTTTTAGGTTTCAATATTCTTAAAGCATGATTAATTCAAGTTATGAGCATGATACATGTAAGAATTACGCGAATAGATTTTGTCTAAATAATCTGCTAAATAGATCTGATTATTATGTGATTTATTGGTGTGATTGATAATTGTTAAATTATGTTAATCCATGCAACAGCGCTTCCGATGCCAGTTCCATCAAAAATTAGTGTCTTGTGAATTACACCAATAAATGATACTCCCTCTGTCCGCGAATAAGAGT
>NC_062969.1:14643960-14690808 GCF_023119035.1 Salvia hispanica
ATGATAATATTGAAGGTCAAATTATATTTAAAAAATTTTCAATAATATATAAAAGATATTTATAAAAAATATGGATATCAAAAATTTATTAAAAATAAACAAATATAATTTTTTTGTCAAAAAAAACTTGAAAATGTTAAAAAAACTAAAATTATTTATTAGGGGCCTGTTTTTTGATTTAAAAAAATTCTTTAAAAATTTTGTTGATTCCTTTTAAATTTTTAAACTCTTCTCAATTTTCCATGAGGTTTAACTAAAGTGATGTATTTTAATGAAATATCCCAAAATCTACAAGTTTGACATCGTCCTTGATTTTTATCATTTTTTCAACACAAAAAACTCAATCACCCCGTCAAAGTGAAACACCAAATCTAAACATGTTTCAGAAATAGAAAAGATGTTTTAATTTTTTTTAGGTGTTTATGTCCGATTTTAAAAGTTTGGGGACAATTCAAAATTTATAATTTTTGCTACTATTTTAGAATAAAAATTTCCCAAAAAAACTTGAATTTGTGGTTGAGAATATTTACTTATATACATCAATACAATGTGAATCTGTATATATCGTTAAAATGAAAATATACGCACTTATTGGCGTGCACTGTCCCACAACAGCCATGGATAAGAAAACCTGTCAAAACCAGTATCCTATCTCTGTACACACGCAGACAAAGGCGAAATCAATAGTGCCCTACTTGATTACTTAATTATATTAATAGATTTCCAATGATCCCAAGCCCCAAAAATACCTACTAAAGATATCAATCATGCAATGTACACATCATGATACATATATTTTCTCTATATTTGTTTTTTTCGTCCCATTTCTCTAAGTATTTCAAGTTTAAATAATTAAATAGTCCCAAAAAAACATGGAAAAAGTTTAGCAACCAATTCACCCCTTCAAAGAACATGAAATTCCCATTATACTCCAGTTTTTGAATGGGAAGGGGTTTTTGATCTCTTATTTCACAACGATCAACCAATCTGGGGAAAAAAAATGGGTGAGGGTGATTTACAAGTGATCGAAGATGCAAGAATCAATGAGGTGGAGAAAAAAAAATTGCACAAAGAAATTGAGAGGCAAAGAAGAAAAGAAATGGCCGCCCTTTATGATTCTCTCCGTTCAGTCCTCCCTTCCAACTCTATCAAGGTAAAAAAGCAATTTAAATTATCAATTTTGTAATTTTTATTTTTTTATTTATATTTATCAAATAAAACAATGTGATTAATCTTGATGAATTGGGAAAAAAAGATGATCTTAATGATTTTTTATTTAAATTTGAAGGGCTTGCGATCGGCATCTGATCAAATTGCTGAGGCTACAAAGTATATAAGATATATGCAGAATAAAGTGAGGCAACTAAAAGTGAAGAGGGATAAGATGATGAAATCGGCTGAAAATAACAAAAAGGGTTTGTTGAGCTCTAGCAAGGGTTTGCCTATCACAGTAAGGGTTCAGCGATGCACGGGTAGCGCCGAGGTGCTGATCTTCGCGACAGCGGAAGGGAGAAGCCTTCGCCTATCGAGCATCCTGCAGCTGTTGGTCGAGGAAGGGCTGAACGTGGTGGACTGTAACTGCACCAAATTTGATGGGAGGTTACATTGCACCATCCAATGTGAGGTATTGATGTGTGTGAGTGTTACTATCCAATTTGGTGATTGCAATATCCAATTTGACTTATGTATTGAATCATTTATATTTTACAGGAAGGACGTCCGAGTATCGATCTACAAACTTTGCAAGTAAAGCTTACAAGTAACATCGAAAATTTTGGTGATGAATCTGGATAGAACAAACACAATGCTTTCGTGCATCATTTTTCTGAGTCATTTTAGTAAGTTTGTTTTAAATGTAGCATTACTTTGGCATGTGTTTTTTTTTTTTTCCTTTTTCGGGGTGATGTTTAAACAGTTTTCGGTCCGTTGCTGATGATATTGGTTTGATCTGTTATTTTAATTTTTAATCAGTAACATATCTTATCATTATTTTCTACATTAGGATTGCTTCCTTTTGTATATATGGGATTAATGCATCCTCTTATTGCCTCAAACTTGATCTGAAAACTTCAGCCTTCAGGATTCAATTTACTTTACCCTAAAAGGTTATTCATACATCATCGACGTATGAATAACACGTAACAATGTGGAGCACCCGCGCGAGATCTCTTTCATTTATATAAAGGTCTACGAATTTAGTGTTATATCTCGGCTTAGGCATTGGAATCAATCTGTCCTATGTGCAATGTATCTTAGGAAAATTCTTACTATTTGTTTTCAACAAGTAGTTTTAAGAAACATAAATGAAAGTGGATAGAAAAATATAGTGGAATGAATGTGTGAACTTTTTTTTATATAGTTTGATAATAAAATATGAATAAAATAAGTTAGTGAAATGTGTGTCTATCTACCATTTTAATAAAGGTGATACTTCCACAACGAAATCAAATTAATTGTTTACTCTGTTGCTTGATTAAAAATGGGTCCAAACCAATAAAAAGAAAAATAATGCAATATATTAAATTACGAGCCAAGAATTGTACATGGAAACCCAAATTTTAAAAAAACCACGAGACCGAATTCTAGAGAAAAAATTCTACTATGTACCATAATAAGCTTACAAAATGTTCTTTTCCCTACACTCGAAACAAATCTCAAATCTAAAAAATCTCCTCTATCCCATAATAGGTGTTCATACATTTTTTTTTTTAATTTGTTTCATAAAAGATTTCACATTTTCTTTTCAAAAAAAAGTTCTCTTTCATATTAATATAAATATATTATTTTCTCTCTCCACTTAAAACACAAAACAACGTCTCGTACCATTATCCAAATTTGTCATCTATTATAGGACGGAGACAACACAATTTAAAGAAATACTCCCTCTATCCCATTAAAAATGCAACATTTTTCTTTTTTGGTTGTCCCATTAAAAATGAAACGTTTCCTTAAATGGAAACAACTCTCTCTCTACTTTTTCATCTCTCTTACTTTACTCTCTATTCATTAACTCACAAAACAACACTATATAAAATCCTGTGCCGATTCTCAAATGTTGCATTTTAAGTGGGACGGAGGGAGTAGAATATTGTGTAATGGACGATCTCTTTTTAATTATACTTGAAATGACATCATTTGTTTAAGATGAATTTGGCGTTTGATTTTTTTGTCGAATGAAGAAAAAGCATTACTTTTTGTTATGATCAAGAGGATTTTAATTTATGTTGATATATGGAATAATACCAAAATACTACGAGGCAAATAATAGTGTGTCGTTACAAACCAAAGAGTTTATTAAATAATTTGAACGAAATGTTTTAAAATATAAATACTTACTTAGGCCTGCTCAAGCAATAAAATCGAAGTACAAGTATTTAATTAATTAAGAGAAGTGGGCGTTAAATAAGCAAAATGTGAATATAATACAATTGGGCCTAAGGGATTAATTTAACTAACCTTTAGGCTCAATTATTAGAAGCCGAAATCAATCAAATAAAGCCCAAGAGGATGATTTATTTTGAGCCCATATCCTTATTATCTCCAAGATTAACGTCTGCTCTCCCACTGTTTCACAATATGCAATAAAATTTCACCCTTTCAGAATCTGCCATAAAATTCTCAAATTAAAAAGAGAAGAAGATCTGCCATCCAACCCAATCCATCCAAACTCTCATTTCACAAGAGGAACATTGCATTCAATCCCATCTACTTTGATATGTAACAAAAAAAGGATCATTTCAATAAGTGATGCATCATAACCAAAATTCCCTGCAGTCTAGTCCATTGTAATCAATGCATGAAATCAGATTTTGTTACCCTTAGTGATCAAACTGGCTTTCATCACTTCTCTATTAATGCTTTGTATATAGCTTTTGTGATCCATTAATTGTCCCAACTTCTCTAATTAATTAGGCCCTGATTTACCCACCTCCCGACATTAGATTTCGAGCACCCCAAGGCCCAAACCAACGGCAAGTCGCCTAATTGTACATCTTGTTTGGAACATAACATAACTACTATAAATATCATTAATTTCTGTTTTTTTTTTTTTTTTTTTTTCTGCTTTGCAGTGGTACAATGAATTAATTATAAGAGTAGTGATTTAGAGACATAATGTCTCCAAGCCATAATAACATTGTGACTAATTTACCCTAACATTAAAGTATTAAATAGATATATACCTAATTAAGGAAAATTTAACCAAATTAATTATTCTTATCTAAATGCATATATGTTAATTGGAGATAAACTTAATCATGCAACTAGAGTAATGAATTTAAAATTTTTTCAATCAAAACCATTCTTGTCGTGTAAATTTTTAAAACAATTAATTAAAAAATCAGTAATTTAGATTACCAGTATTAATTAACACACTACATAACTAAATTATTATATTTAATTGTAAAATAATTTGATTACTTAAATAGCATCATATGCTTTTTCAAATAGATTTTACGTTGTGCTATTCTTTCATAACTTATTTTTTTCCTTAAATTTTCTGAAACATTTTGTCAATATAGTAACAATGAAATCATTCATTTAATAGTATATGAAAAAATATGTAAAAAATTAAACATTTATCTTATTCAATTTGGTTTATATAATAAAATAATATACTATTTTTTCATTATCTTTTCAATTTTTTTGTTATTTTTCTTTGCTTTAACTAAATTTAATATTTTTTATTTAATTAAGCTAGGGCGTCTAATATTTTAATATAACTATTTAATTTTAAAATATTAAATAGATGAGTTAAGAAAATACAATTAATTTTTATTCAGATTCAAATCTATCGTTTTAAATGTTAAAAATCAAAGAAATTATTAATTTAATACAAAAATAATTGGATGAATCTACTTTTCTCATTTTAGATTATTTTAATATACCACATGTCAACTACTACTAATTGATTAATAATTAAAAGTAATAAGAATCATAAACTCTGCTAATATTATAAGATAGTGCGGAGTATTATTTGTTTAGAGTTAGGAATTCTAATATTTGCAAAAAAAAGAGTGAGGGAATATTAAATATGTAGCTTTAAAATGTTAAATATATAAGTTAAGAACATGCGATTATTTATTGATCACTGTTAAACATAATCTTTCAAAAATTATAAATTAAAGAAATTATAATTTTGTAAAATAAAGAATTAAACTTAAAATCATAAACACTAGACTCAATTAGCATTCGTACACCATGTATCAAATTTAATTTATTGCATGTTATAGTTAAATATTTTAATATATTTAAAATATGAAATAAATGATATAAGAACATATGATTTTATCGAGGTTCAACTATAATGGTCCAAGATTTAAGAATTTAAAAAAATCAAAATAAAAAAATAAAAAATTAGAACTAGAGAATTCTTAAAATCAAAACCATATACTCACTTAATTAGTAGTATTAATATATAATATAGTATTATCAAATTTTAATGTGTTGGGTGTTATATTAAAGTGAGCTAAAAAATTTATTATTTTTTAAAGATTATTGTGAATAAAAAGTGATTAAAAGAATAAGTTTATCAATATTGAAGATTATAGTATTATAATTACAAAGTAATTATTTTTTGTCACATGTTATAGTAACTCTAAGTATTTACAGTTCAAAAATATTAGATAACTAATTATTTATATTTTATAGCGCTAATTATTTGTTAAAAATGATTTAAATTCACATTTATAAAGACTAATTCATTAAGAAGTCTGAAATTATTTGTTTGTTGATAAATCTTATTTTATTTGTAGACAAAATGTACACTAAATATATAAAGCTAATAAAATTAATATTTAAAATTTTAAAGAAATATCTTTAAGTAAATGCATTAAAATGGGCATATATAAAAAAAGTTATCAAATCATGTTTTAAACAATTAGATGATTGCAACATGTTATTAAATGCATGCATCATCTATGCATAATCAAAATTTATATCCTTAAATAGGTGTATTTAGTAAACAAATTAATGTAGGGGTAATAAAGTACATATACAAAATATAAATTTAATTAAAAATATGATATAATATATACTTACCATTTTAAGCATTATGGCTTGGAGACATTATGTCTCCAAAACATTTTCCTAATTATAAATACAATTCTGCTATGCATAACAGCCTAATTCAATCTAGTTATCACAATGCTTTATTAACTTAGTACAGAAGGTACAACATAACTAAGCTCAGATTCCCACCCAATATTACCTGAAACCAAATTATAACTACCTTGATACCCATATCTGCCCTCTAAAGGTGGAAGTGGGTCCCAATCACTCGACGCAGCATCGACTTGCACACCCTTCCTTCCTTTATTGTTAATTGCTAACACTTCACTAAGAGGATTACAATTGTACCCCAAATCCAGGAATGGATTCTCTTCAACTTGGCACATCATATGTGATTCCCAACCTAATTGAGGTTCCCCCAGCCACCCCAGGCTCGAATCCGGGCCCACCGAGCTAGGCTCCTCGTTCATAACAACGTTGTTCTTATTGACAACCATGTCACTGGCGTTCTCGGGGAACGCAGACCCGGGGCCCGACTGGGGCAGCTCGAAGTTGGTGCGTGCGTTTGCGCCCCGCAACTGTCGAGCTGCCTTGTCATAAGCCCTGGCCGCATCTTCGGCGGTGTCAAACGTCCCAAGCCATAGCCTAACCTTTTGTAAGGAGTCTTTGATCTCGGCGACCCAACGCCCCGAGGGGCGCTGGCGGACTCCGACGAACTTGTGGTGGCCCCGGGATGACGTCTTTCGTCGGACTCGGACGCCGTCTTCGCCTCCGGCGGATGTGTTTTGCTTCATCTTGTATTTATTTTTTGTTATGTCTTCTCTTAACAGTTTATATAAGCTGAACACGCCTTTGCGTCTCTACTCATTACTCCCTCCGTCCCTGAAACTTTGTCACCTACTTCCATTTTTATTTGTCCCTAAAAATTTATCACCTTTCATTTCTACTATTTTTGGTAGTGATCTTACATTCCACTAACTCATTCACACTCACATTTTATTATAAAACTAATATATAAAAGGAGAACCCACATGCCACCAACTTTTTCAACCCACTTTCTATTACATTCTTAAAACCCGTGCCGAGTCAAGTAGTGACGAATTATTAGGGACGGAGGGATTAATATATTGTCCATGTAGTTTACATGCTAGACTTACTTCTAAAACAGAAAAATACTAATGATCCACTTTGGATTATTCTTGTAAACAATTTTATTCCTAAACTTTGCAATCTATGTTAATACTCCTAAATCTGAGTTAAAGAGACATATATATGGTAATATGCAAATACTGAATTGTCAAACAATGAACAAATAACACCTATAAAATCAAGCACTATAGAAAGAAATTTATTTACAAACAATGAATCAAAACTTCATCAATTGCCGATATATTTCTGTAGATGATGTTGATGCCAATTTCAATCAATCTTACTCTGGTTGTAGAATTATAATCCCTTAAATAATTAAAGTGGAGTGAGAGTAAAGTAAGTGAGAGAATAAAGTAAAGAAGAGTCTTATCTACAATATTTTCTTTTTTACTTTACTTTTTCACCACTTTAACTATTTATAATTATTTTTTCAAATGAGTGCGCAAAATGAAATGTCTCTATTACTTTGGAACGGAGAGAGTATGATTTTCTACCTATTTTTTTTTATCCAGAAACTAGCATGGCTTTTTAATTGTGAGCTTTGGAGTCATTATATAGTTGTTGTGGATGAAGTTTAGTGGGCTTATCATTCGCAAATAGCATGATTTGGCCCAAAAATCGAAATCCTAATCTGTGAAAGAGCGCAATTTGTGCACCAAGAGCATGGTTTGCGCGCCACTGCCACATCTATGATTTACTCACCCAAATTTATTCTCCGGTACAATATAGCACTTTTATTTATTAATTCTACAATGGTTAAAAAATAAAATTTTTATTGTACTCCTTTGAGTGACAACTGACAAGTTTGTACCACAACTAAGAAAGTGCATGAAACTGCTAGGCACATTTGAATGGGCTAACAACCCAATAAAACGTAACCTAACAAATTAAAAACGGGCCGAAATGATTATTCAACGTGTGATATAGCCGAAGCCTGATTGCCATTTAATAAGGAACAAACGGTTAAAGCAATTCACCACCATCCGGTTTAATCGAGATTACCTAATCTTGAAGATGGATGATTAGAGTTTCAGAATTACTTTCCCACGCCAAAAATGATATTTTCTATATTCTTTCCATCCGCTAATAAATATCTCATTTTTTACGGCCTGTATTTTAATAAATTGTTTGACTTTATAAAAAAAATGATAAAAAAAGAAAAAATAGTCGAATGTGGTGCTCATTTTTCGTAAATGAAATAAAATATCTATTGGTGGCCAGGCAAGAAAGGGAAAATAAGACGTTTAACTGCGGATAGAGAGAGGAAGTAACTCGCAATATTACAACAATAAGTATATATATAGATCATACGATGAAAGAAAGCGTCAATGAATATAAGATTATTGAGACTCCGAGACACCTTAATTTTGTGTAAAGCATATGTTGTACAAAAAGATAACGACATCTAATGAGAATTATTTCTGGTATAAATATGAACATTGCTTGGAATAATCAATGTTTGGATCGCAATGGATCCAGCTTTTGTCTTATAATTATTGAAGTAAAGTGTACTGGGGAATTAATGTGTCTCAATTAACTTGTCCATATCCATTATTTAAAGTATACTAGTATATAATTTATAATTAGACTCTACCTTTTTTTAATTAGACTCTACCTAAGCTCCAGCATTATTTGATTATGATATACAGGTTTCTTGACAAATCCTGTTTCGGCTATGCTTAATTATCAACTATACAATCCAATTGTCACATTGTCTTCATCTAAATGGACTGTTGGAAGTGGATGATATCATACATATGGGTTGCTTTCCACTTTCCGCAGCATATCCACAAATCTTTTTATTAAATAAAGAGATTTTTATATTAAAGAAAACACAATATTCAAGCATGAAAATGATTACACAAAATAAGATGTACGGTGTGGATTACACAAATACACAATTAAATTTCAAATTGTAATTGATAAATCTATACATATATAAAAGCCGAGTTTTGACCTTCTTTTGAAATATTTATAAGTTTTGGGTATGAATTTTAATTATATACAAATTTTGGTGTAACTAACAATCATGAATAAATTTTGGTGTTAAATTTCGTGCAGTTATGCAAGAAATATGTGCATTTTGTAACTGCCAATTATGAATAAATTTTGGGTCATTATTCTTGCAATTAATTATAATTATTATTCCCAATGACTGTGAATATGAAGGAAATTTAGTATCATGAGAATATCCGAAATTTTATACATCCCATTAATACATTATAATATATCTATTTATACATATAAAAGGATAATTTTAGAAAATATTACAAAAAATGCATTTATGAGTATTATGATAAAATAAAATAAAAAAGAATTAACGATAGAAATTAAACGGTTTTGGTTTTATGGTCAATCCTAATTAACACATTAAATTTCTCTATATTCTACAACAAATGCTAATTAATACATGAATAAGAAGAGTCAATTGAAACAAAGCAAATCTCTATAAATACCTCATTCACAAAATAATTCTTTTACTCAAGTTCAACAATGAAAAACGCCAGCACAAGACGATGGGTTTTTGAACAATGAAACTCCATATCTGGAGTTACACTGTTTACGAACACATTTTTTTCTAAAATTGTATTCGAAATGTCAATATTTTGTTTTATTTTGAAAATATATAGAAAGTGTTTATAATTTATTTCAGGAAACAATATAGAAAAAGAAGGGAAGGCAAGAGGAAAGGAAGAAAGAGAAACCGATATAGAAGAACGACACGAGCACTTCAAGAGGATTTGGTGGTGAATATTTTGCTGGCAGCAGTATAAGAAGATAAAGAGAAAAGGAAGGATTGCATAAACAGAAGAGGGAGGGTTTAGGAAATGAAAAATTTGTATGCAAAATCGTACTACTATTTAAAATGGTAGAGATATTTTCCATATGGAGTATAATTGTTTAGTATAATATATATATGTAACACTAAATTTTGAATTACATTTACATGCGTTACATAAATCTAAATTAGTTACAATCTATCCCTATAATTATGCATCTATCCCTAAAATTATGGAATTAAATTAGTGTTAGGTTTTGAATTTTCAAACAACATTCCATTCTTTACACTTTGATTACATAATATAAAATTGTATTAGTGGATTCAATTACGATTTGAAAATTAATTCTACCATAATTACATGAATTACGAATTATTCTACTTTCAAGATTGTTTACAAATATAAGTACACTTACGAATTATTGTTTTATTTACTATTAGATTTTATTCATATTTATACATGTGTGCTTTTTATTTGTTTTATAGTTCATCATTTTATCATTTTACAATGATATTATTATCTCCTAATATTTCATTTGTATATAAAATATTTTATTAGATTTATATACTCTACCTTGGTATATATTTCTAAATTATTTAGTCTTATGTAATATGTAATGATATTGTCACTTATTTTATTTATTCATAATATCAAAATGATAGTACGAAAATATTTTAAGTCGCGCATAGCGCGTGGGTTAATACTAGTAATTATAATTGCCGAGGTTAATATACCTTAATTAGAGCAAGTAATTAACATTAGAATTAATAATTTTTGACTAAGAATTATGAAAGGAAATAGTACTAAATTTCAATTCAAATGTATTTAAAACCTAATCAATTAATAACTAACTGCTCATTGATCACAATCCAGACGGCTGCACACACTTGCGCCTGTGGACATTAATAAAAAGTATCGGATAATTAATTAGAATCACTATAAATACATTCCATTTTCAACTCTGACAAATATTTAGGTGTAACGGCTAACGATAATAAAAAAGGAAATACTAAGATTTTAAGGGGCCGTTTGGTAGCTATGTTTCGCCTAGATAAGAGATTAATCTAGGTTTATTTGTGTGTTTGGTAGTTATGTTACCAAACATAGTAGCCCGTGTTTTATTTCCGGCCCGCACAAAGCCCACTGAAAATCTTATGTTTTAGTCATATTTGTAACTACCCAAAATCCTATGTTATTTATCATGGAAGCCTAGTTAAGTTAGCAAAATACAATTTTACCCATCAAAATTTCTAACCCATCAATTTTACTTAGTTGTTGTATTGAAGGACGTCATTTTCCTATTAAATCATATTAAGAATTTTGTTGATGTCAATTTGTTGTTCTAATTATATTACTTTGTTATTTTATTTACATTATATTATATTATAATATTTTCATTATATTACTTTATGTTCTCGTTATATTACTTTACATTAAATCGTATTATATTCTCATTATATTACTTTATTTACATTATATTATATTATACTTATAATTACATAATACTTGAAGGCAATTGCTTTTGTTTTGAACATAAATATACGATGTTGTTCAATCCACAAACGCTTTAAACTTCAAAAAAATTGAACATATAAAATTTGGTACTTGATAAAATATTTTCATATAGAATTTGTCCAAAATAATAATTGATTATTCATAAAATTTGTCCAAAATTATTAATGCTCACAAAAATAGAATACCAAAATAAATATAAGTTTTTTGATATAAAGATGCTAATTTTTGTAAGGAGTTTAGCTTGAAAAGATGTTAATTTTAAACAAAACGATTTTATAGGAATAATTAGGGTAAAATGATGATAGTTTAGTAATTAACTTAAACTAATGAGGATAATTTTGACAATCATAATTTTAATCCTTACTTGTGACTTATTGTACCAAACACTACAATAAGATAACTCACAATTATCTTAATCTACCAAACACCCAATATATGTAAATTAACTAATCGAAACTATGATTACTATCATAATGGTATCATGTCTAGTCGAAACATGACATAGCTACCAAACGAGCCCTAAAAGAAGAAAGTGCAATCATGTTGAAAAGGTCCGAATGCAGAATGCATAAACAATTTAATAAATTCCATACGTGTAAAACGATATTATAATATGGTTCTTGACTTCCAAGGCTGCATTTTGTCATTGTGGAACTATTCTCACTAACTGTGTCTGTGGCGTTGATTTAACCGATAATCTGCCGTCTATATGCCTTCTTCTCCCTTAGATTCCAAACACCACAACTCATCCATTTTTTGTGGTCTTAGTTCATCCAAATTAAGAAAAGATGATGAAATATATCTGCAAATGCCTCTTTTGCGTCTCGATTGAGAACCAACCTAAGACCAGGTAACTTCACCCCTTAATTATATGTCTATGATTTTTAATTTCCAAAATATTTCATGTTAGTATTTTTTTAAAATCTTTTTCTACAAAATTAAGTAGCTCAAGCAGGCAGAAAGACTATCCATGGGATATCTACACACTCAAAGAGCTGGTCCACGCCACGAACAACTTTCACACCGATAACAAAATCGGTGAAGGAGGATTCGGTAGCGTTTATTGGGGCCGAACAAGTAAAGGAGTCGAGGCAATTTTTTCGTTTCGTCTCTTAAAATTTGAAACCTTAGATAAAAGAGAAATTAATCCTTAAAAAAATAAAATTTCATTTGTCCTTCTCTGCAGTTGGCGGTAAAAAGGCTGAAGGCGATGACCGCGAAAGCAGAGATGGAGTTTGCCGTTGAGGTAGAGATTCTTGGTAGGGTTAGACATAAGAATTTGCTAGGGTTAAGAGGATTCTATGCTGGCGGAGATGAAAGGCTAATAGTATATGATTATATGCCTAATCATAGCTTGCTCACTCATTTGCACGGACAACTCGCTCCCGAAGGCCTATTGGATTGGCCTCGAAGGATGAACATCGCAATTGGATCAGCCGAGGGGATAGCGTAAGTAATTCAAATCTTATCATACTAGACTATCCAACTTTCGAGCAATCATCAATGTAAGTGATGAAATTATACTGATAGCCGCCTTTCAAAATTAAGGGCAATAGGGTCTTATTCATTATAATATCATTAATATTTCAACTCATTTAAACTACCGGCGGCTATCAGTATTTCATCACTTTCTCGAATTTGTTATTGATTGGATCTTTGTTGCGTGATTTGAAGGTACTTGCATCACGAGGCAAAGCCTCACATCATACACAGAGACATAAAGGCGAGCAACGTGCTTCTAGACTCGGAATTCGATGCCAAGGTAGCGGATTTTGGATTCGCGAAGCTGATACCGGAAGGGGTGAGTCATTTAACCACGCGGGTGAAAGGAACCCTAGGGTACCTAGCACCCGAGTACGCCATGTGGGGGAAGGTTTCTGAGAGCTGCGACGTGTACAGCTTCGGGATCCTGCTCCTCGAGATCATCAGCGCTAGGAAGCCCCTGGAGAAGCTCCCCGGGGGTGTGAAGCGCGACATCGTGCAGTGGGCCACGCCGTTCCTCGACAAGGGAGCGTTTGAGCAGATTGCTGACCCTAGGTTGAAGGGCAGGTTCGACCGGGACGAGCTCAAGAGAGTCATCGCTATCGCCCTCCGGTGCACGGATGCAGAGGCGGAGAACAGGCCGAGCATGGTGGAGGTGGTGGCGTGGCTCAAGAGCGGAGTTGGGAGTAGGAGGAGGGAGGTACGGATTCACAAATATAATACGGAGGATGAATATGAAGATGATGGTCGAGTCAATGATGTGGAGACGACGTCGTCGTAGCTTGGTTTCTTGGTTTTGTCCATGTATATTTGATTAAGATTTGATCAGACTGCTTTGTGAATTATATTGTTGTTATAATTGGTTTGTGGAGTTCAGGAAATGTAATTAGAGTATATCATTTGTTCTAGTTTTTAGTTATATACTCCTCCCTCCGCCCACCAATTCAATTATTCAAGACCTAGTTGATCCGGCACGGATTTTAGAATATATAGTGAAAAATTAGGGGAAAGGGTTAGTAGAAGGTGAGTCCGAATTTTATGGAGTATTATTTTTATAATAAAATATGAGTAAGATAATGTTAGTTAATCGTAAGATGTATTACCAAAAATAATAAAAAAGTTAAATAAGATATTTATTGGTGGATAGAATTAAATGACAAAATAAGAAGATTATTAGTGGATAGATGAGTACTAGGAATTTGTCTAGAATTAAAATTTGGATTTTGCATGCACAACATCATTGATCAATTTTTATACTCCCTCCATGACTCCATCCCACCATAAGGGAGTGACTAATCTATTTGGAATGTACCATCATAAATATGTCGTTTTCCTTTTTAGCAAAAAATAATACTTTTCCTTTCATCTACTTTATTCTCTCTTCAATTCTCTTCTTTTTTTCTCTCTCTCATACTTTACTCCCTCTTCACTTCACTCTTTAAATATCAAGTTCTTAAATATCGTACCCAAATGAAGTGGCTCAGTAGGTTATACGCAATAGCGGACATTTATCGTCCTCTCTTGCACAAAGACTGCCGATCGGTTAGCCCTCCCACACGTCCTATCTATATTAACTGTCTTATGTGGGATAGTTATTAGTTTTAATACAGATTTGGTTAATCCCTTAGTCTTTTATAGCTCATTTATAGCACGGTCTTCAACTCCGAACATAGATCGATGCTATGTCATTTAATTTCACAAACTTAAATGTCTTATCACATTTATTATTGGTCAAAACACTTTAACCGGACACACGATTCCAACACAAATTTCAAGCCTATTTATAATTTTACTTTGTACCTTATGAATGTTAGCAGCTTAAGGAAAGATTATTCTCTACTTTACTCTCTCTCCACTTCAATCTTTAAATATCAATTTCTTAAATCACGTGCCCAAAGAAAGCGACTCGTCATACACAATAGGGGATGTTTTATTGTCCTCTATTGCACGAAGACTGCCGATTGGTTTGGCCTCCCAAAAGACCTATCTATATTAATTATCCTATGTGGGATAGTTAATAGTGTTAATACACTGTTAATTAATCCCTTAGCTTTTGCCCCTAGCTCATTTATAGCTCGCAATTTTTACGAACTTTAATCTATTATTTCTCATTCATCGGGAATCGAATTTGAGAAAATGAATATACCACGGTCATCTATTCCGAACGCAGATCGATGTTATGTCATTTAATTTCACAAAATTAAATGTCTCATCACATTTTTCTCTTTTTCAAAACTCTTTGATCGAATGGACGATTCCAATACAATTTCAAGCCTATTTATAATTTCTACTTTGTACCTTATGAATGTTAGCCGCTAAAGGAAAGATTAACTAGATATGTGATCTCAAAACTAATTATACAATAACTAATAAAGTATATATCCCATATTGTGAGGATGTGTATATGCTGGTGGTTTAGGTGAACTCATGGTCCCAGCGTCAATTTTTAGTAATTAATCATTGAAAAGTTCAAGTAATATAAGGTAGCTAACTAAAGACGGCCACTAAACTTCAGCAAAATAAAGCCATATGCTAAAAGCGTTGAACACTTGAACTACCGACGACGTGCAAATTTATCTCATTCTTCGCTTAGATGGAATATGCGTATATACATTGGTCTCATTTAATACTAAGTAAGTTAATATGCTAAGAAATTAGGCATATGGAGTGAATAGGTTGAAAAATAAGAAAAAGCGACGGTGTAAGTGATTTTTGACTTAATGTAATAATAAATACTGATCAAACTTTGACGGTGTAAGTGATTTTTGACTTAATGTAATAATTAATACTGATCAAACTTTTTGAATGATATATGCTAACTTAAAATTTTTTGTAGCTATTTTAAAATATTGATGAAACATTTTATAATCATGGTGTAACTATCCGAGCAATAGTATATTTGCACCATATACTTGCAAGAGTTAAATAAATAGTGCATTAATATTGGTTCGACTTTGAACTGATTTCTAGTTTACATTTTATTTTTCGCATAATACAATTAGGGCATGATTGGTAGCAATCTTGGGCTTTTACTGGAATCCCAGTTAACGTGAATTACAACAATTTTAGATTATTAATATTGGCTTTAATGATGTTTGGTACAAACCTTTTTTAGCTTAAGCCATTGTTTGGTAGGCCAAAGTCAATTTACTAGAAAGTCATACTAAACATTGTGCTACCATTTATGTCCTTCCTTTTTGAAGGCAAATGACTCTCTTCTCCCTCTCTTCTTCCTCTTGACCCCTCTGCCTCTCTCTCCATCTCTTCGCCTCCCTTCTCTGCCTCTCCCTCCCTCTCTTCGTCCTCCCAACTGCAAAAACCCTCATCCGGAAAATCCCAATTTTCCTTTATCACCGGAATCCCCTCCGATTTCGCATTCCCCAACCTACCACCACCCCAATTGCTTCATCAATGGCCGCACCGGAGCTAGCTCAAACCGAACCAGAGGGAATCGAGGGAGTCCGGATGACGTGTCTGAATTGGCCCCGATCAAAGGTGGAGGCGTCCAAGTGCGTGATCCCAATCTGCAGATCCTCCCCCTACGTGCTCCGATGCAACAATGGCTCTTTCCTCACCCAACCCTAAAAAGTTTAGCTTCTGCAACAATGGCGATTTCACATTAGACCTATGTACAGCAGTGGAATACCTGCCGGGGCTTGAATTTGTGATTATAGAGCAACGAATGTGGGCCTTCCTGGCTCCTTCTTCATGGGTACCAACAGCTGCGTCGCCGAGCCGTTGGAAGGCAAAATCGGTAAGAAGAGGAAACTATCTTTGTTGGAGATGCAACAAAAAATAATACCACACAATTTCGAAGAAAAGGAATTGCCTAAAACGCCGAAATCAGTATGATTTTGTGGAAGATCCGAAGTTTTTCTTCCGGATTTGCCGACTAGAGCTAGATCTACCAAACAGGAGAGAAGGTAGTAAAAGGGATGCAAATTTGGGCCTTTTCGGGGTTTTATAGCTTCTTAAGAGCTACCAATCAAGCCCTTAGTATATGATTCATACATTTGCGTTTTCGTATAATATATAGTTGATTAATGCATTGGTAAATTGTATAAGCTGCATGTAGTCTTATTTTTATATATTAGTATTATCAAATTACTAGTAAAATACAATAAAAAATGTAACTGATCAAATTGTAAACTGCGACACATAATAATGGGAAGAGGTATTGATATTTTTGTCATGTTAGATTCAATAATTTGTGCTTTATATTATAGGGAAAAGTCAAAATATTTATATAAATATACGGATTACAGCTATTTCTTAATAAATATAAGGTTAAATCCTCTCTCGTCTTCAAAGAATATGTATTTTGGGTTGGCACGAATTTTAATGCAAAATTGGTAAAGTAAGAAGAGATATAGAGAGAAAAAGTAATTAAAGTATTGTTAGTGGGAAATGAGTCTCACCTCATTAGAGATAAAAGAGTTTCCAAAATTGAAAAGTGCATATTCTTGTGGAACGGACTAAAAAGGAAAGAGTGCATATTCTTGAGGGACGGAGGGATGGAGGGAGTATCTGATTCGTCTCGACTTATTAGATCTTCGATTATGATTCGAAATGATTTTCAAGCAACACAAACATATATTTCCTTCGTCGAGTGAATACGAGTCTCATTTCTTTTCGGCATGAATTTTAGAAAAGTTAAAAAGCAGGTGACAAAAGTTATTGAAATAGGGGTCTTGCTTGTATATATTAGTTTAAAATGATATGTGAGTGGAATGAGTTAGTGAAATTTGGAGCTTCTTTACCATTTATAGTAATTATGACCGGGACTCCTATTCGTGAGACGGACTAAAAATGAAAAAAGCGGGACACCTATCGCGGACATAGGGAGTATTTGCAAACCTATATTAAGTTATTAACTCTTGAAAATGATGAGTATTTTTTCAAACAGCTAGATCTAACTTTTTTAAATTACTAACTTGCAACTCATCCAACAAGTGTATTAAAAATATCAACACGATTATATTAAAATATCAATGTCAACAAGATGTATTAAAATATCAACTAAGTTTATGTTGACATTGCAATATAATCGTGTTGATATGTTTAATACATTGCGATTGATGGGTTAGGATTCAATTTAAGAAGTTAGCATGATCTACATCTATTTAACAAATGGTGATACTTTATTTTTATTAATATGCTCATTTTTCTTTAACAAAAGTCCACTCATTCTTTTATACTACTCCTCTTTGTCCCAACTTAGTTGAGTAGTATTCATTTTTAGAATTGTTCCAACTAAGTTGAGTCATTTTTTTTAACTAATAACAAAACATCGAATTTTACTTTCTCTTATTTTTTCTATTTTATTGATCTCTCATACTTTTCAACACAATTTCTTAATTTGCGTGCCCAAAATTTTTTACTTAATTTAGTTGGGACGGAGGGATTATAATAAACTAATTACGTGTAGTTTTAAGGAAATCCTCACTCTAATTTTAGTTACTCTTAATTTACTTAATTTTTACAATCCTAGATTTGTAAGTCCCTAAAGCTCCCGACACCCTTGAAAAGTCCTCACTCTCAAATAACGGTGGCGTTTTAAGGGTAGCTAATTGTAGTGTCAACTAAGTCGTTCTAACTCGCCAAACTCCTCTCACGATTATGTAGCAAATCAATAGATCATCACAGAATGTGTCACTCGAAACGTGAAGCAATTATCGAGAACTTGACCCATTTGTTCAAGAGGCAGAGGCTACGGATCACCCACAGACGACCGCTGGCCAAGGTGCAGCGGCCCGGCTGAGGAAAACGTGGCGCACAAATTTGACCTACCTTCTCCCCAAGATTTACCATATTGTGCTAAATATTTGTCATATCTGTGGTACATGAATTGGAGGCTATAAATACCCCTCAAACTTCACCAACGACGAGTCTTCTTTTCTTTCATAATTCGGAGCTAAATATTTGAGAGTTCCTCTTTGATCATCAAAGTTCAAGGGTTTTGAAGAAGGAATCAAGAAAAGATCTAGACTACAAGAATTCTACGTTTTGGTTTTATTTGCTTTAGTCTTTATGTTTTCATTGTTTTCCCTAAAAACTATGTCTTTAGCTTATTCTATCATGTGAACTAAATTCATACTCCCTTCATCCGACTAAGATGACACATTTCTTGGCCGGCACGAATTTAGGAGTTATTTGTTAAAGTGTTTAATTGAAGAGAGAAAAGGAAGGTGTAAGTATTAAAATAGAGAGAGAAAAAAAGATGAATATTTTAATAGAAATGAGAAAAAAATGGTTGGGTGTATTAATTAGAGAAAAGATTCCAATAAAGGAAATGTGTTATTTTAGTTGGGACAAACTAAAAAGGAAAATGTATCATCATAAGCGAGAACGGAGGAAGTAGAATTCTAGGGATGTGTTAGTAACGACTTTGGTTATACGGTTCCCATTTATTTAATATCGTTTTGTTCATTGCTTCGTATCTATTCTTTCTGCGCACACTCGAGCGGTCGATGAGCGTGTTCTATTTTTCGCACAACTTTCCGAGAAGTGGACGCTATTCGTTCGCGGTCGGTGGCGGATGTGTTGCACGGACATGGACGGCTCGGAAGCTCCATATTTCCAACTTCAACTTTTAGTTATCTTTTTAGGCTCTAAATTGCACATTTCTCACAAAACACGTTGATGTGAATCAAATAGTACATTTTTATCCACATAACTTTGCATGATTTATAAGGTTTAATCCTTGCAAAAGTATGTTTTAGAGTGTGGAAGCGGAATGGATGGTGAACGAGACATGCAATGGAGCTTGGATGGAAGACAAGGTCATTGACGAGGCCCCGGTTAAAGATTGCCAAGGCGCCTGTTTGACGGTGCCGGTCTGCACCCGGAGTCAGAATATGCTCAAAATGAGCCCCCCGGCCGAGGTGAATTTCATGCCTAATAATTCACGTTCCCGGTGCGAGGGCTGGAAGCTGAG
Source organism: Salvia hispanica (assembly GCF_023119035.1). Classification (NCBI taxonomy): domain Eukaryota; kingdom Viridiplantae; phylum Streptophyta; class Magnoliopsida; order Lamiales; family Lamiaceae; genus Salvia; species Salvia hispanica. The sequence continues at coordinate 14,663,833 of NC_062969.1, forward strand.
TTCCGTTTTAAATAGTTTTAAAAGGATTTTTTGGGGGATATTCGAAGAGATTTGCAAGAAAAATTATCGAGGAAGAGATGAGGAAGATTGGGGGGCATCACTACTTGATCATCCGGAGGAATTTGCTACCATCCACACATCAATTTCATGAGTTCTATGATTCTTCTTTATTGTTTGTGGATGTGTAACTAAACTCTTACTTTGCCCCTAATTTGTGAAATATGTGAATTACTTTTGGATTCGATGGATTGTATTAATTTATGATAAATTTCTACGGTCTTTTCATTGAATTATAATTCGGATGATTTATTATTCAATCATGTCTTTTAGTCAATGTCTCTTTAAGTTGGTTAAAATGTGAAAATGTAGATAAAGAGTTTGAGATTTGTATTGTGTTCAACATATGAATCTTGGATAAGTTAATTTACATGTCGTTACAATAATTGTTGGACATTTCGTGCTCATAGGAATGTTCAATTGATTTTGTAAATGAATCATGTACGTTGGAACTTAGAAGTTGGGTTAGAGCTTACCATCTACCGTAGGAGTAATAATCCGATGAGTATGAATTTGATCTTAGTGTTCGGGAAGGTTAAATTCAAGCTTTCCGTGAAATGTTGGGTGTGAGTAGAATGAACAGATATTTACAACTTTCATTACATTAATCTTTAATCCATTGGTTTATTGGTCCATTAAGTTAATTCACATCTTGAGCATATTGGGAGCAATGTTCTCACTCTCTTGGTTATATTTTGTGTTGTCATTATTTCTTCACTTGTCTTTGTTTCAATTTAGTTTCTCGATCAAAAATTCCAAAATTTACTTGCTTTGAATTAGATAACCATCGCCTCCATGTGGTTCGACACCCCAAGTATTACAAATACAACTGTATTTTTGCAGTTAAGTTGTAGTTTTATAGTTCTATGTTAAACTTGAGTGTCAAATTTCTATTGACTTTAAAGCTCTAAAAATAAAATCAAGTTTTGGCGCCGTTGCCGCCCGGGAACTAGTTATTTAATTTAGGATTATTTTTTTTTTTTATTTTGTATAGTTTTCTAACATTTTACTTTTTGTTTCAGAGTTGTAGCTAGAGACCAAGTCGAACTACGACTTTAAACAAAACCTTGGTTGAGAATGACCATAGGTTTTAGTTTATTTTCTTTTAATAAATCGAGGGTTTTTTTTACTCAATTCTTTCCTTCGATGTATTTTTATGAATTAAATGTTTTTTATGTTTGTTTTTTTTTTTGTTTGATGTGTGTAGGAGTAACATGGAGATAAGACTTACATTGGAGCTTATGAGGAAGCACACAAGAATTTACCCCTCCTCCCCCCCGAATGCACTATGGACATCATGTCAACTTTTGGGAGTCTTCTTTTCCCCTTTTCTTTTTATGTTCTTTTTTACTTGCATTGAGGACAATGAAGCATTTAAGTTTGGGGGGTTGAATGAGTTTGAATGAGTTTTATGCATAAAGCTGTTTGTGGGGTGTATTCTTTGCAAATGTGTTTTTGAATCAATACGGTTGACGGATGCATGACTTATCTTCGGCTTTACGGTTTTGGGGAAAACTTGCTTGATTTTACTTGTTCTTTGAAGCTTAGGATGGATGAAATTTGTGCATTGTTCTATTTGAAAGAGCATTTTGTGACTGCAACCACGTTTTCCTTCAGTTGAGGAGAGTATGGAAAGCCATATGTCTTGTGGAAATTATCTTGGATTGATTGCTTTTCATTGAATTCATGTGCATTCATATGTGTTAATGATAAGGAGCGATAAAACCCCTTGCAGGATGAACTACATGGCCAAATGATCTACACTCCTAGTCCAACAAATGATCCTAAGCCACTTTGAGCTTAATCCCATTGTTTATTACCGACACTTTGCCAATAACTTAGCTACTAAAATAAGCCTCATTTTAGCCTCGTCAATAAACGCACTATTATTTGGGTGCTAAATCTGGTTGAGCTTTGTTGATTGTGTTGTGAATGTTGGGTGGTGTTCTATCAAAGTTTGAGATTTTTGATTTGATGTAATATTTAAGTGTAGAGAATGAAGTTCTTTGTAAGGAAAAAGAGGGCCTATATTGTGAGTCAGGCCTTTAAAAAAAGAAAAAAGAATAAAGTAAATAAAGTTCAGGAACTTCATATTACATAAAGAGTATAATCTTGTTGAAAGACCGTTGGGAATTAAAGTAGGTGGTTTATTAAATGTTTATTGTTTGGTTTCTTTGGAAGAAGTTGTAGGAGTGAAAAGAAATAAACTCAAATATGTAGTTTTTTTGAGGAGACTCTATCATGTTATCATCTCGTCCTTAGCCCGTTACAACCTTTGGATAAAGACCTTGGACTTATTGTTAATGCATTGCCACGTTATTTTAGTAAATGGCTTGGTAGAGTTAAAGATGTTTGATTTGAAATCCACGGGTCTATATGATAAGTATTGCTTGATGAGTCGATGACGGTTTGAGTTGTAGGATCTTATGCTTGGGCACTTGAGTGCCTTGACTTGAAGTTCTAGGTGGATGAGTGATGGTTCTTGAGAGTGGGAAATGTTGATTGGAGATGTTTGGGGTTGAGATTTTGTCACAGTCTCATGTACCTACTTGATACGTGATAAGTCGTATTCTAAGCATGGTCTTAATTAGGGATCTGCATTAGAAAATGCATGTGTATCTACAAAACGGTTGCTCGAAAGTGTCAGGATTAAAGGATCCAAAGTATTAGGAGACGATTCAGGTGGCTAGCAGAGTGGCGCTAGAAGGGTGCAATGCGGCCGGGATGCATGCCGGAGAAAACTGAGATGGAGAAGAAGGATAAAAGGCTGGGACCAGTCAGTGAGGGCGAGGAAGAGTCGAATCGTGAAGGAAGAGTCTTGCCACTATGAGGGCAGAAGCCTCCTATCAAGCCACTTGGAGAGAGAAAGAGGAGGTTGAAGTTTGGCTCTCATACACACTTAAATAGAATTCTCACAGAAGATGGTCTTGACATCATCCACTTTTCTCGTTCGCCAATGCATATGGTCAACTTGACGTCAAGAAATCTGCTTGGGAGATTCATCTTTCTACAAGTTCAAACGGTTTGCCGTAGTAGTATATTCAGTATCATCGCCCAGAGTAACTTAAAAGCAATCGTTAGCTACTTTCATTTAATCTTCCTACATTTTCGTCGTTGGATTTGTTGCATACATTTATACGTTGTTGCCTTTTGAAATCTTTGTGAAGATCAAGCGTTTAAGTTATGAAGTTTCTATTTTGTATGTCGCTTTGGTTCAGTTTGCTTCATTCGCCTAGGAAAGTTAAATCTAGTCGTTGCTTTTAATTTCCTAGTGTTTTCTTGTCAGGTTGTTAATGCGAGGTGAAGTGATTATGTTAAGTCTAATTTTTCGTGCATGAGTCTTTCGTTACGCATTATAATCACCACCTTGCATGTTAGTCGATGAGGTAAACTACGGTTTTCGCGTTCATTTTAAGTTTGAGCATTTTAATCTATGGATCTGAGTTTGAAGTTATGAATCGGAGTTTAGTTATGGTGTTTGTGTTCATATGATTTGGTAATACTTGGTGAAGAAAACGTAAAAATCTAACTTTCAGTTTGAACCACCCCACTTTTAAGTTACTTTTGCTTTGTTCCCACTTTGATTTAACACCTTCGGACATCAAAGCCAACCAGCACCCGGATATACCTTGTTATCTAAATTTCCTCTTTTAATGTATCTACTTTTCATATACCTCTGAGACACCTTGTCCATATTTTCACGAACACAACCACATGCAATGACTTTCATATACTAGTAGGTAGAGCACCACTTCAGCCTGCCTGAGTAAAATCTCAACCTTAGCGTGGTAGCTAACCAAAAAACACCCGGGAATGTCACCACCAGTATCCAGGCATGTCCGTCCTTATTACAAGTTAGAACCCTTACACTCCATTATACTAGCCGGTAGAAGTGGGTTGAGAATATTTGTTTGATACCGAGATCCGTTCTCAGTGCCACTTTCAACTAAGTGAGTCAAGGAATCATCAATCGATTGGATACACTTGCAATTACATACGTTGGCCGAGAAACTTTGCAGCTTTCAAATGAGCGCCGTTCTTGAGATGGATGGCGTTATTTTGTTGTGTGTAGGTGTCTTGCTGGTGTATCACATTTATAATTTTCCTTTTCTTTTTATTTCAGTTTGTAGGAAGTGGCTCAGCTCTGGCCCAGGTGGAGACCCAAGCATAGCACCCGGGAAGCGATACTCGTTGCACCACTTTGGTCAGTGCGTCAGCCGGCCTTGTCAGCCACAGAGCCTGGCTTAGGGCGGCAGGAGAAAGAAGATCTAAGTGCCAACTCTGAGCTTCCACACAACCCGATAAGAACACTAGTGAGAATGGTTGACCAAGGTGAGACCGATCCCGAGCTCGCAACACCCCTACACTACGTGTGGAGATCCCCATAAAGCCAATGGTCGCCCGAGCCAGGGACGCTGTGATGTGAAACCCCGTTATTGCAATCCTACCGACGTCTTGTGGGAAGAGTTACGAGGGACCACTGCGAATTCTTAAATGAGTTCTACAAAATCATAAGGCGCGAGAGGGCGGCCGCGGGAGCAAAGGCCCTACACTGCTGTCACAAAAAGGAGAGCTGAAACCCACCCGGTTTATCACGCGCTTGCCAACCGACTCCATCAATACATGGGCCGATTTCAAGTCGGTTTTCTGGCCAGTTCTTCCGTCTTTAAAGACAAGTGCATTGAAGGAAAATATCGTCTGCATAAAGCAAAATCTGATAAACCCTGACGGGAAATCTTGGGAGAAGTACATAGATCTTACAGAGTAGGCACTGACCATCGCATGAAGGAGATAGAGGTGCACCACATACATGAAGGGATGAACAAGGAAACAAAAGGATCCACAGCAAATTCTGTCATCCGGAGGCGATTTCACACAGTTGAGAGTCGGTGTCCAAGAAGGTATATAAAGCATTGAATCTTGAAGAAGACGTGCGATAACGCAATGGGTACAACGAGAGAAAGGGTAGCAAGTGCTTAGCTGCGGCTAGGAGGAAAGGATGGAGTGAAGATGGAGGAACTAAAGAAAGAATTCTTGTGCAATCAAGCAAAACACTCCACCACCTTCTCCGTGGAGCAAAGAGGCCCAAACTACCATGATCGGCGAGGACAACTGGCGGATGTGGAACGGCCAAATGCATGAGGATGCTATAATTCCAACGGCGTTAGTTCCGGAAAGCGAGATGGATGCACCGTAGAGGAGCCACAAAACTTCCGATGGGAGATAGAAATCAGAATGGAGCAAATCGAGCTCAAAATCGGCCAAGCCCCTGCCCGACCAAAATTCCAACCAGTGGCCCAACGAATCCGACTACCGGTTTAACTGGGTAGGAAGAAACCAGCATCCTCAGGCAAAACCCTCAAAACCGAGAACCCGAACCCTGCCTATATGTACCACCCGGCGTAAGCAGCGGAGCAAGCGGGCAATTTAACCCGGGGCCCCGGCATGCTGACCTGAGAGCAACACCAAAGTCGATGCCAGCTGTGACCAGTACAACCTCTGCCGAATATAACCCCGGTACCCACAAAACCAAAACCAGCAAAATTTCTCGGGTTATCAGTCGAGCCCACCACCACAGCATTACTGACACCGGGAGAACGAACCAATTCCATCATAGGGTTATCGGTGAAGTGCATGGAGGACATGATGGAGAGATGCTTGCCAGCAATGAGCATTAAAAGCGACTTGCGGTCCGGTAATGATACAATGCAAAGAAATCTGAAAGTGCGAAAGGAGTAGGGCAAATATGGATGATGAACATGCGGTTAGCTGGCTAAGCTAACTCGGTGGGCGAAATGAAAGGAACTGGGAAACTCCATCTGATTATATGCACGAAAGAGCGGAATGTGAGTAAGATTACAACTGCGGTCGAAGATAACTATAATGGACCTTAACTCAAAGAACTCCCATTAGGGAGTTTGAGTGGAGCAAAGTCTTTGGCGACACCGTCTTAGTGGAAGAGCTCAAAGAGGCCTCTGCCTCAAATGGGGGATCCGTTTTCTAAGCTTGAGAAGCTGCTATGGAAGGAAAGGAGGGAAAAACACAACACGGAAACTGAGCAACCTGAAGGAGCTTAATGCCGCATCGGGACCTCAACCCGGAAGTGCAGAAAGGAAATTCACCTTCTTTCAAGGCTAACTGAAGAGGCTAAGGGAGAAAAGCCGTTTCCATACATCGGTTTGTTACGAAGAGGAGGAAAGAAAACCCTGTGGATTTCATGTCAACCGATCTTCGGAAAGCTGGATGTCACAATACCATTCCTCCAAGCCGTGAGGCTAGCCCCCTCTGGGAAGTTTATAAAGGAGTTCATAGCCGGAAAGGCCCGGGAGGATGGAAAAATTATGAGGTGGAAGGGATGGCGTCGGCTATTGTACGGGAGAAACTTCTGACCCAAGAGAGCCGACCCAGGTATGTTTACTTTACCCATAACAATTGGAGATGTAAAAATCGAGCATGCAATGTGTGATTTAGGAGCATCTATCAATGTTATGCCGTTATCCATTTATAATCGGTTGGAAGGGGGTACAATTGTCAAATACTAGGAGTGTTAATCCAAGTGGGCTGATAGGTCATGTATAAATCACAGGAGGGTGTGTTAGAAAATGTGTTGGTCAGGGATACGAGACTTTACTTATCCCGCTGAATTTTATGTAATTAAAATGAGTGAACCAGAAGCTAGAGAATCTAGCGGGATATTGCTTGGAAGACCATTTTTAAAAGCGGCTGAAGACGATTGTGGATATGGCATTTGAGGGGGACTGATTTGCATTGACTTTAATGGTGAGAAATTTGTTTTTGACATCAATGAAGCCATGAAAAAAACAATAGATTCTGAAAATCTATGTTATGTTGATGTAATTGACCCCTTAGTCCAAGAATTTCTTGAGACCGAATTATTGCAGGAAAAACTCCAAGCCTTGGATGTGTATGCCCGGGCTGATGTGGAAGCAGTTGCTGCATGGTGTGATCTAATCAATAGCCGAGGGTTAACTGACGAGGAGATCGAAGAAGCAATTACAGAATTCTGTCAGAAGTCGGAACTAGCGAGATCCGTAGGGGCTTTGCTACCGGCCATTATGGAGGAAAAATCAGATGGTGAACAAGAGCGAGAGGAGGATTAAAAAAAGAACCCTCTACCTACAGACACACTACCCCCACAAGTGGAGTTGAAAAGGTTGCTAGCGAACCTTAAGTATGCCTACCTCGGGGAGGAAGACTCGTTCCCTGTAATCATCAATAGCGGGCTGACTGAAGAGCAAGAGGCAAGACTACTAACTGTGCTGAACAAAAACAAGAAGGCTATTGGATGGAGCCTTATGGACCTGGTAGGTATAAGCCCGCACGTCTGCATGCACCACATTAGGCTGGAGGAGGGAGCCAAGGCACATAGAGATTCGCAAAGAAAGGTGAACCCAAACATGCGGGAAGAGATACTGAAGGAAATCTTAAAGTTACTCTCATCTGGGCATTATATACTCGGTACCAGATAGTGAATGGGTTCACCCAATCCATATGGTCCCCAAGAGAGTCAGGCAGGAATACCCGGGTGGTTAAGAATGAGAGAAATGAGCTAGTTCCCACCAGACTAGTCATTGGATGGCGAATGTGTATAGATTACCGAAAGCTGAACAAGCAACCAGGAAGGACCATTTTCCCCTTGCCATTCATCGATCAAATGTTGGAGGCAAGCCCATTTGGGAGGAAAGCTACTTTCTGCTTTTTGGATAGATGCATTGGTACTCTCAAATCTACGTGAACTTGGGAGGACGAAGATAAGAGCACGTTCACTTGTCCGTTTGGAACCTATGCGTATAGGCGTATGCCGTTTGGCTTATGCAACGCCCCCGGTACTTTCTAATGGTGCATGATGAGCATATTCTCGGATTTGATTAAAGATTGTATAGAGATCTTTATGGATGATTTCACTTTCTGTGGAGACTCTTTCGACTCGTGCTTGCAACATTTGGATGCGGTGCTAGAAAGATGCCAAACAAAGAGCCTGGTTTTAAATTTTGAGAAATGCCACTTTATGGTTACGGAAGGAATTGTCTTAGGACACGTGGTGTCGGAAAAGGGAATCCAGGCGGATCAAGCTAAGGTGGATGTCATATCGAAACTACCCTTCCCTGCTGATCAGAAAGGAATAAGGGGTTTTATGGGCCATGCTGGAGTTTATCCGAAGATTCATCAAGGAGTTTCACCAAGATTGCCCGGAAGCCCGCACCGGACTTCTCTCCGAGAGCGAGGTGGAGTTTGTTTTCGGCGAGCATTGCTGAGGCTGGCTTTCGGCCTCCTTAAGGAAAAAATTGATCTCTGCACCGATTATTAAAGCTCCTAAGCTGGGATGCACCACTTCGAGGGTGATGTATGCGATGCTAGTGATGACTATGCGATGGGGGCACACGTACTTGCTGGTCAGAAGATCGATGGGAAAAGGTACGTGATGATTACTATGCATCTAAGACCTTGAATCAAGGCCAACAGAATTATGACACCACCGAAAAGGAGATGTTGGGCAGTACATTTTCTATTCGTTCGAAAAGGATTGAGGCGGCGGTACCTACTAGGATCCAGAGTCATCGTCTATACTGATCATGCGGCCATTAAGTATCTCATTGCTGAAGAAAGAGTCAAAGCCCAGGTTGATCAGATGGGTGCTGCTTTTACAAGAATTTGTTTGGGTGGTAGAAGACAAAAAGAGGGTTGAAAACAAAGTAGCGGACCACTTGAGCAGAATAATACAAGAAGGGAACAGTGAGGATGTGAGAGATAGATTCCCGAAAGAGCATTTGTGTGAAGTGATTTTCTGCTGCAAGGAAGATCGGCTGGGAAGAAGTAATGAGGCTTACTTGCAGGCGGGGCCGCAACAACAAAGGGCAAGGAGAAAGTAGGACATGAACCATGGTATGCGGACTTGGCCAGCTACCTAGTGACGGGAGAGCTACCAATGGTGCCAAACGTGACAAGGGCTCAGAGGATGAAGATCAAAAGCGAAGCAAAGTATTATTTTTGGGACGACCCATACTTGTGGAAGGCAGGAACCGACCAAGTTATAAGGAGATGTGTTCCTGACTGGGAGCAGCGGGATGTACTAACACATTGTCACTCCTTGGCATGTGGAGGACATTTCGGGCCAAGGAAGACTGCAAGAAAGGTCTTCGGGTAGCGGAGTTCTCTTGGCAGGCTGTACAGAACGAGAGATGTATATGAGTTAAGTTGCAAGAAGTGCTGACCGTTGCCAATTGACCGGTGGGATCTCCGCAAGGGATGAAATGCCGCAAGTTCCAGTGATTGTTTGCGAAGTGTTCAACATCTGGGGCATGGACTTCATGGGTCCTTTTCCTTCGTCTTATGAGAATTCCTACATCTTGGTGGCAGTTGACTATGTATCAAAGTGGATAGAAGCCAAGGCCACAAACACTTGCAAATCTAAAGAAGTGACCAAGTTCCTCAAGAGTCATATATTCAGCCGATTTGGGATACAAAGGGCAATCATCTACGATCAAGGGACTCACTTCTACAACCGAACGGTCAAAGCATTGATTAAGAAGTACGGGGTTCATCACCGCCTATCTAGTCCTTACCACCCTCGAGCCAACGGGCAAGCGGAGATCTCAAACAGGAGAAATAAAGAGCATCTTAGAGAAGACAGTCAACCCCTCCGAGGAAAGATTGGAGCACAAGGTTGGAGGATGCTTTGTGGGCATATCGGACAGCCTACAAAACTTCTATCGGGATGTCCCCATATCGCATCATCTTTGGGTCTAATTTCATGCATCGGTTATATGTGAAAAATGTTATAATTTGTTGGGTCTAACACGTTTCCTAAGCCAGGTGGGTGAAGAAAAATCGCTAGATCGAGGAAGTGTTGAAGGAGACGGTCTAGCGAAGGAAACAAATGAAGTGAGTAGGATTTAAAAGAAAAGAAGGCGTGATAGAGGAGTCAATAGCTGGTGAGGGCAACAAAGTCTTATCTATACCTCGCTGGGCCCACTCCTACGCCTATATATAGAAGAGCATGCAACGCACATCAGGAAACTTTTCACTCTTCTTAGCTCACACACATTACACACACTTGGGAATGGGAGATCTGGGTAGTCGGGTACGAAAGGTTACTTTCTTTAGAAGATTTCGTGGTTGGCAACACCGTCCGAGTGTGGATGAAGATACAATTCCTTTTAATTTCAGTTGTTTTGCTCGTTTTTATTGTCGAACTTCACTTTTGGGAGTCGACTTGGTTGTTGATGATACTTATTGTCTTTTCGCTTTGTTGATTTGCGTTTAGCAGTTGAATTTCAAGTCGATTTACGTAGATCTCTCTGCTGGTAGTTTATTTCTACAAGTATTATGTCGATCTCTGTTTTATTTTGATGTTGTGGTGTTTGATATGGGAATTTGGTGATAGATCTGTGGTTTATTGACTGTTTGGAGGTTGTTGTTCGAATCGGAAGTAATGAAGTGTTTCTGTTGGTGGAGTTCGTGTTGGACGCTTGGATCCGGAGTGGATTTAGTGTCTGAGGTTGGATTCGAAGGGAGAAAAGAAAGTTGTTAGATGAATTTGATGTTTTCTTCTTGTTTCCTGTTTTGCTTCGTCTAGTGTCTGCAGATCTGTTTAGTTTTTTTTTTTTTTTTTATCAAATACCTTTACGGTGGAGGGTTAAGATGGACCCTCATCCCCTAAATATCATCAGAACCAGAATGTTTACAACGAAACTATCCCAAAAGTGAATAGTCCAACACGAAACAAGCTATCAAAAACTCTATTACATTATCATCTCTATAACCCGAAACTAAAAGATCAGCCATTAAAATCAGGCTAGGAGGCTGAAAGCCAACCATATCAAAACCGAAAGTTTGGAAGACCAAGTTGATCCAATCGACATAATGCCTTGACTTGTGCAGGAGCCGAGGAACCTGTATAAATAACCTGTTCTCTCGAATGCAGACCGACCCCTGCAAGGAAATCAGCAGCTTTATTACCTTCCCGAAAGATATGCGACACTTTCCATTCCAAACCTATCAGTTCCTTCCTGATCCTCAAAAGATCTGTGCAGATTTCCACCGGACCGAGCTATCCAGAAGCCAACCATCTCACCATCAAATTCGCATCAGATTCGATCCAGATCCTGCTACCGTGCTGCTTGACCAGCAACACTCCAAGGAGTAAGGCCGCAGCCTCCGCCTCCACCCCTGAGTTCCCCTCAGTACCTGCAGAAAAAGCAGCAATGATATCACCCTTAAAATTTCTCAAAACACCCCTTCCACCAGCCCTTTGAAGCGACTGAGAGAAGGCTCCATCCACGTTGAGTTTGAGCCACCCCTCATCCGGTGGTCTACACTGAACCCTCCCAACTGCCCTCCTACGCACCCCACAAGCTTCACCACCCATCACATCCAGTTGCGGGCTACAATTCTTCCAATGAACAGGGCCTAGTATCTTAGCCAAAACCAGATTCCTTAGCTGGGCATTAATCTTCTTAACCACATTCGCAACTTCGAAAAGCTTTTCCCTATGCACGTTTTCATTTCTTTCCAACCAAATGAACCAAAAAACCAAACACGGTATAATGGTACAAAGGTGTTGCCCAGATCGATGTCCCAGATGGCGTTGCCACCATCTAAACCTTAATTCTATGTTATCTCCTACCTCCACAAAAGGCGGTACCTGGGGAAACCACCTTGAAAAGTGATGCCACACTCTTCTAGCTGCCTCCCCATTCACAAACAAATGTAATCGAGATTCCACCTGAGGCTTAGCACAACATCTACATTTTGAGGCTAGAGAAATTCCCCTCCATTGCATCTTTGTATCCACCGGAACACGGTTGGCTATGAGTCGCCATAGAAACATCGAAATAGATAATCCAATGCTTCTGCCCCAAATCATTTCATAAATCAGTCTCTTCCCCGCTCTTTTCCTTACCAAATCCCAAGCCGAGGCTGTTGAGAAATCCCCATTACTAGATCGCTTCCAACGGCCCCGGTCTCTAGCTCCCCTATCAAAGGGGATTTGAAGAATTTTCTCAGCAATCTCCTCCGAAAAACCCTCTTCCTCCACCAACAACCTCACCCTCATTTCATCCCACTGGTCCTCCCACCATAGCTCACTAACTTTCAGAGAAGGACAAGAAGGCGTAAAACTGCATAGGCTTGCAAGGGGCGAGTTTAGAACCCATGAATCATACCAAACACTGATGTTGCCATTCCCTAACACCCAGCGGACCTGTTCCCGACAAATATCTCCCACCTTGAAAAGCCTTCTCCATGTAGGGCTGAACCTATTTGATATGTACAACACCAAAGGAAACGAATATGAGCAATATTTCTGATACATACATTGAGCCCAAAGGGAATCTAGCTCTCTCAACCGCCACCACATCTTGATGCTAAAGGCCTCCACTGAATCTGCTAAGCTACGGATACCCAAGACCCCCTCAGAAGTGGGAAGGCACACTCTCTGCCACTTAATCCAATGAGTCTTGTTTGAGGAATAACACGACCCCCACAAGAATCTGCCCATTACTTGCTCTATCAGCTTCAAGGCCCCCTTTGTAGGATCCAACACCTGGAAAATATGAATTGGGAGGGCTCCAAGAACGCTCCTTATTAAAGTCAGCCTCCCCCCAAACGATAAGTGTCTGTGGCCCCAGCTGTGAATTCTCGCAGATATTCTTTCTCTAATAAACATGAACAAACTTGTCTTCTTTGGTCCCTTAAAGATCGGAACACCAAGGTATAGAAAAGGGAAACATCCTTGTTGAAAGCCACTCACCTCTTTCACTTCTTCTGCCCAATCGAGATGCTTCTTATCAAGATAGAAGCAGCTCTTCTCCACATTGACCTTCTGTCCCGAGACTTGCATGTAGTGATTTAAACAATCTTTCACTTCTAAAATAGCCGATCTTTGAGCCTGCGAGAAGATAATAATATCATCTGCATAAGCCAAGTGAGATATCCCCATAGTATATCTTGCCGTGCAGTACATCATCTCCTTACGTCCCAGAATGAGGCGATCAAGCAACCTCGACAAATAGTCAGCAGCCAAGGCAAAAAGAGAGGGAGATATTGGATCCTCTTGTCTAAGTCCTCGTGATGATTTAAAGAAACCAGCCCCACTCCCATTAATAAGGATCGAGAACCAACATGGAGAAATGCAATTTTCAATGAATTTTACCCATCTGTCAGAGAAGCCCATTTTCTTTAAAATTTTGAGCAAGAACGGCCACTGGACTCGGTCATAAGCTTTCTCCATGTCCAGCTTTAGAACCATATTAGGAGAAGTCACACCTTTCCAAATTTCATGGAACAATTCTTTAGCCAGTAACACATTATCACTAAGCAGCCGCCCTTTAATAAAGCCACTTTGATTAGGAGCTATGATCAGGGGTAAAAGAGGCGCCAACCTTGAGGCCAATAGCTTAGATATAATCTTATTCATAACGTTACACAAGCTAATTGGCCTAAACTCAGCCCATTTTGAGGGATTTTCCTTCTTTGGAATCAAAACAATTAAGGTAGCTGCAATACCTCTTGGAATTTGAGAGCCCGCAAAAAAGTCCAATACTGCCGCCACCACATCAGCTCCTATGATCTCCCAACACGCTTGGAAGAAAAGGCCCGAATACCCATCTGGACCTGCTGCACTCTCTGCATTGATGCTGAAAACAACCTTCCTTATCTCTTCTGTCGAAGGAGCCTTCTCCAACAATTCCATATTAACATGAGAGGGGAGAGTGGAGAGAATCCCCAAATCTGGTTCTCCCAGAGAACCTACATCATCAGAAAGAAGACCTTTAAAGTAGTTTTATGCTGAGCTTCTAATATCTGCATCCTCAGTAAGGCTCTGATCTCCATCCACTATCGATAGGATTCTTGATTTTACCCGCTTTTGCTTTATCCAACCTTGAAAAAATTTTGAATTCCTGTCTCCCTCTGCAACCCATTTCAATGTCACCTTCTGCCGCCAATAGTCATCTTCCATCTTTAATCTTAAAATGTATTCTGCAGCAGATTTGTTTATTTCAGATCGGAACTCAGGAGTCGGGTTCTGCTCATATCTTTCAAGTGCTTCCTTAGCCTCTTGTTCGGCTTTTTTAAGCCTTTCAAAAATATTACCAAAGACCACACGATTCCAAATTCTCAAGCTGCTCTTAAGTCGGCTGAGTTTGATTTGAACATTAATTAAACCACTAGTACCTGTTTCCTCCCTCCAGCACCTTTCCACTTCCGCAAGAAACAAGTGATGTCGTATCCACATATTTTGGAACCGAAATGATGGCTTAGTCCAAGAGCCCGGGACCCGACATTTCACCAAAAGAGGGCAATGATCAGATAGAATTCTAGGGAGATTTGTAACCCTAGATGATTCAAAAATATTCGCCCACCCCTCACCAATAAGGATTCCGTCCAACCTTTCAAAAGTGTCCCCCCTTGCCCATGTAAATTTAGGGCCATCCGCCCCCAAATCAAGAAGCTGACAATCACTAATTGCCTCTGCAAAATCTACCATTTCTCTTACTTTCCTTCTCTGCAACCTCACACTTCCCTGCCTTTCCTCCTCAGATACAAAGATATTGAAGTCACCACCCACCAACCAAGGAAGGCCATCTAACTCCGCCGCAAGTTCCCGAAGTTTAGTCCACATTCCCTCTCTTCCCTCTTTAGAATATTTCCCATATGCCACTGAGATGTATATAGGAGCAGGAAGAGCAGGAGTAAGAAATCTGCCATGAAAAATCTGCTCCGTGTCATCCCAATTATCCACCTCAAAGCCCTCAGCAACAAAGACCCATATCTGGCCATTACAATTCGATCCCTTGAATCTTAAACCAAAGACCTTGCTGAAAATATCAGGTCTCGGCTTGATTAAAGGCTCGATGATTGCCAGAACTGAAATTCTATTATCTTTTACCATTCTCTTGATGATACTTTGGGTGTTAACATTAGCCACACCCCGGGCATTCCAAATCAAAATATTAAGCGACATAAGAAACCGAAGTCCCCTCACTCCTCCTACCTTTCTTTGACACATTTTCCTCCTCAATCTTTAACAAATCCGAAGCAACTCCCCTTTTTTCCACCCCCTGATCCAGCTGCATTTCAGATTCACTTTCCATATCATCCTCCTCATCCCATTCTTTTTCGTCGTCATACTCTTCAGTATCAAAATCCCCATTAGGAAGCATTTTTAAGTATTTAGGCTTAGAGGAAAGGTTTCGAGCTAAGTCCCCCAAAGAAGCTTCATTCGAGTCCATTGCAAAAGAGGACAGAACCGAGAACCTATTAGCAGAGGAAAGCAAGGAGAGATGCTCTCGTCCCCCACTCCGACCTCCCCCACCATCCGAAACCCCCACACCACCACAAGATTCTGGCACAGATGCCAAAGATTCCATCGGATCACCTGCCGAACCACCCCGCAAAGGACCAAAGCCACCCAGCCCACTACCCTCAACACCACGAACCAGACGAACCACCAACACCACCCAGCCCCCCAGACCCAGAGGAACCCGCCGGCGCGCCTGCAATGCCCCCCTTCCCCTGCCTTCCCCGTCTTTTCCCTTGCAGCTGAAAACCCCCTCCCAACACAGCCTCCTCCAGGACCTGAACCACCACATCTCCAGCCTCTCCACCAGCATTTAAAACCCCAGCAGAACCCAGCACATCACCCTCAGCCGAGGCCCCCAACCCTACAACAACCCCACCCTCCTCCTGACGAAATTTCAAGCCAACCTGACTATCAAAAGATCTTCGAACCGGTTTCTCCCCTTTACCATTCGCGTAGCACACATCGCTAGAATGCCCCACATGCTTACATTCCTGGCAATAAAGCGGAATACGGTCCCATCTTACTAATTGTCTGATCTCCCTTCCCTGCATATTTAGGATTATCTCTTGAACTTGTGTCTTGGATATGTCTATCTCAATACATAACCTAGCAAAGGACAATCTAGATCGCGAAATTGTTGCATGATCTACCTGCAAAGGAACACCAAGAAGACCACCAATTGCAAATAGAGCAGATTTTTCAAACAAGTGAATGGGTAGCCCAATTAGATTACACCACACCGCCGCAATAGGTGATTCGAAGAACGAATCAAAATCCGTTGTCCACTTAAATACTCTCATGGGGTGACGATCCACAAACCATACCGGCATCCCATTAGGCCCATTTAGCAATTTAGCATAGTCGTCAATTAAAGAAAACTGAACCAATACATGCTTAGCATTTATATATTTCCATGTAAACTCACCCTTGAATTTCATGCCCATGAAAGCTTTCTGAATCTGAAATGACGAGGGTATGGAGTGAGAAAACTTTCCTACAATCGCAAATCCCATCTTCTCGGCTAGATAGGAAGTCTCTTCACTTGAGAATTGGACGAAGGAAGCCCACAGGTTTCACCCATCATACCCATTTTCCTGATCTTTACCGGCTCAAAACTCACCGGAAGATTCCCCCATGTATGCCCACCATCTGACAAAGTGGCCTTGTAGTTCCTTACCCCTGACCATCTGTTCCCATTTGCTTTAGCACTTGTGCCTTCCTTGTTACCATTACAGTTCACCTTAGCCTGATCAATCACCCTATGCATCTCATTACTCCCTACACTTTAGTTCCTCTCCTTATCTTTAGCAGTTCTAAGGTTCTCTTTGCTTAACGGGGGAAACTCCTCATTTGTAATCCCTCCAGAATTCTCCTCCGACCCCATTTCTAACATATGACAATCTTCCCCTACTTTTTCAACACAAACAGAGGCAGCTTGATTACCAACAAAAGCCATCTCCTGCAAAGGTTGTGCAGAGATTAAATCCAGCGCAAGATCAGACGAAAGACCCATAACACTCACATCCGGATTCCCTTCCAAAACAGAGCAGTCATTCCCCACCCCTTTCTCCAATCTTTCCCGAACAAAACGAGACCCTAAACCTGCCGGACTTTGATCAAACGAGCCACCAGCAACCCCTACAGCCCTCCCAATACCATCCTCAGCCACAACCTTCTCCGATACTCCCTCACCAAGAACGGCACCCACCACCATCTCCCCATCACCGCAACCCACCAGAGAAATCCCGACCTCCAGCAGACCCTCGCCATAACTTCCTCCAACACCCTCTTCAGAACCCCCAATATCAGGCGATTCCGGGATGACCGCTAGAACCAACTCTCCCCTTTTCCCAGCCCCTCTCGAACCCTTACCCACCTTGGCAGCAGCCCCATCGATCCCAACCAACCCAGTCTGTCTCAAAGCCCTTCCTCTTAAACCCCCCTTCCTCATTTCTGCCATTCTCAAAAGAGGCGATTTAGGGCACGATTTCGCCCGTCTTCCGCGGGGAACCGCCGATCGAGTCAATTTCCTCGCCGAACGCCTATAGACCGTCGATTCCGAGCCCCCATCATCGACAACAGCCTCCAATTTCACCTCAGCACCAACGCCACTCACAGAAGACTCCTCCACCAACTCCGCCATTCCCGCCCAACCTTACTCGTTGACGCAGCACCCTCTCCCCACCAGCAACCAGCAATCGGAAAGAGGGCAGAGAAACGACGAGAAAAAACAAGCCAAAACAAGGAGAAAACAAGCCAGAATCCGTCGCCCAACACTATGTGAAAATCTCACACAGTGAAGGTGAAAAGGAGAGCATTTTTTTAGTTTATGCAGATCTGTTTAGTTCTTCGTTGTTTACGCATTGATTTGACTTAAAATTAGTTGTTCTGTTCTGATTTCATTCATGATTGATTTTCTTATGAGTTTTACACAATTTGGTTGTAGAAGATGACGCTGTTAGTTTGTACGAGAGTTAGTTATTCTGCCAGCTTTTCGTTCGTACCTTGCTTTTTCAGTCATGGTCCCCACAGTCAGTTTGTTTCCTAGGTCTAGGTAAGTAGAGCAGTTTTCTTAGATCAAGTGTTGAGCAGTTAATTTCCTTTGCAACGTTCTCTTATAATTCCGCCTAGGTCTAGCTGTTAGCTTAGGAGTTTTAAAGATTCCCAAGTCAAGTTTAGTTTTTTTTCCTCAACCCAAGAAAAAAATGCGTGGCAACAGCAGCCAACCCCAAAAACACACCTAAATCCTTGAACATGAGTATTACGCATCCTTCTCTTGTGGGATCGATCCCTACTTCCCTATACTAGGTTTAGTAAAGTGGTTGAGGGTTTTTTTTTGAAAGAAGTGCTCTGTGTGTCCGACGACCGGGATTTCTTGCGACTAACGAGTTCCTAGACCGCGTGATCTAGTGGATTTGCTGGATCTAGGGAGCCTGTTATTTCATTTTGAACACATTGTACGCAATTACTAGAGAGACACCTTTTCAACCAGGTAAAACTTCAAATACCCTTAGTAATGATGTAAATATTGTGAATATTTAGTAATTTAACTTAAGTTCAGTAGAAAAAAATACCAAAAAGATTTTCGGATCTTAAATATTAATTTGGAGTCCGTACTGACCACGAAGATACCACTTAGGTGAAACTCTGAATTATATTTAAGAGCTATTTATTTGCTTTATTTCTATTTTAGCTAGTTGAGAGGGAGGTATAGAGTGAAATTTGAATTTTGGTGCGTGTTGCGGCTTTGGGCGAGTGCGCGAAGCCCAGGAGAGGCGCGTGGAGGCGAAGGCTTGTGACGGGGGACGTCCAATCAGCCCTGCGAAAACGCCCGACCGCCTCCCACCCCGAAGCGTCGCAACGACAGCCGCAATAGCACAGCCGGTCAAAACCCTCGATTGCCCACCCCTTGTATAAAATGCCCCACCCAAGCCTCTCACATTCACTTTACAAACCACCCCACGCATTCTCTCACCCATGACACAGCCGCCCTTACAGCTCCGAACACCTACCCCACCATTTACGAAATCCACACCGTGAATCACTACCGGGAAAAGAGACCACCTGCCGTCTCGAGACCATGGCGAAGGAGTAAAGCCCGACCGACAACCCGGCCACCCAACACCGGCGACACGGAATTAAACTAATGGTTCCCTTCAAACCTTGCGGCAACGTGTATACGAGCAGACAAGACCCGAACAAAGATTGGGCACGACGCTTGGCGGTTAGCACGACAAAGGAATGCTGCATCTACCATCACCACCCGGATCGGAGTTGAGGACGGAGGATCCATTCCCGTTCGAGTCGAGAAAGTGAAAAGGAGTGGAATTCGTCGACGGAGGAGAACCCGGGGTCATCAACAGGAACCCGGAGCATTCGAGACGAGGAGGAGAAGGACCCCGAGATATGGCTCATGTTTGCTAGATCCCGTACACCCGGAAATGGGGTCGACCTGGCACATCTTGACGGTGAACCCGCTCATGCTATAGATCTCGAACCAACAACGGAGGGTCGATCGATATCAAGACAAATGTACTTGGATTTACGCCTGCTTTCTGCAGGGCTGAAGGAGCAGATATACTATGGTTTTTTTGAGCGAGGTTCGGTGAACTGCTATGGCAACGTTAGCATTGACGAGGCAACGAAGAGGAGAGTACTCTAGTCTTCGAACAATTCCGTTTGCTCTCAAAGGGGAGGCGAACACTTAGGCTGCTTCAAAGGCTTCCACCGGACTCGATCAACACGTGGAAGGATTTTAGAATTGGAATTTCTAGAATGCTTTTTTCCGTCTTGACAAGACGAATGCCTTGAAGAAAGGAGATTGAGAGTGCTGAGCAAAGAGAATACGATGAGTCTACTGAGTTCTTATTGGTCCGTTTCAAGGGGCACATGTTGGATGCTTGTTCGAGACTTCTGAGGATGATAGAAGGCGGAGACTTACTATCATGTTCTACGAAGGTGCTGCAAACCATGAATCAAAGGACTTGATGAACTCCTCGAGCGGGGGGAAATTTTACCAAGAATAAAGCAAATGAAATTTATTTCAAGGAAGCCTTAGGGGAGGTAAATTCGAGGCAAAGAGAAGAAGACATATGATAACCAGAAGCATATTGAGGAGAGGGATCAGCTAATGCGGTGATGGATCAAGAAGACAAGAAGGTGGAAGATATGATCGATAAACTGGAAAAGGCCTTGCTAAATGCAATTGAGAAATACAATCCGCATGCTCCAGTGGGAATTGAGAAACCCCCTAGTCAAGAGGAAAGGCAACTTCAACCATACTACAGTCAGCCCTGCGAAGTGGAGTGTCAAGCTCAAGCAAATTCGATGGGAAGTTGGAATCCCGATGGAAGTTGGAATCAAGGGGAGACAGGGGGACGCTCCATGGAGGACTACTTCAAGCAGATGGTGACCATGATCAAGGCATGGCCCACCTCCACTTGACTCACGGAAGATTATGCACACCCTCAGGAGAGTCATCCAAGCGAGTCGGGGAAAGGTCGAAGGGACAATTGCGGTGAGATACAGATGGGACCAAGCTAATTGGAAAGCAATCGGGGTGCAATCCCGGAGTTCTTTAATGTGCCGCCTCATCGAGAGAAATAATCCAAGACCTTTACTAAATTCCCAAACCAAATCATCGAGGAATCGAAAGTGCAGTAGCCAGTCACAATAACCATCAGGAAATCAAAGGGTCGAACAACCGATGCAACGATAAATCAAATGACTTTCGTCGAACTGAAATCAGGTAACTTTACCTCCAACAATGACTGGGTGCACAAGTTACAAGATGCTCGATCGAACATAAAGCCGCCATGGACATGATGGCGAAACAACTCTCTCCGGATCTGTGATTTCCTTGAATGAGATGCGAGGAATGAAGGAACAAATTAAAGATAATTTCGTAAGGATTCGCTTGATATAAATACATGCGTATGTTCAGTCAGAATTTGAAAAAAAAATCGAAATTTTTTCAATTTTTTTAAATGTAGAGAAATGTCGACATCTTATATAAAATATATCGATATAATACACATGTAGAATGTCGGTATAACGTGGTTAACATTGCCCAAGTATTGTCATTGACATTCTCAAAGCGAGCTGTTGATATTTCGAGAAAACACTAAATTGGCATTTCATCTAAAACCCTAATTTGGCATTTTTTTATCTTTTTTTATTTTATTAATAGCGAAAATTACGTGTGAGTGTGAAATATAGCGTTTACTACAAATCACATGGCGTTATTGGTTGTAGTTAGCAATTAAGTGATGAGTAAACAGTGATCATATATATATATATATATATATATATATATATATATAGGGTCTTGTTGATGAGATATTTGGGCATAATTGAGAAATGAGATGCAATCTCAGCCCTTGGTCACAAGATTAGCTTAATGTCAACGGTATCATTATGTCAACACAGGGTATAATTGTCTTTTCATTTAATTGTATTTTAAATCATTTTCTAAACCTCTCTAAAACCTAAAGTACAGCCAAGTCTTAAATCTTCGACATTTGAGTAACGACATTAAATCTTGACACTTGAATCTTCAAATATTCAAATCTTGGCGATTAGTCTTGAATGTAACTGACGTTCAAATCTTTAAAGTCTTGAATCTTAATGTTATCAAATCTCCCAATCTTTAAATCTTCAAATCATCTTGACATTCAAATATTCAAATGTGACGTTAATTATTGAAGATCTTAGCGTTCAGATCTTGAATGCTTGGCGTTAAAGCCAAATAACACTTTATTAAAATGTCAACAACTAAAAAATAACGCTTCTAATTCACATATCAATACCGAATATGGATAATAAATAACTAACAAATAAGCATCGCTGATTCACGTATCAATATCGAAATATTGAATGTATATCAGCAGCTTCATCTTAAAATGTCGACAAATAATAAATAACAACATAGTTACCATCAATACGAGAATGTCAGATGTCAACAACTTCATTAAAAATGTGTAACTAAAAAATAACACTTACAATTCACATATCTGTGCGAGAATATCGAATGTCAGCGACTCATTAAAATGTCAACAACTAACAAATAACTATATTCACATATAATACGAGAATATGAAATTAATGGCAATTGCGTATTAAAATGTCAACAACTAGCAATGTCAACTACGGAGACATTATGTCAACTTCTACGATGTCAACAACAAACGTTATTTATGTCAACTACGATGTCAACAACAAGCGTTATTTATCACCGACTCGATATCGACAACAACATTTTACAAGTAATCAATGTCAACAACAAATATTTTCATGTGCTGACATATTATTTGTGTCAACAACAACGATTTTACATATAATTTGTAGCAACAAACGTTATAATTCATGTCCAGCGAACTATATAATTATTATCAGCGACTTTAATATAATTAATGTCGCTTGAACTTGTAAAAATTGGAATTTCCCCCAATTTTCTCTCTCTCAAGACAACCTAACCATGGTTGGTTAATAAAGACAGAGAGTAATGAAAATTGAAAATAGATATCCAAGAATTGCCAAACGAAATTCAGCTCGAAAAATCAAAGAAACGGCTCACGATTTCATGATTAAGAATTACTGACTCTAGTATTAGTGATTCAACTAATTTTAGGATCATCTCATTAAGATGAAATTCCGGATTAAAACATGGTAGATGAAAAGCAATTAAGAAATTGTAAAATCCAAGCTGAAATAGGAATTGTCAAGGTGAGATGAAAGCGATTGTGCGGTGGTGTGCGAAAGCAATTAATCGGAGTGAGAGTACAACCCTTTGTAGGTACGAACTCCTTGATCTTACAGCAATTTCACGAGAGCTCAATTTTGAGCTTCTCTTTCTCCGATCTCGAGTCTCGAGTTGTTCTCTTTGACCTTCAACATCTCATCGGTCTGTCGCTCTCGTCTTCGTTCTCATTTTGCTTTGCATTTCCTCACAGTGGCTATAGAAAGAAGACGCATCGGAAGGCTTTGTTTCTCCTTCGCGGTGACAGCGGAGAGCGCCCCGTGCGCAGCGTCGTTCTCAGGCTATGGGAGGAGTCGGCGGAGAAGGAGCTTGGCGAAGGCCATCTCCCGGCGAAAGTACGCCATCGGGCAGGAGTCGTGGAAGTTGATTTCTACGAGAGCCTTTATTCGTATCGGTTTCCTTAGCGACGTCGGCTTAATCCAAGCGTCGCCGAATTGTGGCCGGAACATCCATGCAAAACAGCTGTTCGCCATCAATTATCAAATGCCATTGAGAGAAACAAGCTGGATTTGAATTTTGGCATTTTGCCAAACGAGGTTTCAATCATGGCATGAAACAAGCTGGATTTGAAAATTGAGTAGCGAGATGAAAGATTGGGTTAATTTCAGGAGAAAAATTGGGTGAATCTGAGTGAATAGAGATGGCGGAAGTGCGAGAGGAGATGGGGCGGATGGGGATAGTAATGTAAAGTACCATTAAGTTTGCCCTTTCATAATTAATTAATCTAAAAATATTTATTGTGTGGCAAATCTGGACCACTCATTTAATAAAAATGAGTGGCGTATTGCGTCTCATTTCAGTGCTAAATAATCTCAATTGATCATGATCCTATATATATATATATATATATATATATTTATATAAGGATGTATTCAAAATCCCTTTTTCATATCTTTTGTCATTTTTCCTTCTTAATCATAGCCTACGATTTTGTCATACGACGATTAGATTAATGTCACGTGTCGTTTAATAATGCACATTTTCATTCTAATAATGCGACGGCTAATAATGCAACATTATAGACTAATATTACATTTTCATTCTAATAATAATGCAATGACTAATAATCACAACATTATAGACTAATAATGCATTGATCACCTTATCCGTTAAGGATAAAATTTGAGATTAAGAAGGAAATAGGACACTTAGGGTGCAAAGAGTCTAACGCACCCCTATATATATATATACATATATATATATATATATCATGGTCCCTAAATAATGATTACATACTTTCTGATAAATGAGACTAAATCTCCTACTTGGATTTTAAAATGAGTGGATGAGATTAAAGCTCACAAATCTCAATAAATAGTAGACAATATCAACAAAGATAATATCATCATTATGTTATCATATGATAATTTTCGTGTGTGTTTTTATATCAACATTGTGTATTACAAATATCAACAATATGATATTAGAATATCAATATGATAGCGAGAAAATATCAATAGCATTTTATTGAATTGGACATGCATAATATTGAGATTTTGCCTACAATATATTTAGATTTTTTGTTGCGTTGTTGATAAAAGCTGCTTATCAACATGTACGAAAATGAAATATAATTTATCATTCATCACCGAACATCGATCGGAACATATGCGGTGAGATCACCAGTTCCAGATCCTTATTAAATTATCTTTAATTTGATATATTTTGCGAAAAAATAAATTTAAATTGAGAAGAGTTCTACGTAAATTTAAAGATTTGAGATGATGATTTTGAGGAGAAAGTAGTTAATTTATAATTACTACATATAGGATTTTGGCAGTAATACCTTTTAATTTAGTTAATAATTATTTAAATTTAAAATATATTACCTTGGCATTATAAATGGCATGAAGTCTTCTAATCTAGCTAGTTTGAAAATTAGTCTCAATTTGGGATTGGTAATTAGTTAGCAATTGATTACATCACTATATTTTATATATATATATATATATATATATATATATATATATAAGAACCTTGGCATATCCTTAATTAAATTCACCCATTACATCCAACACGTGCTGCCATGTGGCACGAAAAATGCAATATTGTATATATAAAAATGCAATACACATTTGTGAAGTTGTTATGCTTTTTGCAGTTGCATTTTAGTTATAGGAAAATTGCTTTTTTATTGTTAAGTTTTGCATTTCACAAAAAATTGCATTTTTTTTGTTAATTTTTGCATTTCCATATAAAATGCAATCCTATAGATATAAAATGAAAATTTAAAACATTAAAAAAATGCAAACTCAATAAAAATCAATCTTCTAAAACAATCTCGTGTTCATATTGCTTTTTTTCTATATATAATTTTGCTTTTTTTTAAATATGACGTGATTGGATTTTTAGCACAAAATTATTAGCATATTAGTACATCCTATATATATATATAGGGGTCGTTATATTCTAACTAAAATTGCAATTTTACTAACTTAATTAGTGCTTTAAAAATGTCAATGGGTGACATCAAAATGTCAACACATAATATCGCACATTATATTGAAGTTCCAAAATTATTGTTGACTTTTTAATGTCTTGTTGAATTTTAATACACTCGTTGATAGTTAGCAAGTTGCAACAAAAAGTTAGCAATTGATCACACCATTTCATTAAATTTTTAAAATGAACAAACACTTCATTTATTGCTCACATATAACCCAAACAATCACTTATTATCTCTTTATCATCAACAATCATATACCAATAATTAATGTCAACCACAAATATTTTCATGTCAACAACCTATATTATTTATTCAACAACAATTTTTTCGCATTCCAACAATGTTTTACATATAACTCTTCAACAACTTTTTTCAAAAAATTTGTGTAAACATTTATATAATTATGTCAACAAAAAACGTTATTTTCACGAGCAAATGCAAGTGTTTTCGGGCGAGATTTGAGAGGCATAAATCGAATTAAATAAAAAATTGAAAGATTTGTCTAAAATCGCGAGAAAAAGGAAATCCGACTTGAAATGGGAAATCGGTATTTTGATTTTTTTCCAAATGTTCAAGCATTTTGATAAAAACAGCGTCGTGAAGATGAACCTCAAAATAGTGATTTTTCCCAGTCCGGCAAAAAAAAGCGGGGTGCAATTTTTAAAAAATCGGTTCACATCAACACATTATAAGAAGCAATCCCCCAAATCCTACTCGAATCAACAATTAAGCTTGAAAGACGGACGTGGCGAACTTTGGGGCTTTAAAAAGCAAAAGGGGGACCGGTGAACGCAGCGTTAAACCCGCGTGAGAGAAGAGGGCTTTGCGGGGGGTGGGGTTTTCCTTTTTTGTTTTCGAGGATTTCCCGGATTGGATCCGGGGTGGTTGTCGCAGTCGTCCACCCCCTCTCCCCTTCCCCCCCCGTCCACCCGATCCTCCCCCTTCGCCGCCCGATCTCATCTCCGGCCCCCTTTCCCCCATCGTCTTCTCGACTTGATTTTTTCCGAGATATTAAAAAAACCTTTAAAAAGAAGCTCGGGTTTTCCCCCGCCGTCCGGATCGTCGTCCGCCTCCGCCGCCGATCTTGATCCCGTTCGCCCTCCGCATCGTCTTCTCCCACCGATTTATGGTCTGCTAATTCAACCAAATTCAAAAAACGAAGCTAAGGTTGTGAGATGGAGATCTTCGGGAAATTGGAAAAGGGGTGAATCTAAACCCCCTTTTCCCAACTAAAACATGGAATTACTATTTACCCCTTTTATAATAATAATCTAAAATTATATTTTTGTGAAAAACTGGACCCCTCTTTTAAAAAAAATGAGTGGGGGTTTGTCTATTTTTAAATTGCAAAAATCTCATTGATCAAATCATATATATATATATATATATATATATATATATATATAGCATTAGATATTCAAATTAAAAAGATCATACCCCAAATGTCATGAAAAAAAGTCAAAAAAGCCAGGATTAATTCCTAAAATATCAAAAGGGGTTTAATGTCATTAACTCATGTTTAGTTATAATAACTTTTAAAAGAAATCCCAAAACGTTAAATTCATATAAAATATATCAAATTAAAGATAATTTCATAAGGATTCCAACGATATCATACATGCTATGTTCAAATCAAGATTTGAAAAAAAAAAGAAATTTTTTTAAATTTTTTTAAAGGAAATGTACATACTATTAAAATATGTCAAAATAATACATGTAGAATGTCATATAAGAAGGGTTAACATTCAAAGTATTGTGTTGACATTTCATTGTGTTTATATTTAAAAATATATTGCTTTTATCAAAACCTTTTGGCATTTTTTTTTTTTTTATTTTTTTAATAAAACGAAAATTACAGTAATTGTAGACTACCGTTTTCTAAAAACCTAT
>NC_062969.1:14690908-14706167 GCF_023119035.1 Salvia hispanica
CATTAACATCTATTAAATGTAAAACATAACAACATTATGACAAAAAATAATCTGTTTTATTTATTGGAAAATAAAATAAGAGTTTTACAGTATTCAATCACTCGAAACGTGATTTCTAGTATACAAACTCTAACACTTTTTTGGTCCACGAACTTTGCCAAAGTATCATTTTAGGTCCATGAGCTTTGAAAATATCATTTGAGATCCATCAACTATGGGTTAATATCCTTTGAAGTACTTTTTTACTATTTCCAAGTTTTTCTGGATGAAAATACCCTCAATACCTTAAAGGGTATATATTTTTAATAAACTTATCATATACTCATATTTTTTATAAATATCTTTACAATATATTTTTGACGAATTTTCTAAATATAATTTGACATTCAATATTATCAATTATATTTGTGACATGCAAGTCAAATTGCTTCTTCAATTTTTTATATTAAAGAATTTTAAAATTGAATAAAGAACTTTTCTTTAATAATAAAAAATTGAGTAAGGATCTTTTCTTGCATGTCACAAAATTAAGTGATAATATTGAAGGTCAAATTATGTTTAGAAAATTCATCAAAAATATATAGTAAAGATATTTTTAAAAAATATGAGTATATGATAAGTTTATTAAAAATATATATTCTTAAAAATATTGAGGGTATTTTTGTCCAGAAAAACTTGAAAATAGTAAAAAAGTACTTTAATTGATATTAACTCATAGTTGGCAGACCTCAAATGATATTTTCAAAGTTCACGGACCTAAATGATACTTTGACAAAGTTCGTGGACCAAAAAAGATGTTCTCTCTACTTAAAAAAAACTTTCTCTATCTATCTCTCTTTTATTTTACCAATAATGCATTAAAATTCATGTCGAACTTAAAGTTCATACTCTTTGAGGACAGAGAGAATATAAACTCTTGTTTGAATATTAAATAAAATTCTCAATTTTAGAATGTAAGTCAACTTGGAATCCTTTTATAGTAGTAGTATTTTGCAAATTTGAAGTGAATCTATAATATCTTACTAAAAGTATTGTAAATTTTTAATTAAATTTATATTAATTTATTCCTAATCAAAATATTCATCCGAAAATTATGAAATCATGAACCATATGAATCTAGCTAATTTGTAGGGGGAGTTTAAATTTTTATAAAATGGAGAAGAAATGTCCTCATTTTGTAACGGTTAGTATACACAATCAATTACTAATCATTCCTTAAATACATAAATATTGATTATGAGAAACTTAATCTTTTCTAAATAATCAATAAAAGGGTAGATATGTAATACATTACTCCCTCCGTCCGTGAATAGGAGTCCCGTTTTTCCATTTTAGTCCGTCCGCGAATAAGAGTCCCGGTTCACTTTTACCATAAATGGTAATAAGGTTCCACCTTCCACTAACTCACTCCACTCACATTTCATTTAAAACTAATATATACAAGTGGGACCCCTATTCCACTAACTATTTTCCATCTACTTTTTTTAACATTTCTTAAAAATATATATATATATATATATATAGGTCCATAATCAATTGAGATTTTTTAGGGTAATTAAGAAATGAGATGCAATATCAGCCACTCATTTTTATTAAATGAGTGGTCCAGATTTTGCCACACAAAAAATATTTTTAGATTAATTCATTATGAAAGGGCATAATGGTAATTTCATGTTTTAATTAGGGTTTTCAGCTTGTGTTTGGCGATTTGGGCGATTTCTGTGAGATTTCTCTCAGATTGTGCTCCAGAGCGGCGGCACGGAGGCGAGATTTGGTGCAGATCAGCCAAAATCGCACCTTAGCAGCGGAAGGAGCAGAACCGCGCGGAGAAGAGAGAGCCGACTGTTCATAGACAGAAGATAGCGACGACTCCCTGTACGCCGAAGATGCTCAAATAGCTTTAGTGGTGACTGGTGAGTGAGGAGGCGGAAGAAGAAGATGAAGAACTGTCGGCGGAGGGCGGCGGCGGAGAATCGCAAGTGAAGGAGAAGCCACCGTCTGGCTTCCCGATTTGCTGCCTCCTTATGAGAACCATGGAAAAAGATCTTCTCCTTTTGGACCTGGTGAGAAAATTGACGGTTTATCTTGTTCAAAACTTGGGGGATTTTGCCGAAAGAAGATGAGAAATCAACTCAATTGGAAGTGAAGTTGGAATCAAAATCTCATTAGTGAGTTGAATGAGATTGTGGATTGGAATCGATGCAATCCACTAAGAAATGGAGAAATTGGAAGAACAAAAAGAAGAGAGTGTCAACGCGGTGAAGATGATCAGTTGAGTTCACGTTGGAGACTCGATTGGGGAATCAAGCTTAATCATATTGCATTCTGCTTCGCAGGTTAGGAATAGATGAATTCTCAGTTCTTGATTTGGAAACGAGATTCAATTTTAGTATTTAGACTTCAATTGTGATTCTGTTTCTAATTTTTGGCATTTTCTAATAGATTGACATTATTTATACGTAAATGTTGCTGTTGACATTAATTATATGTAAAACGTTGCTGTTGACATGAATTATATAGGTCGTTGACGTGAATTATATAGCTCGTTGACATAATAACGTTTGTTGCTGACATAAATTATATGTAAATCGTTGTTGTTGACACAAATAATATGTCGTTGACATGAAAATATTTGTTGTTAACATTGATTATTTGTAAAATGTTGTTGTTGACATAATAGTTGACATAAATAAAGTTTGTTGTTGACATCGTAGTTGACATAAATAACGTTTGTTGTTGACATCGTAGTTGACATAATGTCTCCGTAGTTGACATCGCGCGAAAATGACAAAAATACCCCCTTGTTGACATAAACTACACGCTGTTGACATCGCGCGCAAATTGTGAATGAGTGGCTGAGATTGCATCTCAATTCTCAATTAGGCCTAAAAATCTCAACCTAACAAGACCCTATATATATATTTGTATTATTTTTATTTAAATTTATAAGGAATTATTAGGCCGTCTCATGATTTAAAAATAGAGTGTTTGGAAATTTTCATTGCCATAAATAATTAAATAAATCAAAGGTATCGGAAATTTTCAAATGATCAATTTACTGAGAGATGGAGGTCTAAGTAGTACTAGACTTTTATTCAACGCGCATCACTTTACGCCTTGACATTTCTTCACATTCATTTCAATCCACTTAAATCTATACGATATATAAAAGGATAGTTTTAAAAAATTTATAAGATTTCCATTTAATTTTAAAAATTATATTTAATTAAAAATGCATTGTCATGAGCCATCATAGACTGTGAGTAGTGGAATACATGAGAAGGTCTTTAGTTTGTTATATGTTACTGCTATGTAATTGTTGGTTTAGTGGAGCAGTGGAACACATGAAATCTTCCTATAAGTTAATGTAATGTTGAGACACGAAAAAAAACTACATTGAATAAACTTTCATACCTATGGATATCTCTCTCATCTACTATAATCTTCTCATTTTCCTTTAGCCGGCTCTTTCTGCAAGGAGCCAAAAATATATCAATGTCAATATTTTTGTTCCCTCATGAAACCGTATAGAAGAAGAGGATGAAAGAGAAAAAGGTAAGGGAAGAAAAAGAAATGGATAAAGAACAACGACAAAGACTCATCCAGAAGATTTGATGGTGAGTAAAAGATGAGAAGAGAGATATTGTAGGTGACTTATGTTTTCATTGGAAGAGAGTATAAAGAGAAGAGGGAGATTTCATTGGAAGGGTGTATAAAGAGAAGATGGAGATTGCAGGCGGCTTATGTTTCTTTTATTTCATTAGAAGAGTATCATAATTTAAGGATTTAATTAGAGGATAATACAATTTTGAAATAGCTAATAAATTTAGAAACTAAATTTATACTATAGTATAAAATTGTAATGCCTTGATATTTACATATTTTGAATGAGTGATGATTTAGAGACATAATGTCTCCAAGACATAATACCCCTATATCACTTTGCCATAAACCAAATTATTATATGGACTAATATACCCTTATTTTAAATTATAAAAGGAAAGGCAATTCATTTATTATATCATTTATTTAAATAATCAATCAAATTCATATCAAAAGTCAACTCACCAAATTACACTCTTTTATCAAAATATACTCAATAATCTAAATATACTCAATCAAAACTAACTAGACTAAATTGCATAAATCTCAAATATATTAATTTGTCACTCCATAAATCATAAAAATGACTACATGCATATACATACTTAATTTATTAGTATTATCATCCAACGAAATAGTAATATATAATCATTCGAATTAAATTATTTTATTAGTATTAAATAATTACTAAAATTCTAAATCATAAAAATGACTACATGTATATACACTTAATTTTTAATTGTTATCATCCAACGAAATAGTAATAATTATTCTCATCAAATTATTTTCTTAGTGGTATTAAATAATTATTAAAATTCTAAGTCGTAAAAATGACTACATAATACATACTTAATTCTTAGTCTTATTATCCAACGGTATAGTAATAGTCATTCGCATCAAATTATATTATTATTATTATTAAATAATTATTAATATTCTAAGTCTTAAAAATGACGACATGCACATACATACTTAAATTCTTCGTGTTATCGTCCAACGGAATAGTTATAGTCATTCGCATCAAATTATTTTATTAGTACTCTATTAAATAATTATTTTTTAAGAAAGTATTAAATAATTATTAAAATTCTAAGTTATAAAAACGACTACTATGTGCATACACTTCATTTTTAATTGTTATCATCTAACGAAATAATAATAGTCATTCGCATCAAATTATATTATTAGTTGTACTATAAAATAACTATTAAAATTCTTAGTCATAAAAATGACTACATGCATATACATACTTAATTTCTTAGTGTTATCGTCCAACGAAATAGTAATAGTCATTCACATCTAATTATTTTATTAGTACTAAATAATTGTTAAAATTCTAAGTCATAAAAATGACTACATGCATATACATACTTAATTGCTTAGTGTTATTGCCCAACGTAATAGTAATAATCATTCGCATCTAATTATTTTATTAGTATTAAATAATTATTAAAATTCCAAGTCATAAAAACGAGTACATATGTATATATACTTAATTTCTAATTGTTATTATCTAACGAAATAGTAATAATTATTCGCATCAAATTATTTTATTTGTAGTATTAAATAATTATTAAAATCTAAGTCATAAAAATGACTAAATGCACATACATACTTAATCCATTAGTGTTAACATCCAAAGGAATAGTTATAGTCATTCGCATCAAATTATTTTATTAGTATTAAATAATTATTAAAATTCTTAGTCATAAAAATGAATACATGCGTTCATATACTTATTTTCTTGTTATCGTCAAACAAAATAGTATAGTCATTCACATCAATTTTTTTATTTATTAAATACTAATATTTAAATTCTAAATTGTAAAATACTAGTAGTATACCTATGTTATATACTCATCAAATTGTTTTATTAGTAAATATAAATTCCAGATTCAATAATGTTTTGTAAAAATAAAATTAAGATTGAGTATTAAATCTATTAAATACCTATAAGTTTAGAATCTTAAAAATATTGTATAAAGTATTATTTAAATAAAGGTTAATTCATTATATTAAATTAAATTTAAATAAACTAATATTACGTGAAGTTAGAAAGAATAATTCAAAAGCATATTTATGTAATGAATTTAAATAAACTAATACTTACGTAATAAGCTGTTTGGAAATTTATGAGAGATTGGTGAGAAGATTTGAGTATATATTTGCTTAAATCAAGTCATCCATAAATATACACAATTTTCCTAAGTGAGTAATTTTTAAATATAAATAAATGTTTTATATGCATAAGGGTAGTATGGTATATGTACAAAATATAAATTTAAATAAAAATCTAAAACAATCTAAAATAACTATTTTAATCCCATTATAGCATTATGGCTTGGAGACATTATGTCTCTAAAATATTTTCCATATATACTATTTCGTATATTTTGTTAGATGATAGATATAAATCAGTTACAATCTATTCCTATGATTATGGAACCATCCCTATAATTATGGATAACAAATTGTTGTTAGGTTTCAAATTTAGAAACGAAACAATTCTTTAAAATTTGATTACATATTACAAAATTGTATTCGTTGATTCTGTTAATAATTTGAAAATTAATTATAGAATAATTACTTGAATGACTTGATTTTTTAGTATAATGTCATTAATAAAAACTATAGTACTAATTTAAATGGATACAGAATACAAAAAAGATCACACAATTTTGTAACAATATTATTCTGCGTCGGCGCATTTTTAATTCAAAATACAATTGTAAAACCGTTTTGAGGTTTGAAAAGCCATCGTCTAATTTTAAAACTTGCAATACTACCAATTTGTTTTCCGAATCAAAACTTGATCTTGTGCAATAAAACCTAAGATTATTTCAAATACATTATTTAAATAATGAAGTTACAATTTTGTATTCGTGAAGAATACAAAATTTATTGATTTTTTAGTATAATATCATTAATAAAAGCTATACTACTGTATTTTAAATGGATCATAAGTGCTACTCCAAAATAAAATAAATTAACTCAATATATACATATAAAATAATCATGCATCAAGTAATAAATTAATTGAAATGAACATTTTAAAATAAATCTTGTCAAATTAGTACTGTAGTTAGGGATGTCAATTCAACCCGAAACCCGTGGGCCGGCCCGAACAAACCGGTAAAATGAGCGGGTTAGGGTTATAATTTTATTATCCGAATACAAAACAGGCTAAACGGGTTGGCCCGAATGGGTTGGCGGGTTAAACGGGTTGGCCCAACGGGTTGTGTGTTGGCCCGATGGGTTGTAACTTTTAATTAAAAATTATTAAGTTTAGAGGTTTTTTTTTATATATTTTTGAATCTTCAATATTTCTACATAATCATTAGTCTTATTCAATTTTCATTCAATATTTTTCCACTCAATCCCACAATATCAATATCAGCTTTCAAGTTCCAGCTCAACTCATTATTCCACCGTCCCATCATCTGCCACTAGTGTCTTACCACCACCAAAGCTAATCAAGACAAAATTAAGAAATAACTCATCAAAATCTTAATATATTTATCATTTTAATAATGATTCATGTAAGATGTGATTTTTAATTTTCACAAA
Source organism: Salvia hispanica (assembly GCF_023119035.1). NCBI lineage: Eukaryota > Viridiplantae > Streptophyta > Magnoliopsida > Lamiales > Lamiaceae > Salvia > Salvia hispanica. The sequence continues at coordinate 14,698,079 of NC_062969.1, forward strand.
GAATTAGTTACGAACAATGCTAAAATAAAGACACAAACACAAGTTTTAATTTATGCAGTAGTTGATCGAGATGAAATGCTTCTATCCAAGTATTATTGTAGAATACTATGAAAATATGAAGATTTTATATGATTCTAACTAAAAAGAAAAAAGTATCTAAAATTTAAAATCATTTTATAGAAGAAACTTTCGATGCAAGAAATTATTTTCGAAAGCTTTTAGACCCGAATAGCCCGATGGGTTAGCCCAAAACCCGGCGGCTTAGGGTTAGGGTTGAAAATTTATAACCCGAAAAATCCATAACCCGAATAGCCCGCACCCAAATAGTCCGGCAACTTGAGTGGGTTGGCCCGAACCCGAACGGTTAGCCCGATTGACATCCCTAACTATAGTATGACGTATTCAACATAAATTCGTGGATTAATATAATTAAAAATGTTAGATGATTGAATAAGAAACTGATATATCTCTATATTTTGAATTGTTTCATAATAAAACAAACACGGAATTAGTTATAACTAATATATTTAAATTTTAAATTATATAAAATCAAAATGATTTTTATAATTACAGTATTTTTTAAAATTGGATTGAATGGGTCTATTCGAATAATTTAGCTTATGCGTTTAACTGAATCAATTCTAATTCATAATGACTTATAATTAGTACGTACATTAGATTTATTTATAATGTACTTTAGCAAAATCATTTTTCCTAATAAGTGTAAAAGAAAATGAAATGGACCCACGAATGTGATACTAGTGAGATTGACGGTGGACTGGGGGAGTTCAGACTATTATTTAATGTCACGTCAACCTATTAATTCAAAATTTAAACTAAAATTTGTTTATGATATTTTAATCACAAAATAAAAAAAGTACTAGTACTACGTATAAATGGTTGCATCTAAATAAAATATTTCTAAATGTTAACTAGGACACGATGTTTTAGATATCTCTCTCAATAATTTAACCACGCGACCTAAACCCAACAACTAAAATAGGACGTGGCAGAATTTTGGGGCAAGAGGATTTATAAATTGGTTGTGTTTTTAAGTGTAGGCAATGAGCTACCAGTCATAAGTGTTGCTCTCGTTAATTAATTTATGAGGAAGCATAGAGCTAAAACCCTGCCTCAATTACACGTTTTTACACTAATTGTCATCATTCCGAGAACGACATTTCATGTGGGGACAACTATAAAAGTCGTTGAGGAAGGTGTCCAAATATCTTTGGATGCTAATTATTAAAGTGTAGCAGGAAAAGTACACATAGTTTGCTGGTCTCCCAACTGAAAATTTATTCGACATGTAACCCAAGTAATTTGGATGGTTTTCTATGGTATATAATGTTATAAACAGTTGTTTATTAACTTATCCACCTTAATTTTTATATGTCACGTTATTATACTTTCAATTACTATGAGTTGCAATTGCATGTTTATACATAACAAGGAATAAATATATGAATTCTTGACTATACATAAACATGTATATATGGGAATAAAGTCTATAAATATGATTTCTTTGTTTCATATTCTTTATTTTGTTGTATGGGATATATATATCACTCACCCACTAAAAAGACTTACAAGCGTATGGTTATCCACTCATTCGTAGAGGAGTTAAAATTATCAATATGAGACAAGGGTTTTAATACGTCCTGCTTATGCTGGGCAGAAATAATCATCAGATTTTCACACTTGCAATAAAGAAACTCATCACAGAATTGGATCGGCATTAATACAATATTAAAAATGAATCATTTATTCTCTTAAAAAACCTTATAAGAGAGAGTTATCCAAGCGTATATAAATTAACATGATCATTACCGGGTGAATATAGGATAAGAATTATGTTTTTTTTCAACACTATCTCTTTATTTGGATAATCTAATTGCGACAATGTTACCCAATCACGTTATAAAATTAACAAATGTTATGTTATCATTTTATGTGATTACCTAACTGATATTACATGGATATGGGTAATCACAAATATGACTGTTAATTAGCTTTTTTTTGGGTACTTTTACATTTTATTGTTTCATGTTAATCAGAACAGCGACTGTTAATCATGTTGTTAAATTTGTACTCCTTTGTTATGAAGATCGACAAGCACAAATGAACCAAACTCTTGTCGGGGAACAAGAATAAAGAATAAAAAATAAATGGCATATATATATATGATTAACTCTTTTAAATGAAGTAGACGGCATAGATAACAAAATACTGTAGTGTTTAGATTATAGGCTTAATATCGTATCTCCAAATAATTGATTCTTGTAATCAATACTTAATTAATGGTATTAACTACACCAATATTCATTTGTTGTTATTCCCGTACTCATGCACGTGGGACAGTAGTGTTTAGATTATGGCTTGATTTCGTATCTATAAATAATAGATTCTTTTAATCAATATTAATTAATGGTATTAACTACACTAATACTGATTTTTGTAACAAATTAAAGCTTGTCTCATTTTTGTGGTTTTCTTACTTGTGGGAAGGGAAGTAATTGTGGATTTGATCTATAATCTTAATTTTGTGCTTATTGATCTTAATATATATAAACGAAAAAAATATTACTACTAAAGTATAATTGAAATATCATATACTCCCTCTGTCCCACGTTACTTGAGTCATTTCTTTTTTGCACTCGTTTTGGAAAAATAATAATAAATAGTTAAAGTAGAGAGAAAGAAAAGTAAGAGAGAGAATAATGTAGAGAAGAGTCTTAACTATAGTATACTCTTTTTTATTTTATTTTTTCTCCACTTTAATTATTTATTATTATTTTTTTAAAATGAGTGCGAAAAAGAAGTGACTCAAGTAACGTGGGACGGAGGGAGTATAGACCATTTACTAGACCCCCAATAGTATGTGGTTACTATAATTAAGCAACATCTTTAGTAGAACGCGAAGCATACAAAAGAATTAGATTACTCCAACAAACAATTAGACTATACGATCAAACAAAGAATTGAATGAAATGAGAGAAAATCATTATAGAGATCATGAAAAATTGAAGGTCAAGCCTCCAAGATGGACATGTAACATAACTAAAGTCAAAGGTCCTAAGGTTTTAAAAATCGGGAGGTCGGTATTTAATTTCCTGTTGAAATTTCAATTTGAGTTCCTCCATTAACCAAAGATTAATTTATTTAGATATATTGAGATCATTGTGGATATTTTAATTGAAAGGTAAACGAAAATAAAACAAGAAATACTATTCTATGTTCGTCATTAAATGTCTCATTTTTCCTTTTCATCATTTCGTCAATAAATGTCTCATTTGATAAGTAGGTCATACATGCCACTAACTCATTCAATCATATTTATTAAAAAACCAATATAAAAATAGGTTAACATTCCATTACCATTTTCTACTCACTTTGCTTACCATAGCCAAATATTTTTTTGAAATTCTTTGCAGCAAGATCTGCCCCTCCGTTGCCAACTGCGCTACGTCCCTGCGGGCTACTTTTTTTTTTGAAATTCTTACCGGTCATATATGAGGCATTTAATCACGTACAAGAATAATAATTGGTAATTATCTAAAGATGAGACATTTTTAATTACTAAATTAATTTCACATTTTACTAACCTATTTCACTCAAATATTACTAGTACTAGCACTATATAAAATTAAGATACACAATCTAAAATCTATTAACTTATGTTCATATTTTTATTTAAATTTCTTAAAATTCAACCCGAAATAAAATTAGATAAGTAATGCTTACATTCTCAAATTTCAAAACTCTCCCTCCCCCATCATATGTATAGATGGATCATGGGCAAAAAAAAGAAATACTTGCATTCCTCACTATAGTCCCATTTCCTCACCCTCTCTCTCTCTCTCTCTCTCTTGAACACACTCAATTGTGTTAGCGATGAATCCAAGAAAGCCAAATCCGGCACCTTCCCTCAAACTCATCGTATACGGCATGCCCCTCATCTTCTTCCTCCTCACCTTCGCCGCCATGTTGAAGCACAAACTATACACCACCACCAACACCCTCACCGCTCTCCGCCCCCACAACCACCACTGCAACGCCCCCGCAAACATCATCAGCCAGCTGGAGCCCCTGATCGCAGAGGAGCCGCTGGACGTATGGGAGGGGCTGGGCAAGGAGGAGAGCCACATCAAATACCTCCCCTCCATGACCGACCTCTCCCGCCACCGCCGCTTCATCTACATCGACCTCGGCGCCCGCGACTACGACTCCAGCATCGGCAGCTGGTTCGAGAGGCGCTACCCGAAGCAGAACAAGACGTTCGAGATCTACGCGGTCGAGGCCGACGCGTCGTTCCACGCGCAGTACGCGGCGCGTCGAGGCGTGACGCTGCTGCCGTACGCGGCGTGGGTGAGGAACGAGACGGTGGTGTTCGGGAGCAAGCCGATCGTGGTGGGGAGCAAGGTGTGGCGGATGAGGCCGTTCGGGAGGATCGAGGGGGAGCAGGCGGCCGGGGACGGGATGTCGGCGGTGGTGCGGGTGGCGGCGTTTGACTTCGCGGAGTGGCTGAGGAGGACGGTGAGGGAGGAGGACTTCGTGGTGGTGAAGATGGACGTGGAGGGGACGGAGATCGAGCTGGTGAGGGATTTGGTGAGGCGGGGCGCCATGTGCTTGATCGACGAGCTGTTCATGGAGTGCCACTTCGATCGCTACGTCAAGTGCTGCTCGGGAGACAGGATCAATAGGTTTAATTTCTCCTATCCTCAGTGCTATAATTTGTTCAAGGAGCTCAGGGATATGGGCTCCGTTGTGCATCAGTGGTGGTGAGCTCCACTCCGCCCCAGCCCGGCTTTATCTTACTTTCCGGACTCCGCTAATTTTCAAACAATCGACTCCACCGCTGTGATGAATATTTATCAATTTTCATTAATTTTGTTAGAGGATATAGAGTTATTGCAATAACGAACTTGTTTTCACATTTACCTCGCGCATGATTCTCTCTTTTATGTACAGTCTACTAATTTTTTTTAACTTTTTTTTTTCAAATGTACAAGGACTTATTCGTAGCCGTTCAAATTATAGGAATTATTAATTGAAAATGCAACTATATGGGGCTGCATGTTTATATGTTATATAAAAAAAATACGAAAAAGTCTATTTGTTAGCTATATCACGCCGCGTGTCCGTTCCTGAAAGGGTCCATCCAGTCAATGTTGAAGTTGCCTCGAAGCCCAATGACATATTGTCAGTTGGCAATATGGTAACGTAACGTGGCTAGTTAGATTCATAATTAAATCGCTAATTTTAATTATAAGTTTAATAAATTTAATTTAATTTTTAAAAAATATCTTATAAATTTTAATATTAAATTAATTAAATTAATTTTTCTAGTTAAATTCATAATTAAGTCACTAATTAGGTTAATTATGTACCCAAAAGGTAACACATGACATATAAGACCAAAATTTTTTAGAACAAATGTAAGAGATTAAATTTGGACTTTAGTCTTATAAAAATTAAAATGTGTCAATACTGCGGTGAACATTCTAATAGATTTGTAAACAATTAAAACTATCGGTTAACTGTCTAATAGGTTGTATTAAATTAATCATTAGTAGACCCAAATTACTGTAGTGTATATATATTTATTTGATTTAACATTTTTTGTACAAAAATGTTAGTAAAATATATTAGAATATGAAAAAATATTGAAATTTATTGTATAATAATTTAGTAAATGAAATATATATTTAAATTTATATCATACATAAAATATTAAATTAATTAATTACACAAGTACATAAATAGAGCCTCTTAATCTTACAATTTTACTTAGAGTGATGAACTATTTTATCAATTTTTGAGTTCATGAAATAATTGTTCGCAGTTAAATGGATAGCTTTTCCATCTTACGTGGGTTTCTGCAGTTAATAGTTACTTTCACACTACCATTTTTCACGAGTTAAAAATATTAACTAATGAAGTCCAAAAAATAGATTAAAAATCACGTATTTGGTTAAAAAATTATGCTGATAGTTAGAAAGCTATTTTTCATACTTTGTCTATTGGTCCAAGATCAACCTATTAAACATATTTGACTCGGTACAAGTTTTAAGAAATGTAATAGAATGTGGGTTGAAAAAGTTAATGGCACGCGGGTTCTACTCCTATATACTAGTTTTATACTAATAAAATGTGACTGAGAATGAGTTAGTGGAACGTGAGATCAACTACCAGAAATAGTAAAAGTAAAAAGTGACAAAATTTTTAGGGACAAACAAAAATAGAAATAAATGATAATTTTTCAGGAACGGGAAGATAGTAATTAAAATCGGTTCAGTTCAACTACTTGACTAATCATGTCCAAACCAATTGCTTTTTTTTCGGTTCACATGGGCTCAAAAGTCCCTCCCAGTTTAATGTGCAAATCAAATCCGACCAAACAAGGGTTCGCTATCAATCCAGACGATCTGATCCTTTTTTCAATAGATGGGCTTAGATAATGATAAATTAGGATGGTAGGAAAAAGGATTACATTATGAAAATGAAAAATAAATCAGAAAATTATGATTCTTTTCAATAATCATAAAAAAATGCAAAATTTGAGGACAAAAAAGATTAATACTCCGTGTTAAACTTTCTAAAAGTATTTTGAGAATGTTATAAAGTAGATTGTGTGATGATTAAATAATCATCTCATTTTAAGATGATGACTCAACTATGGAGAAAAAATTCCCTATTTAAGGAATACCAAAGTGGCAATCCTACTTGGTATGTCCTATCAATAAATTTTTAACAAATGAAAATACTATGTATCTCCAATTCCAACTAGATACATAAATTATATTTATGGAAATAATTTAAATATAACTACACAGTATTAAATAATATGGAAAGTTTATGAACATTCCATAACAGATGCACTATATATAAACATTTAATACAGTACTATATAATTGGGGATCACAGCCATTTTTATTATACTAGTAGTTTTAGTTTTTAAAATTTGTTAATTTAATACTTTATCATTCAACAATCATCTGTCGTATTTAAGTTTTTAAAGTTTTTTATATATTGAAAATAATTAATATAATAAAATCAATTTTTAGATCATCATCTTATTATTATTATTGTTATTAAGTCTTTTTATAATTTAATACAATGAATAATATTCATAATGTTACTATGCAATGATAAAATAAAACAAGAGCTACACTATATATTATTACACTATATACTTAGTTTAATCTATACATATATAATCATTCATATTGTTATTTTAATTTATAGTTTCCGCTAACAAAACTGAAGTTATACTTACACTTTTATTTGTCTAGATTATTTTGTATAAGTATATATTTATATATATTTGAGAAAAATTTTAATTTCCTAAAATCTTAAAAGAATTAATCATTTTTTTTATATTTACGTGTGAGATGATTAAAAATAATTGCAAAAATGAATAAAAATTAAAATATACAAGTCTTAAATATTTTTCTACTACAATACAAGGAATGTACATAAAGTTTTCATATAATTTAATTGTGTGTGGTTATATACATTGTTTCCATAGTTTGTATATCTAGTTGGAATTAGGGATATATATATTTCCATTTGTCACAATTTTATTGATATGACATACCAAGTAGGATTGTCAACTTGGTATTGCTTGACCATGTAATTTTTTCTCGTACTATTATATAGCTAAGTATTTTTATTTTACTTGTATATATAACATATTAATCACTATTTTATGGCTTAAGTATTTTATTTATATGTTAAAAAAATATAAAAGTAGCTAATAATAACAAGATGATAAAAAATAATTTTACTTGATTAAGAAGACTAAATTTTAGTTCATTCGATTATACATAATTATGTAATGATATAAAAGAACATTTAGATAAATAAATAATTATGTAATGATGTATAAAAGAACATTTAGATAAATTAATATTTAAAAGAGTGAACTACACAAATGGTCCCTGAACTATGGGTTTATCTCGCCCATAGTCCCTGGACTTTAAAAATATCGCCAGTAGTCCCTGGACTAAGGGTTTATCTCGAAATTAGTCCTTTTGGCTTTTTTTGGTACGAAAATACCCTTTGATATTATTTTGGGGGGTTTGGG
>NC_062969.1:14706267-14728017 GCF_023119035.1 Salvia hispanica
ATGAATTCTGCAAATGAGAAATTAATTCAATTGTTAACCCTAATTTTATTAGTGAAATATCCATTATACCCCCGCCTTGTATAGTGAAGTAAATCTGTGATAGAGTGAACTGATTTCTCCTTCAAATTCGAAAATCACATGTGTTAAAACTAGCCCTTGATTTTCTTGATCTTGTGGCTGTGATTTGTTCTCTAGTTATATACTTAATGGGCACTTTCCCCATATCACTATATATATATATATATATATATATATATATATATATATATATAGTCCTATTAACCACAAATCCACCCTTAAAGACCGAACTAGAGATCAAATTAGGGCCACTCATTTTTATTAATTTTGTGGTTATGATTAATTTACAATTAATTTAATGTTTTATTAAATAAAAACTTTTTTTTTATATTTTTTAATTTTTTTTTAATTTTTTTCTATTTTTTAAAAAAAATTTAATTTTTTTTTTATTTGATAAAAACTTGATGGAGTAAATAATGAACTATATTCACAACATAATGAACTAAATGAATGTATGTTATGAACTTATTACTTCATTCAGTCGTGCTATTACTTCATTCAATTAGTTTATTACTTCATTCTATTAGTTTATTACTTCATTCCGTTAGTTTATTACTTCATTCAGTCATGCTATTACTTCATTCCATTAGTTTATTACTTCATAATGTGTTATGACATAATTATCTTTCAGTTGGGTTTAGGATTACTTCATTACGTTAGTTTATTACTTCATTCAGTCATGTTATTGTTATGAGCTTATTACTTCATTCATCGTGCTATTACTTCATTCCGTTAGTTTATTACTCATTTATTCATGTTATTACTTCATTCTGTTACTTATTACTTCATTCCGTTAGTTTATTACTTCATTCAGTCATGTTATTACTTCATTCCATTAGTTTATTACTTCATAATGTGTTATGACATAATTATCTTTCAGTTGGGTTTAGGGTTATTACTTCATTCCGTTAGTTTATCACTTCATTCAATCATGTTATTACTTCATTCTATTAGTTTAGTACTTCATTCCGTTAGTTTATTACTTCATTCAGTCATGCTATTACTTCATTCCGTTAGTTTATTACTTCATTCAGTTATGTTATTACTTCATCTCATTAGTTTACTACTTCATTTCATTAGTTTATTACTTTATTTTATTATTTTATTACTTCATAATGTGTTATGACATAATTATCTTTCAGTTGAAGTAAATTCAGTATATAATGAATGCGAAAAATTACTTCATAACATACATTCATTTAGTTCATTATGTAGTGAATATAGTTCATTATTTACTCCAGCAAGTTTTTATCGAATAAAAAAAAAAAAAAAATTCTAAAAAAAAAATTGTTTTAAAAAAATTTTTAAAAAAAATTTAATTTTTTTTTAAAAAAAAAATTAAAGAAAATTTAATTTTTTAAAAAAAAAAAATTTAAAAAGAAAATTAAAAAATAAATTTAAAAAGTTTTTATTTAATAAAATATTAAATAAATTCTAAATTAATCATAACCATAAGATTAAGAAAAATGAGGGGCCCAAATTTGGTCTTTAGTTCGGTCTTTAAGAAGGGTTCGACATTGATCACAACTCTCTCTCTATATATATATTAATCCCTAGTTGATTTTATACCAACGTTGTATCTAGTAAAATCTAGACGATTACGTCTAATTCAAAACAAAGAAGATCTAGATGAAAGTGGACAGCGGAAGCAACATTATGAGGTCCAACATAGCGTATCGTTTCTCTTATCGTGTCAAATGTACAACTTCACCTAATTGAAGTTTGAGAAACAAAAAAATAGTTTTGAGTTTTTTGGCATTTTTTCTCTCACCTCTAATAGGTTGGTTCTGTTAGTTGCTTGTGTATGCCAGTGTATCGCCATCATGATTGGTTATATGTTGAGTAAAATTTCACTAGTAGAAATTCAGTATTCCGTATATAAAAAAGGCTTTCATTATTAGAGTTGCACATACAGATCTGACATCCAACTCTTTTTAGATATACAAATGGAAAACCTTAAAACAGTTCCACAGTAATTTGTTGCTTGCATAATTGTGTTTCCACCCTTCAACAGAATAAGCACTAGAGATTGAACATGACCTTGATAGCAGCTCCACCACGCGCACTCGTCTCAAAAGCATCTTCGACTTCCTTCTGCGAGAATCCGAACCTATGGGTGATCAACGGCTTCACATCTATCTTCCCACTCTGAAGAAACTCAATGCACAAAGGCCATGTGTTCTTGTAGCGGAATATGCCAACCACGTCGACCTCCCTGATTGAGTATTATGAATGATTAAGTCGCGAGGGATGCATTATGTAATCTGTTTATGCAACAAGTCAATCAAGTACCTGACTGCAGCTGGCGCAAGGGGGACGGTCATTTCTGTGTGCCCCATCCCTACTAGGCAAACCTTTCCGCCCGAACAAGTGGCACCTAGAGCCGTTGACATTGTCTTACTAAAACCAGCACAGTCAAGAGCTATGTCCACACTAGCCCCCATTGCAGCCTTTATAAGTTCAACTTCTGCACCTACATCCTGTTACAGAACTCTCACGACATGATATATTTGACTATATCCAAGCAAACGTGAATTCAACATGCATAATAGTTACATTGTCCAACTTGTAAGTGTAATCAGTAGCATAACTGATTTTTGTAAGTTTGCAACGAATCATTGGCATGAAACCATCATAGTTCCTTTCCACGAGAAACTAAGTCACAGAATGCCGTATACTACAGGGCTACCTGAATAACTCTTGCAAATGCTAACTTCAAGGAAGGAAAACACAATATGTACATGACCAAGAAGGGCCAATAGCTACTCAGTTGGTGAAAGCTAATCAACACATTGAGCTTAAAGTTTCATATAGAAGGACTAATATTTTACTTCTCCTATAGCTTATGAGGAATCTTGAAATGCAAAATGGTTAATTTGACATTGATGCAAAAGAGACTTACATTTACATTAGTTGAAGCTTTGACGGTCTCATCTGCTCCAAGCTGCTTAGCAACTGATAGGCGATGATCATCTACATCCACAATGACAATTCTTGGGGATCCAAAAGCACGAGCTGCTAGCAATGTTACAAGTCCTATGGGTCCAGCTCCTATCACCAACACATTTGTCTCTGGACCAACATTGGCACGGCGACAAGCATGAACACCAACACTCAAGGGCTCACACATCGCACCCTCTTCCAAGCTCACATTTTCAGGGAGTTTGAAGCATAAATCTGCAGGATGCACAATCTGCAACGATCGGTCAAGCAAAGTCAGTTGCGATATAACCATTGCCGAGTCATGACAGAAAATTTCACATGATAATGTTAAACTTCATAACACACGTTAAGATACAGTAGAATCTTAATGAAATCTGATCCAATTCAAGCAAAGCAGGATGCGGCACACAATTACAGACACTATAAAAACATTACAAATAGACTGAATTGAAGAAATCTATATAGAGAAGCCAGCTCTCGCAAACCTGATTCGCAAGGGAACCGTGAACCGGAGGAGTAGCAAAGAATTTCATCTCAGGGCACAGATTATATCTTCCGTCCTTGCATAGATTACACCGCCAGCAACTTATTCCCGGTTCAATCGCGACACGGTCACCAGGCACTAGATGCTTCACTTCAGCTCCTACTTCCTCAACCACACCGGCACACTCATGCCCGATCACCATTGGCTCCGTGACCACAAAATCTGCCAACTTCATCTCCTGAAGCATGATACAGCCACCATTTAAGAATCATCATGGATCTTTAAATAGAAGATCACTTACCTTCAAACTTAATTTTCTTTTGGTAACTACTATCCTTTTTGTTTCATTTACTCTCAATTTGGGTTTCAAACACTTGGAAAACTATATTTTGCTAGAAATTGAGCCTCAAACTTAGCAACTATTAAAAATTAAATGATCACATGAGGTTTGAAGATAACAGGCCCTACTAGAAACATAGAAAAGCAGACGACGATTAATCACTGTGGATTTAGTAAGGAAAAAAAATTGACCTTGAGATAGTGAACATCACTTCCACAGATACCCACAGCTTTCATTCTGATTCTAGCATCGTGAGGGCCTAAAAGTAACAAAACTTTTAATATTATTCAGAAATAAAAACAGAGAGGGGAGAGAAAGAAGATACCGAGAGGAGGGAGCTTAAAAGGAAGAATCTTGAGATTGTTAACGCCAAGTAGCCAAGCTGCCATATTCTCTTCTTCTCCCTGAGATCCCATTTCTCTCTTCCTTCTCCTTTGCAAAATTAGGGATTTTAGAGCAGAATTAAAAATGAGTAGTGGATGGATAACGCTTATCAATTTTTAGTCACAATATTTTATTTTATTTTATTTTGAACATTCATTTCATTTTTTCTGGTTTCGAATTAAAAGATTCTTTTAAAGGGGAAACTAAGTTTTGGATTAATAATGCCATCTGTCATCTAAAATTATTAAAACCCTAGTACCCACCTCGCACCTGCCCGCTGCTCGCCGCTTCCGATCGTAATTCCGGCTGAGGTATTACTTTTACAGCGGCACTCTCAACAGAAAACTGTGAAATGACTAAAATCATGGGATAAGATTACATATGCATTATGTTTGTAATTTGAGTATTTTAGTTTAAGCATGATGAGCATCATTCTAAAAGCCCTGCCACATTAATATATTCTCACTACTTATCTTAGGAAGTCTGCACTATTATTTCTGGTACACTTATTCTGCTGATTTCAAGTTATTAATGGAATTGCACCATTGTTTGGTCATAGATAAGTACTTTATTTTTGGTGCTTTGCTTGGCTGAGTACATCGATAGACTTCAGACTTAATTCCATCTATCCCTCAAAGCTTGCAACTTTGTGAGCTTTCCTTTAAAGCAAAGCCAAAATCCATCTTTAATAATAATAACTTCTTTCTTTACATCAAGCTCTGCATAAGTAAATTCTCTGTGGATCCCAGTTTTAGCAGTCTGTTCTTGTGCATAGAACAGATAATATGTTCAACCTCGTTGATTTTATGCCTGTTTATTGGATATATTCCATTGCTTCCTCAAGTTTCAGTAGTTGGTTCATGTTTTGACTCTCTGTAGTGCATGCTTCGTTTTCGTTATTTTTCCGATATTTAAAGTTATCTGCCAATAGACTATCTTATTCTTGGATATTGCGTTTTGGATTCTCCATCTCTCCAATGTTCAAGGTGTGACGATTTGCCTCCACCAAAGTTGAACTGAAAAATTGGGGATCATCCTGCAAAAACGAGAATAACGAGATACTTCTTCTTTGCATGAGCTTTTCTTAATGTTTTGACGTATGAATCTTGACCTTTCAGCTTTTCATGTATATTCTTGCAGTTATGGTGGGGCTCTCGTTAGGGGAGCAAACGTTTATAAAAGGTGGAATCGAACAGGATTTACGCACTGGTGGTAGGAAACGACTTACCTACCGACCCATTTTTCTTGAAACCGGTATCATCCCTCAGGTACAGTTTGTTTGCCTTATTGAGGTCTTCTTCTATACATTTAAGTAGATTGCATGTTTAATGATCTAAACTTTCACGTGAAACAGGCAAGTGGCTCAGCAAGAGTGAAGCTGGGGGTAACAGATGTTATTGCTAGTGTAAAAGTATTCTGCTGTCAAACATTCTCTTTTCATCTTGATTTCCAAATTTGCTCTGTTTTGTTTTTCTTGGTGACTTGGAAATTTTGTTTTATGCCATTTTATCATTTGATTCTCTCACAGACTTGAATTCCATCAACTCAATCATTTTATTTACAGGCCGAGCTTGGAAAGCCAAATCCATCTTATCCCGACAAGGGAAAAGTTTCCATATATGTTGATTGCAGCCCGACTGCCGAACCATCTTTTGAGGTTTATGAAAGTTCTTTTCTTTATTATGTGTGAATGTGTTGGTGTGCGGGTTTGTTAACAGAATCTCAACTGCTTGCATAACCAAGAATGTTACGGGATGATGGCAATATGCGCCTCGTCATTGGGTGATTGATCAGTTTCTGTTACTCCTCAATAACAGGGCAGAGGGGGTGAGGAGTTATCCACAGAGCTCTCTTCAGCACTTGAAAGGTGTTTGTTGGGTGGAAAAGTGGTGCAGGTATGACTTACGAGCACATGATGATTAGGCCATGTTCGCTACACATTCATTTGTTACAATTTCTGGTCTCTGAATTTGCTCCAGGTGCTGGAATTGATCTATCATCTCTGTGCATTGTTCGAGGGAAGGTCTGTTGGGATCTCTACATCGATGGCCTTGTTGTTAGTTCAGATGGTAATGTTCTGGATGCTTTGGGAGCTGCCATTAAGGTGTAGTATCATTCTTCTTCTTTAGCTTTGCATTAATCATATCACGTTACAACAATGTGGTTTATCGAAAGAAATGAACAATTTATTACCTTCCAATTTTCTCCATTCCTGATTTCTTGTCTGTGGTTTCTTCCATAGGCTGCTTTAAGCAATACAGTGATTCCAAAAGTTCAAGTTTCTGCCAACGCTCCCTCTGATGAGACACCGGAGGTTGATGTGAGCAATGAGGAGTTTCTACAATTTGACACAGCGGGGGTCCCTCTTATAGTCACTTTAACCAAGGTAAAACATTCACTTTTTCTCCATCTTTTTTGTCCTTTTGAGTGTAAGGGTTTGGATTCTGAGACGCAAAAATGTATGGTGAGTTTTGCAGGTCGGGGGGCATTATATTGTAGATGCAACTACGGAAGAGGAGTCCCAGATGAGTTCAGCTGTGTCGGTCTCGATCAACAGGCTAGGCCGGATATGTGGTCTGACAAAAAGAGGCGGCGCTGGCCTCCATCCGACTGTTGTACTTGATATGATATCGGCCGCTAAGCATGTAAGTGAGCAGTTGATTAACGAATTGGATTCAGAGATAGCTGCAGCCTGCAGCCGAGGCTTGCGATGAGATGGAATCTTAATCTTACTATGCTAGGGAAGTCCCAAGTCTAATTCATAACTATAGAGTATATCTAATTTAGGTATGGTTTGAATTCTAGAGTGATTAAAGTTTTTATATTTTTGAAGCAGTTTAACCAGAATTGCCAATTGAGAGTTTTGTTTTTCTTTATTTTTCCTTGTTCAGACCTTAGTAGTACAAAATTACAAATACTAGAAGATTTGTTAACCGATATGTTTCTGTCTTCAACTTCATATTCTCATGGCTTCTACTAAGTGGGGTCACTTGTGATTCTCTTACTCGTGGTTTTGTTTTACCATGAATTTATTGAAACATAGTAGGAGTACCATTTTCGTACTCCTGAATTAATTAATTTCTAGTGCAGCCTATATTTATAAATTCATGATATAATTCTCTTTAGATGGCAGTGAGAAGGGGAATCGACAATTCCAATAAAAAATGTCAAATTCTTTTTCACCGTAAAGAACAAGCACAATCCATTGATTCATTTTATTCATATTTTTATAACATTAAATATATAAAAATAAAATTTATATTTAATTAATGATGTAAAAATGTTTGATACTACATCTGTCTCCCAATAATCATTCATTGTAAAATGTAAAGGAAAGTGGATTAAGAAAGTTTCACACTTTTATATATTAATTTTATAATAATATAGGAGTGAAATGGGTTAGTGAAATGTAAAACTTATTTATTATTTATGGTAAAAAGTGAGAGTGGATAATTAATGAGGGACAAATGAGTATTACTCCCTCCGTCTCCGATTAAGAGTCACACTTTTCCATTTCGACCCGTCCTCAATTAAGAGTCACACTTCATTTTTACCATAAATAGTAAATAGGTCTTACATTCTACTAACTCAAGCCACTCACATTTTATTATAAAACCAATATAAAAAAATGGGTCACACATTCCATTAACTTTTTCAACCAACTTTTCTTTACATTTCTTAAAATTCGTGTCCGGTCAAAGTGTGACTCTTAATCGGGGACGGAGGGAGTAAAATATAGCTAATCAACTTGTTTTTTCTAACACAGCTCCATACACTCTTCGCCAAATATGCGATCTCAACTCCACGACAAGATTACTACGACTATGTAATCATCGGTGGTGGAACCGTGGGTTGCTCTATGTCGTTGGCGACGCTCTCCTCCGCCACAAAGGTGCTATATAGGCCTACCTCCTACTCCTAAGCAGAGTATTTAAGACAATTCAATAGATGATATCAATAGCAATCAACCGTGAGAATTGAGACCAAAGTCTTGGCCATATAAATGACATACGGTTTACCCATGTTGCCAATAATAAATTACTGATTTTGCTATATATCAATAGGTTTTACTTCGTTCACGTCCATAAAATATTTCGTGGTCCCATCTCTAAAAGAGAAAAATGTATCTACGGATCTACCGGGGTAATATAACGAGAAGCCGTCACATTTAACATTTTTCTCTGCTCGTATTTTAACATGGGTTTTTGGCTTTTTAAACCAAAATCTTTCCCCGAATTCCGATTTTTCCCATGAACTATGAGATTTGTTTTTAAAATCACAAACTTTCATTTCGTTAGGATTTTCCCAACCCGACCCGAATAGCACATTTCCGACCCGAATAACATAATTCAAAATGTTAAAGTTGTGTTTTGTTTATTCAAAAGTTGTCATTTGTTATGTAATAATTGTGACTGTATGTATTATTGTGTCAAATAGGATCCAAGTAATCAATTTAGTGACAAATATGATTAAAATTGACATGTAGACAACCCGGGTTTCGTCGTTGACCCGCCGGGGGAAAATCCAAACGAAAATGAAAGTTCGTGGTTTTAAAAACAAATCTCATAGTTCATGGGAAAAACCGGAATTCAGGAAAAGGTTTTGGTTTAAAAAGCCAAAAACCCTTTTAACATTTACAATAAAATGTGTGCCGAGAAATTTAATGAAGGGAGCCATCCTTTTAAGATTTTTCTCTTCTTATAAATGCTTGCGGTTCACATGAGTACTTACATTTTCGAATTCGGGATATATTAGGGTACTTACACATTCTTAGTATAAAATATAGCACAAATCACAGCTTTTGGATTTTTGGATTGGATGTTTGTGATAACAATAGACGAACTACATTATTAGACTAAAAATATGTGCATTATTAGACTAAAAATCTACATTATTAGATTAAAATGTTACAGGACATTATTATCAGAGCGATATTATTAGACTAAAAATCTATACATTATTAGATGACATGTGACAATAATCTAACGGTTAGATCACAAATCTAATAGACTAACAAGTGTATTGTGTTTTACATATATTTATAGCTAGGATATGAATACATTCCTACGTTTCAATATTGGATAAAATGGTGTCAATTTTACGATGTCATTTATCATATTAATATTACACATGGGTGTATTTATATAAGAAATTATATATTTAAAATATCTATCATTATAAAAACATATTCTTCTTTTGTAAAAAAGGGCAAGTCTATTATATCCCAATACGTAAGTTTAATTTAAGGACAATAATATAATATCATGTTATAATTATCAATTTATTATTATAGAAATTGTATCAATTTGTTACTCCATTACAGAAATTGTATTATAAGAATCCCTCTCAAATCAAAATTCTAAATAAATTTAAATAATTAAGTATACTTCATGTCTCAATTCATACCATAAAAATATGAACAATTAATAAAATTCAACAACTTTTAAGATTTATTTTAAATATTATTTTAAAATATTATATCATTGATATTATATTAAAAAATCATACTCGGTAGTTTAAGCAGAAAATCTTTCCAACAAAAATTAGAAGCAATTTATTAAACAAATAGCCATATCTGGTTTTGCGTTGATAGGTATGATTATTTTTCAAACAAATTAATTTTTTCATAATCAACATTTATGCCTCTTTAATGATGAAAATAATTTACACAAAAGACCTATTGTGCTAATTAACTTATAAATATAACAAAGGAAGATTTTATGTGGCTCCTCTAACACCATGTATATTCATGGATTAGTCTCCCTCCCTACATCCTATTTATAAATTCATAATCATAATTGAAATAAAATACTCCTAATTATTCATTTAATTCATCCTAATTATTTATTTTAAATTTCTTATTTTGACTGTTGTAATATATGTTTGTCGTTTTTATATTTTACATTTTGTCATTTTTTGTGTTTTTTTGTAAATGTTGCAATAATATTATTTCAATTATTTTTATTATAAAAAATAATATAAAAACATACTCTTGTACAATCGGATGGCTAATGATAAATCACAAAAAAGGTATTATTGAATTGAAGTAATGTTATATGAAAGAGAGATCAATTAATTAAAGGGAAATTGGTCCCTAATATCATAAACTTTGCTCAGATTTTGGTTTCTCCCATGAACTTTCAAATTAGTATCATAAATCATGAACTTTCAGATTGGTTTGGTATTTCCCACGGCGAATCAAGTGTAAAATCCGGCTAATTTATATAGCATTTTGAATCCTATTTAGTAGCATTCTTATAAGTGGCATGGCATGTCATGTTGGCATAACTATTTAGAATATTAAACACAATACTACTTTTATTTGACAAAACAAGACTCTAAAAATAAAGAAAACAAAATAAATTTAATAAAAACATAAAGAATTTAATTAGAAACACACATCTTAAATTAACAAAGATGACTTGATTGGTTAATCTTGGTTTCTATAAATAACCACACTATATCCTATATTACCTAGATTGTTTGGTCTCAGGCGATACGCACCAACCAAATTTTTACTTTCTCTTATATATATATATATATAGGTGTATTTTATATAGAGATCAATTGACAACTCTTCTATTGATTGGTAGTATCTCATAATATTGAAAATATGGCGCCCTCCCAAAACCCAATTCCCACTATTGCCACAGCGGTCTTTGGGATTTTCTTCTTAATCGTCTTTTCCACAGCTGAAAAAGGTTGTCTCTCTCTCGATCTCTCCTAAATAGTACTTACTCCATTTTTAATTAAATTATTTTTCTATTTTGGGAAGTTTAATATGATTAAGTCATTTCAGCTTTTTACAAAATATAATTCTCTCTTATTTTATTCTCTCTTGGTCTGGTTTGTCTTGCATGTAGCTCCATACAGTTCCTTTGCGAAAAATGCAACATCAGCTCCATCGACCGGGCACTACGACTACATAATCATCGGCGGCGGAACCGCGGGCTGCCCGCTGGCAGCAATGCTCTCCGCCTCCGCCAAGGTAGTAATCCTCGAGAGGGGCGGCCTTCCTTACACAGACCCCAACATCGCCCACGCCTCAGGATTCGCCCGCACGCTGACGGACCCGTCGCCCGACTCGGCCGCGCAGCTCTTCATCTCCACGGACGGCGTGTTCAACCACCGCGCGCGCGTGCTGGGCGGGGGCACCGCCATCAACGCCGGGTTCTACACGCGCGCCAGCCGCGAGTACGTGGGGCGGGCCGGGTGGGAGCCGCGGCTGGTGGAGGCGTCGTACGAGTGGGTGGAGAGGAAGGTGGCGTTCCGGCCGCGGGTGAGGCCGTGGCAGGGCGCGGTCAGAGAGGGGCTGCTGGAGGCCGGCGTGCTGCCCGACAACGGGTACACGTACGAGCACGTTGATGGGACCAAAACCGGAGGATCAACATTCGATCAGAATGGAATTAGGCATACGGCTGCTGATTTGTTGGAGCATGCTCATCCAAACAATATCACTGTATACTTCCATGCTACGGTGCACCAAATCCTCTTCACCACCTCCCCAGGTCACATAAATGTGTCTCTTACTACTATTTTTTTTATTATGCATAATAACTACTGGTTAATTGCAATTAGATTAAAGAAATTGGGGTGGTCTCATTTTTCCGAAAATGATAAAGCAGGGAGTTATTACGATGTTTTTAGATCTAAGAAATTGGCGAGGTCTGCAGACTCTGAGATATGTAATTTCTATAAATGAAGCCAACTTGTTTGATTCATCAAATTGGAAAACGCATGGAAAAATCTTAATAATTGAGATAAACTCATAAAGTACCTAACTATATGCATGTAATTATGAACAGTAAATGCCCCTAAAGTTTAGGTATTCAATTGCAAATAAACCAATAAATAAATAGTACAAGTTACATGTGGATATGTGAATGAAGGGCAAAGAAGGAAGGCTTATGGAGCAGTTTTCAAAGACTCAAAAGGCAAGAAACATATGGTATACTTGAACAAGGGAAATAGAAATGAGATAATATTGTCAGCTGGAGCATTGGGAAGCCCACAGCTTCTAATGCTGAGTGGTATCGGGCCGGCCCATGAACTCAAAGCCCAAGGAATACAAGTGGTGTTGGACCAGCCAATGGTGGGCCAAGGGATGTCCGACAACCCATTGAATGGCATCGTAATACCTTCTAGAAGGTCCGTGGAAGCCTCCCTTCCTCAAGTAGTTGGCATAACTGATATTGGCTTCTACATTGAAGCACTTAACGGCAACATTGACTCCTTAACTTCTCTTACAACTGCTGCAAATCAAGTTAGTCCATCTCTTTTTCCTACTAGTATCTAGACATAGATATAAAATAAAATACGAGACTGAAACAGGGCCACGAGCTAGCAATGGTCGGGGGAAAGGTATCGGGACCTTTCTCGGAAGGGTATATGAAGCTTCAGAGCAGGGACCCCAATGACAATCCAAGTGTGACATTCAACTACTTCAGTGACTCGAGGGACTTGCAAAAGTGCGTCCGAGGCATGAAAATCCTCAAAAGAGTTGTGGGATCACAGGCCATCTCCCGATTTTGGTACTCCAACAGCACGATGCGATCCTTGTTGAAGTATACGTTGTCCATTCCCAAAAACCTCAGGACACAGCACAAGTCAGCAGCTTATGATATGCAACAATACTGCAATGATACAGTGATCTCAATCTGGCATTTCCATGGAGGTTGCCAAGTGGATCGGGTCGTTGATCATGATTATAGGGTGCTTGGTGTGGATGCACTGCGTGTCGTTGATAGCTCCACCTTTTACCACACCCCTGGAACTAATCCTCAGGCTACCATTATGATGCTTGGGAGGTGATTATCTAATCAAATTACAAATTATCTTTCTTTCTACAACTTATTAATCATCTTAATTTCTATCTATCTTGTGATGCAGATATATGGGACATAAAATCCTTAAGCAGAGGCAGAGAGGGGAAAAGGGTGCTTGAGATTTTACATCACAAGACATGGAAATAAAGTGGAATGCAGGCAGCAAATGTATATTTCATTTTAGTGACATGTCATGATATAATTTCAAGTAATAGACATGGTATTTACAGAAACAATTAGATTGATAAGTATAGCTTGACTGACCTTCCCAAGGTAGAGAATGAAATTCAAATCTTTAAAATGGGAACAAATAAATGTGAGGGAGGAATATCACCAAGGATATGCCGATTCATGATTCTGATAATTGTCAATTCCATCTTTTGAACAGCATCTTCTTTCCATAGCTTTTCTTCACATTTACCAACAAGAGACATGGATGAAGGAATATGGCTATCCTGACAGGGAACGGGTAGGATAAGAAAAGCACGCTAAGAGACCAATATACAGAAGAGTCTAAAGCATATGCTGTTTCTGTATTGGTTTATTCCATCTGCTAAAGCATATATAAACTACAGCTAGTGATCAGTCAAAGCATAAAGATGCAGTTTTAGAAACAGGAGCAGAGTTTCGAAGAGGCACTAGTTCATTAAGCAAACCATTCATAGGGCTACCCTTACTTGGCATGAACTGTTGGTACTTGATAGTGAAAAAATATGTAGGTGGCCGATGTGCGGCTTCTAGTTCGCATAACATGCCAAAGGAGAGTTGCCCTGTGACTGGTTTTGCTTAACATGTTTGATGAAATACAATAGCTTCTCATACAGCAAAAGGTACAGTCAGGCTTTCTTTACGGATTTGTTAATCTATTGTAAACATTGCATCACCAAAATCTTATCTCGTCTTTCAAATTGTATCATTACCTAGATTGGCAGTGTATGTTCAAACGTGTGTAGATTTCTCATATGTTCCACATATTCTTAAATAATAGCCAAACTAAAATCTTCTTATTCAGTCTCAACGGTTCAAGAGTTATGTTTTCTGTAAGAGTGATGCCTAAAACTACATGCTCTGGGAAAAAAAACTCAGTAAATTGGATCGTTCTTCTCATTGGTGTTTAGGTTGGATATTTGATATAAAAAAAAACCCAACTCCTAATGTTCTAATACTAGAAGAAGTCCATCAGCAGAATGATTCTTGAATGTGTACATTCGACAATTGGTGTTACAAAGTGATCAAACAAGAGCCACACACTGAGAGGCCTCGGGAGTTAAAAGACAACTGCTTCGCTACAAGGTTGTAGTAAGTCTAAAAATAAACTTAGTATATTATGATAGCCTCATTTCAAGATTAAACAAAATAAGGAGCATATTTTACCTGCATACATGTCATTTACATATAATCCAAACCACTGCAAGTGGAAACATTCTTGTATGCTATTTTTGCCTTTACATCTCTCTTATTGAATGCCAGCATTTAGCATCGCGACATTATTCTGTCACTATCAACAGCACTGCAAAAACAAGTACAAATCCAACTTGTTAGCTCAAAGACACCTTGAGTTTAGTTGAAGGGACTTAAAAAATCAACTTGTTGATTAGTTTACTTAATTTTTCTCAAAGAAAATGCCATGCTACCTAAATCTAGTGGATTAAAATATCATTCTTGGAAACAACTATCAAACTAACAAGAATTCTTGGATGAAGCTTGTTACATTTATGGAAAAAGACAACCTACAACTGCCATACCTTTTGTTTTTTGGGTTGGTATGTTTAAGATGTAATGATCAGGAAAAAGTAAGAGATGGCTAAGTTGAAACTGTCTGCACAGCAGATTAATATTGTGTCAAACGTCAGTAAATAGTCAAAATTATGTACTCCATCCCACTATATTTAAGTCTATTGATTTTTGTTCATCCCATTATAATCGAGTTAACTCATTTTATAACAAAAATCTACATATTTAATCTCTTAGTTTATTCTCCCTAATATTACTCTCTTCAGATGTCTATTTTATTATTACTTCTATTATGTTCTCATTTCACTTATATGCTTTATTTTCTCTCCACTTACCAAACACTAATTTATAAATGTCCACTTCCAAAAGAAATGCATCAACTACACTAGAACGATGAGTATAATTTTTTTAATTCAGAGTAGTTAGTCATTTTAAAAAAAAATCAAGGACACAATTACACGCTCAAAGAATTTTGGATAGGTCTCCACAACATAATTTGCGGACTAGACAATTCGGAATTAAATTTCCCAAATTATAGAAAAGAAATGGTCCACGATTTTACACTTAAGAAATTGACGTCCTGACTTCTTCCCAAAAAATAAAATAATTGAAGACCTCTCTGCCCCACAAGAAAAGATACGAGTCAATTAGAGTAGAATACAAACTCAAATGGGATGCAATGCTTCAAAATACAAAATAAAATAAAATAAACCACTTGTACAAAACATCACTGCAAATACATGTATGTATACAAATAAATTAGGTGCTAAATTATGTGATAAATTTCTCTTCCAGTTTCGAGGCAAATAATGAAATGGTCACAGAAGAGTAAATTTGTTGCGCAAAATTAGGTGAAGCACTAACTTTAAAAAAAAGAAATTGTGTGTGTGACAGCAAAATGAGACCTTTGCCCAGCATCATGCGCCAATGCCGGCCATTAATAAAATCTCTTTGTTACTTTCACTTTAGAGCAAAAGTACTTTTGGAAAAAAGAGAAGTATTACTTTCCATAATCCTAATAATAAAATAGAATAGGATTTTAGCACATTTCCAGGCTCAACTTTCAAATCTTATAAATTAAGATACGGTTCCAAATGTTTGAAAGCATAATCAACAGTCTAGTTTTTCCATTTGTTTTAGTCTTTTTTCTTTGTTATGTCATGATGCCAGGTCAACTTTGGCAAACATGCGCAAGAATTTATTCAATAAAGATATAAAAAGGAGAACAAAAGAAAATGAAACTTCAATAAATATAGGGGAAAAGGTCATAGAGCCATTTGAATACAATCATTTGGCTGTCCCATTCCACAAAGAAATTGAGAGTTGAAAACTTTGTTTAGAAAAGTGGTTTTTTCACACTTGTCTTAACATGTAAGCATCATAGGTATATAAGAACAACAAAATCCAATTTGGAGGCAAGTGGCATCAATTTCACCACAATAATCAGAAAAACAAGAAAGAAGTATGCATTCACCTCGTTTGAAAGAGGCAACTCAAGTATGCTTTCAGGGTTGTTGTCCGAATCCGGTTGCGAAAGGACCGCTGCCAGAGGCGGAGCAGCCTATCACGAAGACAAGCAGCACGGTGGCAGTTTGTCGACGCAACTTTGCAGCAACAACTGCATCTTCTCTTTTCCCTGCTACAAACTTCACCAACCATGAGTCCATCCCTTCTCTGCAAGAATCATTTGGTCAGTTCATCAAAGCTTACCCCAAGTACTCTGATACTGCTCCGGTTGATCAAATCCGGGCTCGTGAGTACGGCCACCTCGAGCTCTCCAACCATGTATCCCTAGATTACATTGGTGTTGGTCTTTTTTCACAATCACAGGTGATGTCCCGGTACAGATCCGCCATCTCTTCTCCATCCTCGTCCGATTTTCCATTATTCGGTATAAGCTTCAAGTCAGTGAGCCTCAAGTCGCAGCTTCTCCACGGCGGAGAAGGGTCGGAATTGGAATCCGCCATCAAGAAAAGGATCATGGAGTTTCTAAACATCTCACAAAATGATTATGCTATGGTATTCACTGTGAACAGATCAGCAGCATTCAAACTTGTAGCAGAGTCCTACCCTTACCAATCCAGCCGCAAACTACTCACGGTCTACGACCACGAGAGTGAGGCGCTGAGCTCCATGATCAGCACATCGGGGAAGAGAGGGGCCCGCGTCATGGCAGCCGAGTTCAAGTGGCCGAGACTGAGGATTCACTCTGCAAAGCTGAGGAAGATGGTGGTGAGAAAGAAGAAAAAGAAGAAGCAGAGAGGGCTGTTTGTGTTTCCACTTCAATCAAGAATGACAGGAGCCAGCTACTCATACCAATGGATGACCTTGGCGCAGGAGCACGGCTGGCACGTCCTACTCGACGCCTGTGCATTGGGGCCGAAAGACATGGACAGCTTCGGCCTCTCCCTCTTCCGCCCCGACTTCCTCATCTGCTCCTTCTACAAAGTATTTGGAGAAGACCCCACCGGCTTCGGATGCCTATTCGTCAAGAAATCTGTCGTCCCGATGCTGGAAGCTTCTGCAGGTGCGGGAATTGTTTCGATCACAGCTGCGAAGAACGACTCTTCTTCGGGTACAACAGACACAGAACTCGAACAAATGGCTAAACTCGATATAAAGGAAGGCATTGCTGAGAAGGGAAACATGGAATGCAGATGCTTGGATCATGTGGACTCATTAGGATTGACAGTGATCAGCAGCAGAAGCAGGTACCTGATCAACTGGGTGGTGACTGCGGTGACGAAGCTGCAGCACCCAAACCGGCTCGACAGCTTCCCTCTGGTGACAATCTACGGGCCGAGGGGGAAGTTCGACCGAGCCCCGGCATTGGCATTCAACATATGCGACTGGAAAGGGGAGATGGTGGATCCTGCGCTGGTGCAGAAGCTGGCTGACAGGAATCACATATCGCTCGGCAATGGAATGCTGCACCGCATTTGGTACGCGGAAAAGGGAGACGAGGAGAAGCAGAAGTTGTTCGAGAGGAGCTGCAGAGCAAAGAACAGAGGCGGAAATGATGAGCATCATAAAATCAATGTGGTTACTGCAGCGCTTACTTACTTGGCCAATTTTGAAGATGTGTATAGGCTCTGGGCTTTCATAGCTCAGTTTCTCGACGCCGACTTCGTGGAGAAGGAGAGGTGGAGATACACCGCGCTCAATCAAAAAACCATTGAAGTATAAACTGCACACTTATTTTCACCGCAACTTTCTGCTTGTGATTTTCAATTGTAAATCGTGACCAATGGCTTCTGCATCAACCTAACATTTTGCACGTGTGTAACTGTCAATCTAATTTATGCATAAATCCGAGGAAGAGAGTACACTTTAGGCGGTAAATGTCTGTAATATCTTATAGACATATCGTCCAACAGTTAATAAGCATTTTCGGGGTAAAAACGGAAATATGTTTGATTACAATAATTCATTGCAGAGAATAATTTTATCAGCAAATGTATTTGTGTGGATTGTTACGATTAAGAATTTAAGCTCGTTAACTTTGAGCACAATAATTGAATTAACTATATTTCTTTTTTCGGAAGAATGAAATTACTACTAACATATTTGTGGCAGAATATTGTAATTTGCAATACTCTCCACAAACAGAATGGGCCAAAACGTAGTGGATAGTTATTGGAATTTTTGGAAAAACGTGCCTCATTTTGTTATAAAGAAAAAAGTGGATTGGACGTTCAGAGCATCCACGATAGAAATAGGCCAGTGCCAGCCACTCTCCTTGGGACTGAGGGAGTATATTTTAGAAATATGGAATAAGTATCATTTAGAATAGAAAATAAAAAAAAATAAAAATGGATGAATGTATCACTGAAAAAGCGACGTAGGGAGTACAGTAAATTTACCCCAAATTCAAACAATCAAAAGCACACCATTCCTGAGAAGTGAGACCAAATCAAAGAAGATTTTCCAACTTCTTTTCTCTACTTTTTCATTTGCTTTTGCTCGACTCTTGTCATCGGCAGAATCAATAACCTGTAGAAAGCTTCTTTGCGGAGATCCTTGTGCTCGGCTGACAAAAATTGAATCTGGGAACTTGGTTTGTGTCCCTTTCTCAATCACTCCTTCAATCAATTGAAGCATGTCTCATTCAATTATTTCTTTTGATATATTATGTCAAAATCCCAATTCACGAATACACCGACTGAAGATTCTAGTTGTGTTGTGGCAGCTTATCGTTGCAATATGTTCTTGTTCAATTATTTCTACCAATTTTCACAATTACAGTGGAATTTTGGCAAATGTCAGCCATTTGGATAAAATATTGAGGTTATTGTTGCAAAATGACTGTTTCAAGCATGATCATGGTAATGGGCCAATACTTATATTCTTCTTCAATAAAACTATCTGAGAGTTGGAATTTATGTGTATTTCAACGCCTAGCAGCAGGGGAACCTTTAGATTATTGTTTGAGTTTCACCAGTAACGTGATAGATAGTTACTACCCTATGTTTGTTTGTTGATTGTGGTGTTGATTTGAATAGGCATTCATCCAAGAGGGCTTACTCGATCCAACTATGTGATCACTTTACGCAGTGGGCATACTTAGTGTTTTTAAGTCAAAATGGAGGAGCATCATATGATGTTGCAACTCCCTCCATCTTCTCATTGAACTGAAAAAAGAATAGGTACAGCACTTGCAGAAAAGAATATGATTTCCCGAGCATTGGATGCAGGGGAAATGGCAAAAGAATGATTGGTATTGGATTTGGATTATGATTCCAACTAGGAAAAAGATTTGAGTTTTGATCAATTTTGTTAAGAGTTTGTGTTAATAGTGTTGAATATGTTTGAATTTTGCTCCTTGTGCATGTGATACTGCAACAGAACAGTAAAGACTATGTGTGGAAGAAACATCATAGTAGTAGATAGTTCGCAGTTATGACACATTTAGTGCCGTAGACAGAAATAGATACGGAGATGCTACATAAAAGACATGGCAGAATAGAATTTGCCAAATGCCTATTGTGTTGTATATGATGGTTTCTTGATTATTTATGGTTGTGAATTAGATAACGAGTGGCCTTGTATTAGAGTTTTGTAAGATTGTATGCACTTCTGATCTATCTTGAGGGCTCTTTATAAAAATCTAAGGCATCCCAGTTCGGTCTGCTAAAACTGTATTCCATATGCTAGATTGATGCAGATTGTGTCTTAACATGGAGGGCTTGGGAGATGTAAATGAGATAAATGTTAGATGTTTATCAGCAAGTTTTCCCCAGCTGTGGAGTCAATGGCAACTGTTAGATTCTATACTTCCCACTGGGGGCTTTGCTCATTCTTTTGGTCTCGAGGCAGCTATGCAAGCTCGCCTGGTCACTACAACCGATGATCTAAAAACCTACGTGATCCATGTGTTGGAGAATGCAGGAAGCCTGTTTCTACCTTTCATCTGTGCCACAACAACCTCACCAGATGCACAGACATGGCGTAGGCTCGACAGATTGTTGAACGCGATGCTGACAAATGAGGTCAGCCGGAAGGCGTCTACAGCTCAAGGATCAGCGTTAATGAGGGTAGCTGCTTCTGTTTTCTCTGAGATCCCCTGCCTGAAAACAATGAGAGGTGAAGCTCTGAGCAGTGGGGAGTTGTACTTCCACCACGCCCCCGTGTTTGGGCTTGTATGCGGACTTCTTGGATTTGATGCTGAGACTACACAGAAAGCGTACATGTTTGTGACCATGAGAGATATCATATCTGCTGCGACGAGACTAAATTTGGTCGGACCATTGGGAGCTGCTGTGTTGCAACATCAGGTTGCTCCGGTTGCTGAGAGCTTGTCGACCAAGTGGATGAATCGGGGCGTGGATGAGGCGTGCCAGACGTGCCCGTTGCTTGATACTGTGCAGGGCTGCCACAGCTACTTGTTTTCCAGACTGTTTTGCTCTTGAATGGTGAAAATGAAAGTATTTTACATTTTAATTTATTATCGTGTTTAGTGTATTTTAATTTTTAAATTAGTGTAATTTTTTTTAATGTTAAGTATATTTAATACATGAATATATTAATAAGAAAATTATAAATAATATTAGATTTATAGTTTATAAATTATGATAAAATGTGTGGGATTTAAATAAATGTGTAGGTATGAATCATATGATTGAAAAGTATAAAGAATAGGTGAATATGGAATATTTTTTTGAATTTGAATTTAATGTAAGTGATTGGATTAAAATTATTTTTTGAGATACATATACTTAAAAATTAATTTAAATTAATATAGTATATATTAAAATTATTGGAGATGACGTTAGTGGTTGTCTCTACTGGAAAATCATAGACCAGACGCCGTAGATATTTTGATTTCACTGTTACAAAAAGATGGATTAGGGATAATATAGTATCTATTCAATACAGAATTGCTAAAGGCAGCGACGTGAGTTAAAGAACCGACTTTTGAAGATGTACATATCGGATCGATTTTGTTGTCAATTAAATACCCATTTACTTTAACCAAAAAATAAATAAACTAAACTAAAATAGCTACTGGTATAGATTTATTTGGAAAAAAATTACCACCGCAATGCCACCGGCGCACCGCTCAAGAAGAAAGCAAATATTGGTGTCTAAAAATGACAGCCATATATATATACTCCATGGGTTAATTACTACTCCACTATGTCTTATGTTAATTACTACTCCAATTCAGATTTAATTTATTGGTATTGCGATCTAGTAGTACTATATAATTAAGGTTAGTATTTATTTATTTTTTTTGTTTGTTATGTTTGAACAATTCTCGATATGTGAAATTGTTATGATTAAGATAAGGGTAATGATTTATTAACAAACATTATATATACAAAATGCCCTTATATTTTAAACTGGTTTTTATTTAAACCATTTTTATTATTTTCTTACTAATTTACTCTTTTTATATATATATGGAAAATTATGAATATGTGGAAGATCAATACAATATTTATGGAAATTTCATAAATTAA